>NW_028145426.1:2985000-3327500 GCF_977016875.1 Pavona decussata | reverse complement strand
ATATGACTCCTCTAAAAACGACTACATGGGAGACTACCCCCCCCCCCCCCCTGTAGCTCTCTTTCTCACTGAAAGAGAAACATTTGACAGAATCACTTGTCTATCTTTTGCCTTTCAGTGCGCGAAGAAGAACTAAGACAACTTCGCAAAGCGGCAACTGAACTCGAGGAACAAAACACAGTGACCTCTAAACACGTGGAGAACTTAAAACAAGCCATAGGAAAAATCGAAATGGAAACAAACCAACAAAGGAATTCTAATATGGTGTTACTCAATCACTTGAGCAACCTTAGGGCGGCTCTTGTGCAAGCTTTTGCGAACTTGGTTCTTCCCGGCACGAATGAAGTGCCGACACTAGATACTATTGACTCCTACATGACCAGACTGTATTCTGTTATACTGGATTCACCTCAAGAGAACGAGGGACTCATTACCAACGTACGAGAGATCGTGTCACGTCTTGGCTTTCCAAAGTAAGTTGTTGAATATTCACCTAGATCAATAGATGGAAGATTACTTTCCAAAACCTTATACCCTCCAAAAGTACAGATTGAGGAAAGGAAAAAAAGAAAAATAAAGGTTTACGAAAGAAAAGAAAAGTTTTGGAATTCATGATCAACGTACGAGAGATTGTGTCACGTAGTGGCTTTCCAAAGTAAGTTGTTGAATGTTTGTGCAGATTAGTGCATGGAAGATTATTTAAACCTTTTACCTCCAAAATGACAGATTTGGGGGAAAAAAAAAGAGTTTTAAGAAAGAAAAGAGGGGTTTTGGAATTCATGATCAACGCACGAGAGATTGTGTCATGTCTTGGCTTTCCAATATTCGTGTAGATTATCGCAGGTTGGGCTACTTTCCTAAACCTTGTACTTCCAAAAGTACAGATTTAGGAAAGAAAGATTTAAGAATTGAAGGGAAGGTTTAGGAATACGTTATCAATTTACCAGAAAGTTTTGGAATTCATAATCAACGTACGAGAGATTGTTTCCAAAGTAAGTTGTCGAATATTCGTGTAGATTAGTGCATAAATTATAGGACTACTTTCCTAAACCTTGTACTTCCATAAGTACAGATTTAGGGTAAAAAAAAAAGGGAAAGAACATTTAAGATTTGAAGGAAAGGTTTAGGAAACATCTTGGCTTCCTAAGTAAGTTTAAAGATACCCATGTGGATCAGTACCACAAGAATTTTCTATCCAACAGCTTTCCAGTCAATGAACGATACACGAATTTGCCTAAAACATCACATGTTTACTTGACAGCCTATCAAAAATGGCTCTGCCAACGAGCCAAGTTAAAGCCCTTGCAAACATTTTTAATTGTGGTTTGTGTTATGTTTCAGTGATGCGGACAAAGGTTTAAATTTAACGGACTAGACACTCGTCTGGTGTTCACTGAGTTGTGTTCGATTGATGTCAACAACTGCTGACATTTGTACAGCCTTTGACTCATCGCCAAACAAACGAAACAGAAGCAAACGTCAAGTGTCGTATTGTCCAAGGAACAATGATTATTCCTCGGTACCTTCATACACACTGTGACAACAGCCCGTCTCTGGTTTCGTTACGTGGAGCGTGAAACCCGGAACGCCCAAATTTACACTTAGTTTACCTTAAGTTAGTTTATTTCCTAGGTTACGCGCAGTCGTTTCCTTGTTGTGTTTCTCGAGAGCTGCAAGACAAGGGAGAGAAATGCTGTGCCAGTACGAGCACCCTGCTAAAAACCCGGCTTTAGGGTGTCCCGGGATGTTTCCAAGTTCTTGTACCACAGTACTCACCCTGGCTTCGCAGGTACATTGTGGACATACCCTCCCCTTGAAGAGATGTGGAACTCCTATATAAAATGGCGCGGGATTCTCGTCTAAATCTCGTTTTCTGGGTGCTGCCCAAATTCATTCCTTTGCCTACGAGGCATTAATTCTGATTAGTAATTACTTCTCTTAACACATTTTCCAGTGTCTACCCAAAAAGTACCAATATGGTGCTATAACAGTTGTCGTTTTAAATTTAAGGTGGCTGGCACCGGTTTCCAGCACTTGAACTTTGATAGTTCAATACTACCGCTCTTTATCGGTGGATAAAACGATAATGGTATAAACCAAATGCCTAATTATTGGTGAACAAGTTATGGTTCTTTTCTGACTTTATAGGTTACCATAGCAACAATATAACTTGTTAAAGTAGCCCTAAATTTAGCTTTAAGTGATTATAACTAAGGCGCAACTAATTGCATAGTTTCAAAAATTTGTAGGGAGGGGTTCGAAGCCACCTTAAATTTTCGAAATCATTTGTAAAGAGTGGTAGTAATGATTGATCAAATTATAACTGATGGGAAGTTCTGGAAACCGTTGTAAGCCACCTCAAACCTATCTATTTATCGATCGATCTACCTAAACCCCCTAAACAGTACCACACCAGGAATTGTAAAAGGAAACTCAGATCGTCAAATGGCCATTCGCTTGGCTATGATTGACCCTTTGTGCATAGCAGGATTTCTAAACAGAGCCTGGGACGCTAAGGTGAAGAATAAGCCAACACTCGAGGGCAAAGCCTTTATATCGGCTCTCAGTGAGCTTCACTGAGCTCGTTTTTTGCCTCCTAGCTCTGTTAAGTAGTACGGCGCCTAACTTTGCACTTTGGGAAAAAATAGAAAACAGCACTACAGAAGGAGCTAGTAAAACAAAGTTACTTGGCTTAAGCTTTGTAGGGGAGGAGAGGGAGGGAGAGTTGATAAACAAAAGAAAAACGAATGTCTACTATTGTTCTGTAATTTGATATGTTTTTGCCGATATGGTAACAACAACCTCCTTCCCAGGGTCTTTCCCCTCACTAGCTCCCTGGGACGTGAAGAGGAGAGACCCTGGGAACGAGATTGTGGTAACACGATTATCACAAACCCTCCAATTTTTTCAAATGCGGGAAAACATCAAGTTTGTGTAACCTTTACCAGTGGCCATCCTAACTCCTGGCTGTTCTACTGCCTCGCGAATTTCCATTTACCCTTTCGCACCAGAATAAGGAACAGAGCACAGCTTGAGGTTCAATTACTAACCGCTGTTCAGGGAAACGAGCCCGCGAAACCGAACGCGACGGAAGTCGAGTCCAGAGTTCAAAGCATTTCCGCTCAGGTTTTCAGAGCGTTGCAAGGGCGGATTTAGGGGAGGGGAGGAACAGGGCCGCCTCCCCCCCCCCCCCCCCCCCTCCCCATCTTTTTGTCTTGTACATTAAACGTCTTTTGAATAGTATTACGCAATCAATCATTTTAAAAAAAAATATTCTTAAAGTCTGTCTTCCGAAGCCTTAACTGTTGATCACAAATAATGAATGCTGTAAAGCAGGATCTCCACGAATGAGAATTTTCAGTTGGGGTGTGCGTGTGTTGTTTGTTGTTGGGGTGAGGTAGGGTGGGAGGTTGCGCTCTATTCACAATTTCTTCGGCCCCCTCTTTCTGTTTTTTTCTGGATCCGCCCCCTTCGTTGGTTGATGTAAGACAAACAATAGCCTTTTTTCTCGGAACTATATTTTCATCCGAACAACCAAACGAGACATTTCTGAGATTTCTGGGCCAAAAAAAAAACTCCCCAGCCTACAATACTAGTAAGTGTCTTTCTCGTGATCTCAAAGCAGGCTTAAGAACCGAAAATACAAAATATATCACCAACAAAACTGCTCGCAGAAACTTAGATTCTGGCTTGCGCTGATTTGTTGGCTAGACAAGAAAGTTTCTGTTGAATGTTGTAAGAAAGAATCAGCGCTAGCGCTATGTGTAACACTATTTTTAATATTTTTTTGTTCTGAGCTGAAGAATAAGATTTGTTTCTTGGGCGCGCGGTGGATATCACCGTATTTCCTTCTTGAAAGGACAAAGCAAGGACAGATATCCCCTCCACCAAAGAAACAAGAAAATACTTTGAGGTAACATTGCTCAGGGAGAACTTAATTTACCAGCTTTTTCCCCAAAAAAATTTCCATTGATACCGTCTCGATTAGCAATTTGCGCTGTTTTCGCTGGTTTCGACGAACTTTAGCCGTGGCCAGCGGTTTCAGTGGGTTGCTACCCCTTATGAAAAAGTTTTTATTAATGGAAACGTGACAGTTTGCTTCAATTTATTTATTTATTCATTTTGTTCAATTATTATTTCATTTTGTTTCATTTTTTTATGATTTTTTTAATTTTTTTGTATTCGCATCCAATGAGTCCTGGAAGCGGAAGACTGAAAAGAACACGCCCAGAAAAAACCCACAGAAAGGTTTACTGCGAAGACTAGTTATAACAAATCCGGATTCCAATCAGTTTAGTCGCTCATGATCAACTGATTTTAAATGAAATCACAAAATTCTCTAAATTCTTAAATTGTCACTGAAAATAGTTATATCGGAATATAGGAAGTCATCGTCATTCAGAAAGTACTGTACGGAATTTCCGTTTCGTCGAAAGAAGAAATATTAATTCCCTTTTTATTAAAGTTGTGACACGTGGTTATATTGTAGTCCGCACGTATTCTGCATTCGTTTTCGTTTGAAAATACAAAGGTTTTTCTGTTGTTTTTTTTTTAGTTCACCCGCATACGAAGAAACTGGTTACCGAAACGCTATCCGGCAAAGTGGAAATTTTCTTGATAACGCAGTTTTCGTCTTCTCGTGTCGGACACCGGAAAACTTAACTTAGTCGAAAACGTCATGACGTCATGACGGTCATGTGGTTTAATTCAACCGGCATCGTATTCGAAAAGTTCCATTTTATCGCGGGAGATCTATTTTCAGTAATATTACATCACTTCTTGCTAATTACACTTATTTCCTTGATAAAAATACTAGACTAAACTGATTGCAGGACTGACACTACGGCAAAAGACAATTTTATTTGGGCCAATAGTTCAACTCAGAGTACCACTAGTATATTTCTCAGGGCCAGAGTTACAATGAGAGAAAATAACTGCTCTTAAGTGGGACCTTCACGTTAACGAAGTTGTAAGCAAGGCTTCCAAGAGACTCCACATCCCGCGGGTACTTTAGCGTAGCGGGATACCACCTCCTGACCCCATTGTGCGTTCACTTTGCACTTGTAAGGTCTGTCCATGAATATTGCTGCTGGGTGTGGCATTCATCTCTGTCTGTCCAACTATCAGACAGAATTGAGAGCCCGGTCCAAAAGGGTGCTCTTCGCATTATGTATATCCACTGCACTCCGTTACACGAAGGGCCCTCGACATCTCAGGGTGCACGACATTGCATACAAGAAGAGAGGCACTGTACGAAAACATTCGACACGATCAAGGAGTACGGATCGCGCTTTTGCCACGCCACCTTATCCCGCCGACTCGGGCATCCGCGAAACGGGCGCTCTTTGCGTTATAGGCGGTAGATCATCGCTTTTTGAATATCAAATGAAGGCAGAACGTTTCAAAAAGCGTTTCTTTTCTTTAATGTGCCTTCACGCTCACGGCCTGTGAATGACACATTTTTTTAACTTATCATATCTTACGAATACCATAATATTAGTTTTGAAATTAAACACGTAATATTAATATTTATTTTATTGAAATTTTAAGGCCCAGCCCCACAGATAAACCTTGTAACCATTTTAAATTATTTTTAATATTCTTTGTAGTACGTAATATCGAAATTCACTTTTTAGCGCGATGATTTTGCGAATAACCGCTTCTTGTTTGAGCGTAAAGATAAGTGGTTAATTGTTGACCAGTGTACATGACATAGTGTTTATAGAGGTTTGTAAGATGGAGTTACGTGAAAAACTAAAAAGAATATAAGAAGAATAAGAAGAAGAAGAGGAACAAGAACTGAAGAACAAGAAGAAGAACAAGAAGACTAAAAATGATTCATGGCTAAAGTTCATTTCGTTTGTTAAGGCCGCCTGGCGACAAAGTTTTAAGCTAGTCTCTTTATGAGTTAAGCCTCCCTCGCTTTTCGCTGGGATACGTTGTTGTTGGGTTGTTCCACGTATCTTTCAAGCCCCTCATGGATTCCGTTGTGCTTATCGCAGGTTAGGGACTGGGCTTAGCTTGATCAAGAAAGAGAAGTCCTGGGAGGGGTCCTGGGACTGATTATTGCGACATGCGTGAATGAACACAGCGGCAAAACGTCTACGCATGCGCCAATTTTTGGCATTTCCGGTCGAGATCACGCTTTCCGGTTAGGGTTATGTTTTGATCTGTTGAAGTTTTTTAAAAACTTTCCTGCTGTGGATCATTAACCAAATGTTAAAGATGAAGTGGACCAATGATAAAGAAAAGGTAAGCTCACCATAATTTCTTACAATGATTGATTCTAAAGTCGAGTGGTACTGATTATCTTTTAAAAAACGTCCAAAAATGTGATTCTATGCGTGTTCGCCCGCCATTTCAGCCCAAGTTATGAATATTTTGTCGGTTGGTGAATCGTGTTTTAACACCTAGCTCTATAGCTACTATTGCAATTTGTCCGTTCTTCAACACATGGAATGTTCTTGGAAAGACTGCTGTTACAAATTCTCATTTATATATTTTTTTATTAATTAGACCAAAGGAAGCAAGGTCTATCTGTTTCAAATGTTATTATAAGCAACGACGCAAAGCCTTTCACTCAGTCATCTTGTCTGGTAAATGAATGACTTCAAACTTTGAAAATTATGGTCACCAAAGCATTTAACATGAAGCTAATGTTAAAACATGCGTGCAAGTATGGCTGAAAAAAGTTCTGGTTGCGAAATAAGTTGGTGAAAAGCGTCTGCTTCTGTTCGCGACGCCAAGTTTTGACCCAAGCAGGCTACTTGGCGTTTCATTTAAAATGATTTGTCATTTTATTTTAATTTTTCTCTTTCTCTCTCTCAAAAAATGGAAATGCCACTGAAATGCTCGAATAATGGTTGGTGCTTTTACTTCACCAAAATGATCGAAAAAATGCTAGCATAATTTGTGCAAAAGCCTAAATTTGCCCAAGGTAAAAAATGATAACTAAGAAAAAGATTGGATTGGTGCTGAAGCCTAAACTTCTGGCAGAATTTATCACATCTCTGGATGCCCCATGTTGCTGAATAAATAATCCTTCTTCCTCATGCATTAAATGTGTCTTCTGTGACCTGAAATAATAATAAATATTATTTGTAGCCCCCTTTTTATATACACTGTAAGTAAAAATGTAAGAAAATAATTAAATTTTTCTTGTTTATTTCATTTCAGGGGTTTCATATGATAGTAGTATATTCTGTATGTGGAAACCTCATGGTGAAAGAAGAATCAAATGTGCAATCTTAGTATAGGTAGATTCTAGATTTGTCTGCTGTTATGGTTGATAAACATGTTTATTTCAACTTAGGAGTGTTCCTCATATGCATTAGGCAAGGAAAATAAATATACCTGAGACAAGTCAAGTCAGCTTAAAAGAAAGTATTGTGTAAATCAAGATTACCAGAAATATCCTATGATATGCAATAAAACAACTGTTCTCTTTTCTTGTAATACACGATGCTCATCACACATTCTTGGATCATCTCGCAAAATAATATTTTGATTATGATCCAAGAATCCAATTATAGTGTAGAATAAGATTAAAAAGACCAGGTGCATTTTTCTCTGCAAACTTTTCCATCTCTGAGGGTGTGTACAGTGCAAGTGCAATGTTGCTTTCATGGTGTTGGTGCAATGCTCTCTGGAATCTCTCTACCAGGTAATCAAATGAATGTTTGGAAAAAAATAACGAAGAAGGGATGCAGAACTTTTTATCTTTATAAGTAGAAACTAATGGTCACCACATACTCCATCAAGATGTTTAAATAAACTCTTACAACTAGTAACATAAGAAATATGTGGAGGATAATTATATTATCCACATATTTAAATTGTGATCAGAATATGCATATTCATACTGGGGCTTAATTTCATTCCCTCTGGGGTTGGGGGTGCCTTTGTATAAGTTACATTTGTTCTCCTCTAGCAGATGAAAAAAAAAATTACAATATTGATATTGCTTATTTTTATAGTGAAATATACATGTTGATGATCAGTGTAATCCTTCAGAAGGATGTTTGGTAGAAATGCTGTTACTGAAATATCTCTATTATATTACTGGGATTCTTTTTTTTCTTTTTTGTTCAAGTAGTTGTGTAGTTAAACTGACCTGATGAGGCTTTGAAAACTGTTTCAATGCTGTTCTATACATGTCTTTCTACTAGGACATCTCCATGACAATTTGACTTTCACAACTCCAAAAGAAGTTTGTATTGTACTCCAGGTGTCCTGATTTGGAAGCACTATTCTACAATCTCTTTTATTATTATCATTATTATTATTATTATTGTTATTATTATTATTATTATTATTATTATTATTATTATTATTATTATTTCTTTTGCTAAATATATACAATAATTGGGGAAAAATGCGTTTACTTTATTAAGGGTTACTATTTGGGGTTGCAAACTTAGCAACGTTAATAATCATGAAGTTATCTTTGTATGTGAAAGTAAAAGGCAAACTTAAAAATTATGGAACAAATAATATAAAGAGCAAGGCAGGGTATGTTTGATGAAGAAAGGCCGTGCCGTTTGAAATATTGGAAAGGAAAAATATATTTCTCTGACTGTGAAATTAGCCTTGCTCTTTATATTATTTGTAGTGCAATTTATTGCTCCTTTACTACAGGATCCGGTACTTTTATTTTATCACGGTGGTTCTTGCAAGCACACCTGCTGCACATCCACTGGAAAATTATGCACAACCCAGAACCGAAATTGGGCCTCTTTCGGCTTATATTCTGCATACGTGGTAAACTTTTCTTCTTGGTCGACATTCTCAGCACATTTGTTGCAGCACCTTGTTCCCGGACGATAAGGAACATTACCTGCCTTTCCAACAGCGTCCAGCACGGCATAAAGTCGAGAAGGTATCCCGTTTTTGTGGAGAGCTCGAGAGTAGTTTTCCTGAGTAACCGAACACCGGTTGTTTCGTCCCAGTGAACCCGGCAAACTATCGAACCAACTGGAAGTTCAGCGGCCCTGGCTAACTGAGGTGTCAAGAAGTAATGACGGCCTCCGCATTTTCGTTTATCTAAACTTTTACCACACTTCTCGTCTTGCGAGGAACAACATTTTAACAACAGGACAACAACAACCACGGACAACAAAACTTTTCTTCACAAGCGCGAGCAAGTCGCATCTTCAAGCATGGTTTTCGCACTTGGTGCAAGCACCAAACCCCTTGGTGCAAAGGTTTGAAAACAGCAAAATAAATTTACTCACCAGGAAAACAACTTTTTTGCTTAAGTTTGTTTCGGAACTCTTGAGTTTTGTTTTTAAACTTCGCGCAACGGGAGTTTTTTGTTTACGCAATAGGTTTTAATAGCTAACCGGAAATACAACACCGACCGGAAGTTCAGTGGTTGGCACATGCGCATTGCGTTTTGCCGCTGTGTCGCGTGAATGCAACCTCCATGCGTCAGCGGAAAACGTAAGAAACGGTGCGGTAGCCATTCAGCAGCACAGCCGTCGAAGTCCATTTCCGTAGATCCTTTTTGCTTTTCAAAGGGACTTTCGCCTTAGTTATGGTTAAAGAAACAACGTTCTACGGTAGGTATTTTAAGGTGGCTTTCAGTGAGTCAACTTTGTGGTGAATTTTGTTGAATTTCAACTCAGTTTGGCGATGCGATTGTTTGTTCGCCGGCTGTATAAAATGAAATCATGACAACCGCATGTATGGTCGGTCGATTTCATTCTGTAGATCTCCTTGGCGTTTCACCGACTGCTACTTCCAGTGAAATAAAGAAGTCTTATCGTAAACTCGCCCTGAAGTATCACCCGGATAAAAATCCAGATGCTGGAGACAAGGTAAAGTTAAACTCTAATTTAAGACCCAAAAATTGTTTTTCGCTTTCGACGCTTTTAGAACGAAAGCCCAACTCATCAGTGGTTGGTAATTCCAAGAAATATGCGTCTTATTCAAATGTAGGCTGGCAAGATCTTTTGCTGAATAAATCGTGTACTTATAATGGCGATGTGCTTGCTGCTTAGTTAAAAGATTATTTATCGAGATTGCATTAATTTAGAAGACGAGGGCTTTGTTTTTCCTAAGACAGCAAAACGCCGTGCAGTATATAACAAACTTGCCGGCGTTTAGCTGATGATTATTTTAAGCTTATGTTCTTATCATCGAAAGCAACATATTCCCTGTAATTTGTGACAGATCCTCTTCCTAATCGTCTTTGCTGCCAAATATAAACCCCTGTTTGTATCATAATACTATTAGCGATCGTGAGAATGGTTCTGTAACATATCTTGAGAGAACAAATACAGTCTTGGCATACTCCTGCAGATTCCCAGCATACTCTAATCAAATGACACACTAATTAATGCTGGTGTTACTTACAGCAATAGTTTCTGGTATATTTCTCTGTTTTGGAGAATTGTTCAGGTTTTTGCTTTCGTAACTTGGACACGATGGTTATGTAACAACAGTATAAATCTTGCAGATGTTAACTGGTAAAAATCTATTTGAATATTGCTGAAAATAGTGAAATGTTCATGTTATTAGTTGGTGTGCAGTTATCTCTTACACGTTGTGTTGAGTAAAAATGTGAGCTGTTATGGTTTTGCTGTATATTTTGCTCAACCACAAAGCGAACCATCTTTATGTAACGAGTTTTTAGTATTGCAGTAAAGGTAAACTAGAGATAACAAAAAATGGAACTTTGTAGCAGAAAATGTGACAAGATACATTGTAGACACACGTGCCGAGAAGCATACAGTGTTTTTGTTAGACAAATGCTACATAGAAGCCTTATTCTGTCTTTTAGTCGGTAAAATCCATGAGATGTCACACCAACTGTAATAAGGATAAAACTTAAATACGAAGTTAAACAGAATTAATTGGGTAAATAAGTAATGTAAAAATATGGCTTTAAAAATCTCAAGAGAGTTACTTTCAACTGCATCCTTTGGAAGGCTATTCTACACTCTAATATGTCTAGGAAAAAAGGAAAACTGACAAACATCATTTGCAGTCTTATCTTGAATAAATCCATAATACAGGTAATTTTGGCTTCTGTGAGTTCTGATTCCGCTAGTATGGGGTTGAAGATACATTGTAATGGTTAACATCGATGTCAATAAGCCCGTGATTCATCTTGTACAATAATGATTTATATAGCATTAACCTGGACATTTTCCTTCTTAGTTCCAAACTAGGCCACCGTATTTTTTTTCATTTCATTTTTTTTTTTTGGCCATTTACTAGAAATACAACAACAGAAATACATTAAAGATAATATACAATATTCCTACTACACAATATTCCTACTAAATTATTTACATGTACTTACTAAATTATTTATTGTTTATAATAACACGGGCCATATTTTGATGTCTTAATTTATAGTTTAAGCAGATATCCCATGCTTATGAAGTCCTATCAGACGAGAAGAAGCGAAAAATTTATGATGAGGGTGGGGAGGAAGCCCTGAACGGCGGCGGTGATATGGGAGGCTTTCACTCGCCTATGGATATCTTTGACATGTTCTTTGGAACTGGTCATGGCCGACACAGACATCATGGGGAGCGGAAGGGCAAAGATATGATTCACCAGCTTAAGGTATTGTGATGTTTAATGCTGGAGATTTAGAAGTAGAAGGAAAAGAGTATGTAGACTACAATCATCGACAAATTGTTTTGGGAAAGTTACTCAACAAGGCAACAGAAAGTGGGTCTCAAATAGAGACATCGGCGCATTTATTACTTTGGTATGTTAAGGCCTTTGTCTGTCGTCTCCCCTTCTGCCCTGCCCCCTGTTCAATGTTGGAATTCCCACAATCCATATACACAGAGAGATTCACTTTTTAAGCTCAACATTGAAACAGGGGAGGGGAGGAAAGTCAAATCGAGGTAGAACTTTGGAATCTTCCCAAGATTATTGTCGACGATTGTAGCAGTGGATATACATGTAAGATGTATTTACATGTATTATGTGGCTGAACTTTTTCATGATTAGTCAGTGTATAAGATCTAAGTTCTCCTTGGTCCTTGTACATGTACTTGATCAAACATGTAAGCCATAAGAGTGAGAGAAACATTCACCAAAGATAAAATGGCTTAATGTTCAAGCAAATTCTTCCAACAGTACCATAAGAACAAAAAACAGAGCATAGTGAAGAGAATTTGGATTTTGATACTGGGCTTGAAGGATTAAAAGGAGCATTCTAATTGGTTCCCCCAAGTGATCCAAATTTTAAATCGCTCACTATCTTCATTTTGGAAAAAAAGCATTGTGGGTTAGCTGCTGTTATTATTAAGAAGGAGTCTTTTCCTTGGTCCATGTATCTGGCATGAAAAAAAAACCTCCAAGTTAAGGTTCTGATTGCTAATATAGTTGGCTTATAGTTTGAAAACAATAAGTAAGAAACAACTAGCATGGGAGCTAATAACCATAAGTATTTCTTTCCATTTCTTGTAATGGATTTGAAAAAGATTTGCTGCTTTTGTCATTTTCTGCATTTTCTACAATTCCTTATTTTGACATTGCAATTACACTGTAATGGGTAATGATGTGAAGTGAAAGCTCCTTGCTGGTGATTAACATTAGCTGCCAACCTTTTAAGTTCAGTCATTTTGTTTGACAGCATTACAGTTGTATGTAGATGCATGTTGTAAAGGCCCTTTAGAAATGATCCATTGTAGGAAAATTTTGTTGTTAGGCGATAGCAGCTATGTCTCTTGCTACTTGTGCAACAGCTAAAGTGACACTCTTATTGTCTTAATTGTACATACGCTTACTAAACTTATTCAATTAGTGATGAATCTTGTTCATTACAACTATGTTGTGCCTGCGTTTATCTTTATTTATAATAGCTAGTGTGACGCAGTCTTTTTTTTCCTTTCAACTGTACACATTAACCTATTCTAAACGTATTTGATTAGTGATGTATCTGTCTCTTTGTGGTCATTTCAGTCTATAAATATGTATAGGAGTAACCTCAGTTATCTACCTTTTTACAATGTTATACCATAGCTTTCTTGTTATATGTACTTCCCCAATTAGTGCTGCTTGGCGCTAGAATTTGCACTTGTATGTCACACTTAAAGAAAGGTTCATTCATTCATTTATTCATTCTAATCGTAACTGGATGTCTCATCTTGATAGGTTTCTCTTGAAGACATGTACAATGGTACAACAAGGCAGTTGGCTTTGCAAAAAAATGTTATCTGTCCTAAGTGTGAGGGGCATGGAGGAAAGAAGGTGAGTACTAGTGTGGACCTGTGGTGAACCAGGTGGATTGAAACAAAGATGTCACTAAGAGCCGGCTACCGGCAAATTTCGCTGATCTTATCACCAGCTGAAACTTCATCAGAACACAAATACTTGAAGCTAATTTTTAAAGTGGACATTTCAAAAGAGCCAGCTGGGCCTGATAAGGTTTTTCTTCGCTACCACTCTTTAGTGAAGTAGGGTCAAGATTTTATTCATTTTAGCCTGAAATTAGATTTGTTACAGGTATATGCCTTCTGGTGTCAAAGAGGTTAAGATTTGCTGTAAGTTGTATTAATTGTTACAATATTAAAATTACTTGCCCTAGTGGCTACTGACTCAGCGCAACAGTTGTCTAACCATGGGCTGTGAAAAATCTGTACTTTGAGCATTTACAGATGTTGTCAGTGCACACAGTTAAATATCACTAATTCTTTATTATTACATGTAATTATTAATATAGTGTTCTTTCTTTGTTGTCTGTAGGGTTCAGTTGTAACCTGTAATACTTGTAATGGCAGTGGAATGTACATTAGGATCCACCAGATTACAGCAGGGATGGTGCAGCAAATTCAAACGCAATGCAGAGACTGTGGCGGACAAGGGGAAAGAGTACCAGGTACAGGCAACACCAAAAATGCATTAACAGGGTACATTTACATGTAGGCAATACAGTTGACTATTGCCTTGCCAACACCTCGCAATTATGGACACCCTGATAATACGGACAGCAGCTTAATCGCCGGCAAAAATATATTACAGGCGTTTGGCTGAAATAAATTCCCGCTAAATATTACAGCCCCTCGCTATTAAGGACACTAACTCAGGGTCCCGAGGGTGTCAGAAATAAAGGGAGTTGACTGTACCAGGATGCTAGCTCCATATGGTACCAAATTAATCTGCCTTGATGAGAAAGCCTAACCCTAATCCAAGTTCCTGAACATAGACAAAGGTAGGAATAGGTGAGAGAAAGGGTGAAAGATTTGCAGTCTCAGAAGTGGAGCATCCAGGTTATCCTTTGGCATTTACAGTTGTAGGGAGTTTTCGATATCTGCAGACTTGTTTAGTAGGAAAAATAATGCCTGCATTAGCGACACAAAACACCAAATCAATGGCAGAGTTTTGTATTCCTTAGCCTTGTTGTAAAACGACTTACAATGTACATGTAAGAAGGAGCTTTTCTTGCACTCTCTATATCTCCTGTACTGTTGTATCAACAACACTGACACTCAACTTGATATTCTTGTGAAACTCTTGCTAAAAAGTCAAGCCTTAGTACTTACAGTTTTTCAGCCTCTTGCAAGACATCTTTTGTCTCAAGAGACGAGTGTCTTGTTTCTCGAGACGAGACTCTTGTCTGTCACGCGACTCTTATCTCTTGAGACGAGAATCACGTCTCACGAGAGGGTGGTACCAGTAACTTACTTTTGAGCAGTTCTGTACCAATCAACCTTTTTCAGGTTATCTATGATAGCTCACCAGAATTTACATTGTAAATCCTGCAGAAAGTAGGGAACAATAGCAGGAGACTTCAATAACCATTCCCTGGACCTGTTTGGTGAAAGCCCCATTACATGCACCTACCAGGCCTGATAAGTGCCTCGCAATGGAGATACAATGTACAACATTGCTTTTGAGAGCTAAATTTTAAAATCGTTATAAGAAATACTTAGCATGCTTAGAAGGTTGTCTGGAAAACAGATAACAGGCCTCGTGGCATTTACCTCAATTAAGTATTCTCAAAAACCTTGCCTTGCTGTACATTTTTCTTAAAATCCATGTTTAATCTTTTGTAGAAAAAGATCGCTGTAAAAACTGTCAAGGTAGAAAAACAGTCAAAGAGCGAAAAATCCTGGAAGTTCACATTGTGAAGGGAATGAGAGATGGACAGAAGATAACATTTAGTAATGAGGGAGACCAGGAGCCTGGCATTGAACCTGGCGACATAATCATCATCCTTGATGAGAAGGAACATCCGGTGTTCAAGCGGGAGGAACTTGATTTACATTTGAAAATGGTAACTACATTCAGAGTAATCACATGTATGCTACAGACTTGTTTCAAAGCCTGTTCATTATTTTTGTCATTGTTTTTGTCCTAACCACATTGTAAACAATCCTAATTACATTATACCAGTCCGCATTCCTTTTTGTTATGCTTACACCTTACATGTACATGAGAATCCCCATAAACATAGATCTGAGGGCTGAGTTTGTTTCCAAACCTTCGGCAATACAGTTGAACCTTCATGTGTGACCACCTCTCGTAAGCAACCACCTCCCATAAGCAACCACCTATCCAAAACACCAAATTTTTTTTCCAGTCAAAGCCCTATAGTTGGAACCTCTTGTAAATGACCACCTCTCATAAGCAACCAGGACCACTTTTTGAGGTGATGGCATTATAATTTTTCATTGTTTTTTAACCTCTTGTAAGCAACCACTTGACTCATGGTCTGATCTGCATGTTCACTGTATGTACTACGCTATTTCTGAATTTACAAGGAACTTTTAGTTACAACTTAACACTGCTCTTATTATGACAAGGAAAATGTATGCAATAAATTCTCTTCGAATAAGTAGATGTGTCAGAACTGTTCGCGGAAGAAACTCCCAACGGTTCGACTCTCATAAGCGACCACCTCCCGTAAGCGAGGTTTTATTTTATTGTCAAAAATACATATGTGCCCAGTTGTGTTTTTCTGCTTGTGTGAGTGGTGTTCTTGTAAAACTTAGATTACATTATAGACAATTTACCTTTTTTGTTTCTTTGTAGGAAATTGAACTGGTTGAAGCACTTTGCGGCTTTCAAAAAACAATAGAAACGTTGGACAAAAGGCACATTCTTATTACATCTCTTCCTGGAGATATTATTAAACCTGGCAAGTACCATTCATTTATGGAAGTGGATTAAATGAAATAGATAGATTTGAACTATGGACGAAAGAATGAATAAGTGAATGACCGTCACATTTGTGTACCAACTTGAGCAGTTGCATATTTGTCCCGTTCAAGCCTGAATTTTTCTCAGGCTTTCTTTTACAACTACTTATTAAGTTATGTACACAACTGCAATGTTCATTCACATATTCAAAATGTATTCAGTTTGGTTTCACATAACGTTTCGGAATTTATGAAATGAACATAGACACGTACATACATACTTTATTTTTGTACTCTCTCTGAGATCTTTCTGGTCAAATCCAGATAAGCAGAGGGTGTATAATCGCTTTTAAATACTCTATTAAATCCTAATTTCTGTGAATGCTGGAAGGTATGTGTCCAGGTATGTCTATATGGCCCTTGATCATACAGTAGAATCATCTAATAAGTCGTGATATAAGTCAGCGAGAGTATAATCTTCGAACATCTTCACCAGCTTACTATAACATAAGGGCATTAGTAATGTATGGTCAACACTTTTCTGTACAGGTGACATGAAATGTGTGATGGACGAAGGAATGCCAAGATACAAAAGTCCATTTGAGAAAGGAAGGCTTATAATCAAGTTCATGGTATGTTGAAATGTTTTAGAAGCTATTAGGTTTATTAGTTGTTCGACTGCAAGGAATGTGTGATTGGCTGACATCAGTAATTATTAAAAACGTGATCCTTGGATAATGCAATTCCACAGTTTTGATTCGCTCAGCGGCCATGATGTATCAGCCGTTAGTATAGATCTACTAGCGTTCTATTGCGAATGCCGTTCTCTGATTGGCTACGCTACCCGCTATCTATTCTGTGATAGATGGTGAGTAGCGGTTGTCAACAAAATTTAACCCGCTCTTCACGTTTTCGAAGTGTCTGTGAGGAGGATTTGGATAATATACTTCTTAAGTTTTGAACGACTAGTAGATTTATACTAAAACAATTAGATTATTCGCTCTTGATTTCTATGCGTGATAGCTGATTGGGGATGCGCCCTCATCAGCTATCACGCGATAGAAATCACGAGCTCATAATCGAATTGTTAATTATACCATGCCCGAGAAATAGTGGTCGTCAAATATTATTGTCTTCCGGTTGTTCATGGAGAACAAAGTCATTAAGATCTCAGTAACAATCCTCTCACGCTTGTTGGATATGAGATCATTAGAGCCAAATCGACGCCTCTTTGGCTACTGTATCTATGTATCATCTCATATCCAACGCGCGCTCGTGGAATAATTGTTAAGGGGGCAATTTACCTAAATTTGAATGAAATTTAAAGAGGTTTTAAGAAGGGATAGAAGAAAGAAAATGATTTTTGGAACACCAACAGACAGTTGATACCCACCCAAGAGCACCCCGGGTTGTTAGTGGACTAACTTGGTGTCCGTCTAGTAATTATTAAATACAAATTTTAATTTTAAAACTTCACTAAATCTTCAATATTTCTTATTTCTCTTAATTTAACCAATCCTTCTAAAAAAAACTACTCCTCCCAAACATATCCAAAAATCACCCAAAAATTCACAAAATACCCCACAACACAGATTCACGGGATAATGATAGGGTTTTTGGATTGCTTGAAACGTGAATGAGAAATTGCCATTAAAGCCATGTCAAGTGGCAGAAAAATGGCGTTTAGGTGAATTGCCCCCTTAATCTGATTTAATTGGCATGTTGGACATTGCTAAATGGAAACCAAGCTGGCCTTATTCAGTTCATCATTGTTCAATCATGTTGATTTGTTCCATTCAACTTTCATGAAGACTCAGGACGTGCCGACAGGGCAACATTTGTCGATCAACGTAGATCACAATTTTTGTTGAGCAAGAAAACATCGCGATTTACGTTTTTAGTGATCAGATAATGTGACGAAGGAAGGTACATGTACGCGGGGTTTAAAACTTTCTAAAACGCTAAGGCGAATTACTAAAAAAGAATGACTACTTCAGTTTAAAAGAATCTCAACAATTTGCGTTAACAGTCTCCTCGAGGAGACAGTTCGTCTATAGTTTTTGGAAAATATGAAAACGTAAAAACGTCCTTGCTAGCATATGAGATTTTATACTTGGGATGAGGGATCAGGTTCTGGTACGTTGTACTGTCTGTCAATCAAATTGTGACTTATTCCGTTAATCTGGCCTTTTCTTCTTGCTAGTTTCAATGTGTCCCACCCAAGGTCTTTGATCATATCTTTAATCTTTAATCTTTAATCTTTATTAACAAATTAAAATAGACACAACATACGTGTGGCTTTACAATCAATGAGGAACCAAACAAATTGCAGATTACAAATTAATCATATCCGTAAAACCCGCGCATCGGCTTTAATTCTGTGAGCAACATGGTGCTGATTTACGTTGGACGCTTTCTAGCCAAGTTACATCTTTCTTGAGATGGGGTTCCCACGCTGCGCTTGCGTGCACTGTATCCCCACTCAAGTCGCACTCGGGTTGCATATGTAGTTTCTCCTACTAGCTTGGGGCAGTTCCAAAGGTTGCCGTTGTTATTAGTTTTTATCAGTCGGTGTGATGTCGTAAGATTTTACCGTCTCAACTGAGTTATGTAAGTAATATATCAAACACGAGAAGGTGTGTTTCATCAGATATCCAAACACTGAGAAGTAGGTTGAAAAAACGAGGCGCAGCCGAGTTTTTTTAAACGACTTCGAGGTGTTTGGATATCTGATGAAACACACTTTCGAGAGTTTTATATGGCTTCTCAAATGATCAATAATTCTTGGAGAAATTCAAGGCTTAAGTTGGCAAAATTTTATGGTAATTAGGAACACATATCCAAACCACGGTCACAGTAGTGATTTTCTTTGTTTTCTCTTGATGAATTATTAATGAGTTTATCAGAATTGATGATTAACGACGTTGACTTGTGACTTTCTGACCACTGCACTCCCTCCCCCACAGGAAAACAGATGATAAGCGGGTCTTGTGGTACTGCTTGTGTGGCTGTAACTTCAATCTGTTTTTAATCTCCAGGTAAACTTTCCACCCGATGGCTTCATCACGTCGCCCCACCTTTCTCAGCTGGAACAACTGCTTCCTCCAAGGCAAGAGGTACTAGTTCCTGATGACGCGGAGGAACATGACCTTGTTAAAATCGATCCAGCGGAATCCAGACGTCAAAGACACGCGGTAAGGAAAAATGACCCTGGCGTAACATTTCTCTGGAAAAATGAATATCAAGCAAAGGGAGCAGATTTAATTGTCTTCACGTACAAGTGCCAAATGGCGTATTTCTGTAATATGTTGATTTTGTGGGGCCATGGTGCTTCTGGGCAACCTCGGAATAATTATACTCTTTGGCCAGCAACAACAATATTTGCTTTCCTCTTTCTTTTTCTTTTTTTTTTCCTGGAAAATCGACGTTGTTAGATAATTTAATTTAAATTTGATCAGGAACTGAACATCTGATATGACCATGTTTTGATAGAGTCGTTCCCCATTGGTCACTTGGTTTTGACTAATAATTCCCCATTGGTGACTCAGGCTAATTGGAGTTTGTCGTTTCAGGGTAACGCGTATGACGAAGACGAAGATTTTGGTCATCCCAGATCTGGAGTACAGTGCCAGACACAATAACAAGAAAGAAAATGAACTTACTTCTTTATACACGTAGCTCGCAATGATTTGAATGGACTACAAAGTCGAATAGGGCTCCCTTTTTATTGCATCTCTCTTCAATTGATAGCTTAAAGCTGAGGCGCATTCACACGGCAAAAAAACAAGTTTGTAAACTCGTGCTGGCAAGTACAATTTTGGCTGTGTGAACGACACAACAACAGTTGGCAAATTATGGGCGACAAGTGCAAACTTTGCCAACACTTTTGATGGCTGCCAAGCGTGCATTTGACATAGTAATGTTTGCTCAACACTTGCTATTGAGTTCAAACGCCAGAAAGGTTACAAAACCGAGAGAATTAACGCCAAGCTCTTTGTCGTGTGAGAGCACGAGTTTGTCAACATTTATTTGCCGTCTAGGGCTTGTCATGTACCTCAAATTTTCGCAATTTTAAATAAGTAAATGATTATCGTTATCTTGATGGTTAGTGGTTGCGTGATGTGTCGCCCTGGTAACACAACGTGACCTCAGTTTTTCATTTCATCAAAGCCAGATTCTCTTAGAATTAACTTAGAAACGCATTATCTCCGTGTTAACCTTATAGTAATAAATTAAAATCGCAGAAAACCGTAATCCCAAAATCCAAAATTCGCCAACTACACTCGCTCACGAAGAAATTTTAGTTTGCATGGTAACTAGACAAGAAAATGTTACCATTGTTTGTAATTTATTAAGCACGTTTTTGTGTAGGCTCGTTTACTCATTCTCCATTTCTGTTCTTTTATGTGGTACACCTTCAAGTTTTGACTTGTTAACTTTGTAGGTAGTCTTTGTTATATCTTTTATTTATTTGTAGTCAAGTTTTTTTGTGGAAATTTAGGTGCCGTAGACCGTTAGTGCTTCTTGTTCCTTTTTATACTTAATTAAATAGTTGCGATGAATTTATCGGGAAACGAATTTTCACTAACTTTTGGTTCAATGTTTATTTTAAAAGCAAAATCAATGAAAAATTTTTCATTAAGCATTACTTGAGTATTTTTGACATGTCCTTCATAAAGTACATCATTTGGGGACTACTGGAAGAAAGTATTAAATCGATTATCATAAAGCAGTTGTACTAAATGATCGTACTTCCATTTTCCTTGGGTACCACAAGGAACTACTGCCATTTCGAATATACTCTTAGCAGAAATAATAGACAGAAAATCGGGAAAAGATGGCAGCGTTACATTTTCCCAGGATACCTTGCGAACCTAACAGCCAATAGGCACACAGAAACCCACATCTTTTACTAATTTCGTCCCTGTACTAACAACATTGTGTATGCTTGATTTGAAGTTTTTAGAACTGTTCTGTGCATTTTTATGAGCGTTTTAGGGTTTTCGTACGCTAAGAATTATGGGTACATGTACCAGTAGCTATCTTTTTCGGTACTGTGGATTGCAATTCGACTTGGGGAGGGTCCCAGTAAGTAATCCGTGCTAAAAACATGGACACTAAAAACGTTGATTTGTTTATTTTATTAGTCTTCTGTTTTTGAACTGGTTCTGTGCAGCAGAATCTTGGGAAATGATATCAAAAATGTAGTTAGCCAAGGCTGTTATGCACCAAATTCCCCATTTGTTTGTTTGTTTGTTTTGTTGTTTTGTTTTGTTTTTTGTTTTTGTTTTTGTTTTGTTTTGTTTCTTTCTTTTTTCTTCACGTGAATGACCTACCTCGTTACAGGCTTAGCTCTGGAAACAACTTGAGCTTACAAGTGGCTAAAGAAGCCCAATGCACACAACTTGTCTGACCCATAATATATAATACCCAATGATACGCGTTAAGTTTGAGTATCCTAAAAGCTCGGTTTTCACACTAACGATTTTTTAAAGACATCTGTTGAGGCACTTTCAAAGTCTCTCACTTTCGTCTTTCAACATTTTGATTTCACATGACCCTTGAGGATAAATTTACTTGTGTGGACTCGGACAAGCCAATCAGCATTCCTTTGGAATGATCCAGATCAGGATCAATGATCCAAGATCACTCGGATCATGGTGCATCAAAGGAACCAAGGAATCCACTCCGAGCAAGGATTCCTCATTTCCTTTGATGCGCCATGATCCGAGTGATCTTGGATCATTGATCCTGATCTGGATCATCCCAAAGGAACGCACCCTCAGATTTTATGCAAGTCGAGTCTAGGTTAAATTGCAGTAAATGTGTGATTTTCTTCGCGTTATTTTTTCCTTATTTATACTCGGCCCAAATATACTTTTTTATGGACAGCTTATCCCTTAAATCCTTTTTCTCGTTTCTTGATAACAACAAATTGCACCCTGAAATGCAACCCTATCAGCTCATTACCAATTAATAAGTAAGTATAGAAGAAATAAATGTTCTTTTTGTTGACCGAAAAAGAGTACTTGGTTTGTTGTTAGCTGTGAACTTCCTTAGTGGTGGAAAGAGTGGCGTTTCAAGCCTAGCTAGGTGGCTGGAGCGCTTTCGCATATAGCAAGTATACGGAAATGGTTTACTCTCCTTACCCACATTGGATGGGACACTTGTCCATCTTAGTGTTGAATGTTTTTCGCCAGCTCTGTGCTACCGTGTTGTTTATAAAACTACACTGTTTCTTACCACCCAGGCCCCGGTTGTTCAAAGAGCGGATAACTTATTCCAGAGGATAAGTCACTATCTAGCGGTGCAAATGTACTCCAAACAACACTTCTGGCAAGTTTTCCACACAAATCCATACTTAAATTAGACATACACTTCTACTCAATCCACGACACAGATGAACTCGAAAAAGTTACAGTTCTCCGTTCAGGAGTCGAACCTATGACCTCGGTTTACTAGTCCGGATGCTCTACAAGTGTACTAGCTGTTTAGCCGACAGGAGACTCGTGGCAGCTAGGCCACATAGTTCATGACATTTACACCTTTTGCTGTTCATTACGAGAAAATACGCATCCATTTGCGTAAAATGGCGACCAAATGCGCGAAGATACATTCATTAGCGCCAAACAACGAACATTTGCGTTTAACTCAGATTCAATAACGATTTTTGCATTTTTATCAACATTCAAAAACACTTTTGGGCATTCTGATGCGTCATTCGACATACAAAAGAGAAAAATATACTTTCATTTGCGCTAATATTCAAGTCATTAACACCATCTTGAAAGTTAATAGAGGTAATAGACAAACATTAACGTGCATAAATCATTTATTAACATTTTTATCACACTGTTTGAAATTCAATAGCATTCCTGGACGGCGTTAGTGTGGATAAGACAAATATTAATGCGCTTGTACAAACAATTGAGCGTTTTTTAGATTCAATATACAAAAATCGATTTTCAATTGAACAATACCTAATTTACCAGACTTTTTGCTGTCTAAAAGCAGCAATCAAGGCTGACATCTCACGTCCCGAAATTCAAAGACGTATGGATAACAGAGACGAGGCTAGAGCACGAGGAATCCCACTGGGGGAGTTTCGAAAAAAAAAAACTGCTTGAAGCTCTGCACAGAAACATCGACACTGTGACCGCAGCTAAAAGTGCGCAATGGTAACGCTTCATGCAGACCTATCTGCCAAGATGTTTGAATAGAGAGCTTATTGAAGGGTAAACTAAAATTAAGAATAAAATAATTGTTTGAAATTGTACTGTTCAATTGAAAATCGATTTTTGTATATTGAATCTAAAGATCGTTTGTACAAGCGCATTAATATTTGTCTTATCCACACTAACGCCGTCCAGGAATGCTATTGAATTTTAAACAGTGTGATAAAAATGTTAATAAATGATTTATGCACGTTAATGTTTGTCTATTACCTCTATTGACTTTCAAGATGGTGTTAATGACTTGAATATTAGCGCAAATGAAAGTATATTTTTCTCTTTTGTATGTCGAATGACGCATAAGAATGCCCAAAAATGTTTTTGAATGTTGATAAAAATGCAAACATCGTTATTGAATCTGAGTAAAGCGCAAATGTTCGTCCTTTGGCGCTAATGAATGTATCTTCGCCCAATTGGTCGCCATTTTACGCAAATGGATGCGTATTTTCTCATAATGAACAGCAAAAGGTGTATTCATTTGTCTTGCTTACTCTCAACCTCATTCCCAGGGCCTACCGATTTACGAGCTGGGAACGAGGTTTCGTAACTTTGTGAAAACTAGTCGGCTTTGTTCATACATTACAGAAACGTTGATTTGAAAGCGTGAATCAATCGTTAAATTACTGACAAATTGGTACATATCGAAATATTAAATTAAAGGAACACGAGTGGAGCAAGTTAAATTGCATTCCACCGCAAGAAAGAACTCTTCACGGTGAAGACTTCACTGTCATCCAAAAGCTCCGCGACTGTAAAAGCTGTGCATAAGCTGTACTCTTGTCGCAACCACCCAAGAAGATTGTTTTGAAACGTGACAATTTCAAACATTCGCAGTAAAGTATGACAAGTCACAGTTTCGTCATTGGGTGCTTTCTGCCATCTTGTTACCTTTTTTCACGCCCTAGTAGTGAATTTTTAGCGATTTTTAAAGCCTGTCCGTCAAAATTTGGTCACAATGGGAACAACAGTTCCCATTTAAAGTGTACAGTCGCGAAGTTTGGTGGTTTTTGGTCACACATGTTTGAAGGCAGCCTGGTGGCCACTTTCTCTCTCCCCAGGGTCCCCCGACCTCCTTGACCCCCACTTACCCTTAGGCGGGGGGATGGGGGCTCACCCTTTTCCAGTAACTTATACGATCTTAATAGGTACCTTGAACGGCATCCGAAGCTGAACAGCTATCAGGTTTACCTAAGCAGTACATATCATGATATGCCAAGCCGTGAACAGGCTTTTTTTCTACTGTTACCTTTGTTTTATATTTACTCAATGCAAAAATGTCATCATATCTTTGACTCCTGTAGTCCGAATTTGCGAGTGCTGTGAACCTCACTATGAAGGCGAGGCTAAGTCAGGAGTAATGCGCCCCTGACTAAGTGCAAAACTTTTCATATGAAATTTTGTTTTGTTTGTATATTTTCGTGACAAAAACTTTGCACTTAGCCTCGCTTTCATAATGAGGTTCAAAGCAACTCGGAAAACTTTTTGAAGCAATTTGTGTCTCTATACATGAAGTATTCATAGCTAGTCATAACGCAGTCATGTGATTGATCAACCTCGTTCCCAGGGTCCTCTCTCTTCCTCTCTCGAGAGTTTGCCCGTCGATTACGTTTATAGCGTACAAAATGGGTGAACTTCTGAACTATTTGTGGTGCTTTTTGTTCATTGTGTTTGTTCCCTCGGCGCTTGGAGATTGGCAAGATGGGGACGATGGAGTCGACAGACCTTTGGGAGACCTCAGTCCGCGGCCAATCGAGCTAAATTTCGAGGCAACACCGGCAGATTGTGCGGCTCTTTGTACGAGCTACAAATTCTCCGGCTGTAAAGGCTGGGTGTTTTTCAAACGCGATTGTGGTGGTCAAATCAAGCCTACGTGCCGATTGAAGGACACACTAAACAATCAAACAAATAACTCTTGTGCTGTAAGTACAATATCCAAGTTTGATATATAAGCTAGCTTGATATTTGCATGGTTGTCAGACTTGTGATTCGTCACAAATTATTTCATTTCCGACACCGTACATGTCGCTTGTCAGGGTTCACAATGCTACGAGGGACAGGCTTAAAATGTAGCAATAAGTTAGCTTATAGGAAATCGCATAATGAAGTTAATTTTTTGAAAGTTCTCGAATTGTATTCGCCGTAATTTTGATAACTTTGAAAACATTACATAGCAACTTTTCCTTCATACGTTTACAGAGATAGCATTGTGATTGAAATATGCAATACTGCATTTTATCGAGAGTGCATTAATTTTGTGCAACAACAAGTACTTGTAAATATAAGTACACATGTTAGCAGTAAATTACCCTCATCCAAAGTGCATGTATTTAGAAACACTGTTAAAGGTCTAGACTGAAAAACCACTGAAAAATACATGTAACCTTTTTTCTTGGCATTGCATTATGAACAACAACAACAACAACAACAACTTTTATTCTACCCCTACAGAGCGCTACAGCTGAAATGACATGAAACGTACAATCATGTATACCAGTAAGCTTATTGCAAGTTTTTTCGAATTAATTTTCCTGTTCATTTTCAGGTATCAGGTCTTCTTTCACCCCCTAAAATGTTTTGGGGTGTGTACCATCCACTGCCATTGCGAAGTATAATACCACAGGGGTGGCTAAAAGAGCAGCTGGTGATACAAGCCAAGGGTCTCTCAGGTGAGGACATTCAACCCTTTAAGCCCTAACAGTGATCCGCATCAATGTTCTTCTTGTAAGGTCAATGCTTATTCAACCTCTGACTATCATGAGAGTTAAGCGGTGCAGGTGCATTAAACAGACCCTTGTCATGACCTTCCCATAAGTTGATGCCAGTCAAATCATAGACATTGGAACATTGGAAATGTAGTCTATTTTGGAACTTCTTTGCAAAGTATTTCAACCATACATGTAGTTCAGTTTTGTAACAAGCAAGGTTTAATTATTAGTCCACCTGTTTTATTACCTGGAGTTTGTGACATGTGTCTGTCTTAAGTTAAAGGGCGTCCTGCAATAGGGGCATACAGTAGAACCCCGTGTTACAACCACCTCCTTAAATTACAACCACTTTTTTGTGTCCCAAACGAATTGAAAGTCCAGTCATTTCCTTAGTTTTACAACCTCGTTAACCTGACCACCCCGTTATTAAAACGACACTTTCATGGCCCTTTCATCATGTTTCATGGTCATATTAACAGGGTTCAACTGTACATTGCTTTCTTTCTTTTTCTTTTTGTTGGCAATAAGGGTAAAAACTGCTCCAAACTTGCCCAGTTTCAATGTGTACTGCAGATAGATTTTATGATATTTTTGTTTTGTATTTCAAAGACTTTTGTGCTAACTTAAAACAGAGGCAAAATTCCTAGCAAATTTGTGTTTAGTGAACCCCTTATCCCTCATCTAAATGAGACAGTGTATACATGTACCAGTTATATATACTTTCAATTTGAAAAATTCCAAAGTCAAGTATTTATTACATTGGACAAAGCTGCAGTAATGCAAGTCTTATTTGGCCGTGTGAGAAGAATATGATTTTCTACCCAGGAAATTATTTCCCATTTATTGATTGACGCGTTGTCCTTGATAATTGGATTGATTAAATAATTTGTTGGAAGTGGCTGTAGTTGCTAAAAATGCATGGGATTTTCAAATAACAATAAATTGTAATTTTTCACCAATATTTGTTAGCATATGAAATTAAAATTAATGTTTTTGTTATAAAAAATTTTGCAGGTCACCTTCCAATGTTCTGGAAAGAACTAATAAATTCTTCCTGGTTTGGTGGACATTCCGATGGCCGTAACCATGAGAATGTACCTTACTGGTTAAACGGGTTTTTACCGCTGGCATACCAGTTGGGTGACAATGATCTCATTAGTATGGCGTACAAGTATGTTGATTATATATTGTCAATCCAGACTGATGAAGGCTGGATGGGGCCCGATGATATTAAAAACGGAAATATGTATTGGTCTAAATTCCCTTTGCTTTTGGCCTTCAGACAGGTAAGCTCATATCCTCAATGTTTTCCCCAGCCTGTTTAAGTTTGTTGAATCACTATTTAAGGTGGCTCATACTGGTTTCCACTAGCACTTATGGTTTGATGGAACACTACTGCCGTTCTTTATCAGTTGATGCAACAATAATGGTATCACGCAAAAACCTAAACATTGGCCAACAGGGTTACGGCCATTTCCTCAACATAACAGGTTACCATAGCAACAGTATGACCTGTTAAAACACTCCTAATCTTACCTTTAAGTCGTTAATTTAACTCAAAAACAACCTAGGTGCCCCCAGTGTTTGTTATTGCTGTAAACCAGCATGTTTAGATACAACTTTTTACCAATTTTTGAAAATTTAAGGTGGCTCTGAACCCTTTCAAGGTCAACATTTGCATGTACTCACTAGCAGTATGCAGGATGTTTGTCCCATGAACCAAGTTTAATGGCCTTTGCTCCAACAAGACTGTCTCCTGTAGCTCAGTGGTGGAGCATCCAAACTAGTAATTTGAAGGTCTTAGGTTGGACTCCTGATAGGAGCATGCGTACTCAGATTTCCTTTTTCCGAGTATGCCTGTGTCAGACAATGAAAACTATATTCTCATGTACTCACTTTACAGGGATCCATTATTACACTTGATCTTTATTGGGAGTAGTAGTTTCTATTGTTTAAAGTTATTCTTCTTTGATTGTATCAACAGTACTACGAAGCCAACAGCACTGACACCCGTGTCATCCCTGCGATCATGAAGCTTCTAAAATGTATTCATAAACGCCTCTTTGTCACACCTCTTGGTGAAACCTGGTCGGGAGCACGCTGGTATGAACTAGTTCTCACCGTGCACTGGATGCTCAAGAACCACCCCTCAGGGGAGGAACAGATGTTGTGGGACCTCGCAGAACTTTCACATCAGCAAGGGTTTGATTGGACAAAGTGGTTTGGTGATGAGTTTCCAACAGGGCCAGTTTCAAACGTCAGCTTATACACACACGGAGTGAATAATGCACAGGCTATCAAATCAGAGGCTGTTTGGTAAGAGGCTAGCTTGGACTGAAAGCCCAGGGGAGGGAGTACTCATTAGATTTTTTGGTGGGGGTGTGCCACTGGGACTCTGAAGTTACCTGTACCCTAACATACAGACCACATTCAGCTGCATTTTGATACCCTATCCTAGACTTGAGTCGTAATTATTACTCCTGGGACTTGTTCCGGAAAGAATATCTTGGTGTAGACCAAAACTCTCTAATTTCTATATCCTACTGTATCCCAGACTGAACTGCTTGAAAATTTACCCTTCACAATGGTACACCACTATATACAGTGTAGCGTACATATGGGAGCACCCTGTCCTCCCCTCCGATTTGCAAAAATGTTGCTGCCCACAAACTGTAAAGGGCTCGAACTTCAATTGAAGTCAGTCTTCAAATGCACCCCTTCTCACCCATGTGCTTTTGAGGGACAACTGCCAGCCCCCTCTGTACCTAGCCATCAGTCTCTAAGCTATGTGTCAGCATCAGTCAGTCCACCATTAAGGCCAGGCACTGGACTGTAGGATGTTGCCAAAACATTCCTCCCTCAACATTCCTTCCTCAATTGCTAGCCTAGGGAAGAAACCAAATTAAACCCCTCCCCACCTCACCCCCATGGTTTTGACACATTTATCAGCAAGCAGTGGGAGTTAGCCCCAACCATGGACTATATAGCCCATGTTACTTGAAGCCCTAGGGCTTGAAGCCAAATGCATAGCCCTTGAATAATAAGTCAGACTTTAAAAGAAGCCCTTCCCTTGAAAAAGGTCCATAGAATGTCTATTAAATAAACTAAATGAGTAGTGGTGGAACCTAGTTAGGTAGCCTGGGAGTCCAGAGATCTATTGCCCACTTTGAAAATGAGTGATGGCCTGGGTTGAGAGTAACTGCTATTGTGGGATTGTTTGGGGGGACGCTGGATGCAGTGATAGTAGCCAACGTCCCCTTAAACCTTCCCACAATAATTATTGCTTGGGCAGCTACTCTTGACCCAGGCTATCCTTTTTTTTTTTTTTCAAAGTGGGCTATAAATGGTGGACAGATTTGGATTCAAAAGTTCACTTACCAGCTGACATTTAAACTGAAAATGACTGAAGAGAACTCAACCCCTGTTCTGTACCAAATTTAAGGTCATGCTTTTGCATGGTATGATGCCCTTCAGGGCCCGGTTGTTCAAAAGCCGTTTAAGGCTAAACCACGATTAAAAGTTAACCAAGGTTTTCATCAGGCTCATTAAAAATGTTTTTACGAGCTAATTTTAAGCTAATGGTAAAGAAAAGTCTACATGTACGTCAAAACTAAGGGACAAAAATCTTTTTTAAGAGTCTTTATAAGTTATTAAAAATAAATTAAACTTGAATCAAAGTTCACGCTTACTAAAGATTAGCTTAATCTGGGTTTGAACAACTGGGCCCAGTTTACCTATCTCAGTCTGCCATTATTTAGGTACCAACAGTCTCAAGATGACAGTGATGTTGAGGCCACTTATTTGCGCATACAGAAACTTGATCAGTATCATGGTCAGGCATCTGGTATCTTTGGCTGTGATGAGCACCTGGCTGGCAACATGCCTTCCAGAGGTGAGATTGTGTCTACAGTGAAGTAAGTAAAGGGGATGTTGTACTGCACGGGGGCTTATTAGACCTGTGCAGCCAGAGCTCAGCCTACTCAACTCTTTCAAATAAATTTAGTAAATCCCTTTCCACCCCACTGATATCCAAATACTGAGAAGTAGGTTGCAAAAACAAGAATTTTTTGTAATGGCTTTGAGGTGTTTGGATATCTGATGAAACACACTTTTGGGTGTTTGATATGGCTTCTTAAATGATCAATAATTCTTGGAGAAATTTAAGGCTAAAATTGGCGAAATTTTATGGTAACTAGGAACACATATCCAAACCATGGTCACAGTAGTGATTTTCTTTGTTTTCTTGTGATGAATTATTAATGCATTTGAGCAATACTTTTTCGCACCTTCCCGTTCCTCAGGTGCTGAACTCTGTACTGTTGTGGAAGCAATGTTCTCATTTGAAGTCCTGTTCCACATTATTGGTGATCCACAGTTTGCTGAGAGAGCGGAGCAGTTGACATACAATGCCCTTCCTGCTACAATGACACCAGACATGTGGGCCCATCAGTACCTGCAGCAGAGTAACCAGATGCAGGTTAAACAAACGGACAATCATGTGTGGACACACGATGGTCCTGCTGCCACACTGTGAGTGAACAGACCTACTATTGTAGAGGTTACCACTTTGTAGTGTTGTTTTGGTCGTTTGTTGTTTGTTTTGTATTTTCTACACATGAATGGAAAAAGAAACACTTTCATTATCATTATCGTAGTTGTCATCATCGTCATCATTTAGTTGCAGTTCTGATGTCCACAATGCCCTTTATTAGGTTTGGGATAAATCAGGGCTGCAGGGAGCTAAAGCTAGCAAAATTGGTCAATTTGAGCAAATTGAGCTATTAGATATTGCTGGTGTACAATAGAATTAATCAAGAACCAAATTCATGTTGGAAGACACAAGTTCCTGATGTGATGGACAGTAAAACATCGAAGTCAGCGTAACCGCAACTATTGGTATAAATGTAAAAACCTGGTCTTAACACATGTCATGATTAATCTTACTTATCCAATGTAAAGTGAAGTGAAAACAGTTCACAACCTGATTCCCATGTCATTTTAAATGGGCAAGTGGCAGGGTAAATTTGATTCTTGAAACTCACACAAACCCTATCCGAGAGTTATACAGAGGAATATTTTCTCACTCTAATAGGAGTTGTGCAAATGAATGTTCCAAAGATGATCACTGCAATGTTAAGTCGTTTTAAGGGCCTGTTTGAAGTGAATTAGAAGATTCCACCCATTAAATTTTTTTGAGGGAAAATGGAGCTGGCAGAATCGAAACCATCTAAGATAATTGTTACTCGCTTTACACCTCCCCCCCCCCCCCCAAAGAAAAAAGTTAGGAAAGAAGTTAATAGACTTTCTTCTTTACTGCAACTGTGTTAATGACCATCAAATTGTTAGAGTCCGTTATATTTTGATGTGCCCGCTTTAAAGCGAAGCGTCCCCTCCCCCGTCAATCTCCATTCCTTCAACTAGTCACTCTTTTTTTTTTTTTTTAATTTCTTGTTACTGTAGGTATGGTCTAGAGCCCAACTGGCCATGTTGTACGGCCAACTTCAACCAAGGATGGCCAAAATTCGCCCAAAACCTGGTAATGGAAACTGCTGACGGGCGAGGCCTGGTCATCGCAATGTACGCTCCTGCTTACGTCAAGCACAAACTTTCTAAGGGCGGTGAAGTGGTCATGAACATCACAACAGACTATCCGTTTGACGATACAGTCTTTGTTGATGTTGATTGCGGTGTAGATTTGTTGCTGTTGCTGAGGATACCCTCCTGGGCTGACAATCCTACCGTGACAGTAAACAGGGGTGTATCGAAAACCGCGTTATCTGGTGGGTCATGGTTTAACCAGAGAATAGCATCCTTTGTGCTTTAACCCTTTAACCCCTAATATCAAAGAACAAATTCTCCTATCTTGTCCCCATACTTTTCTTATAAAAGTACTGGGGGAAGTTATTAATATATCAAGAAAATTCACCTTGGATGATCATATCCTTAATTCTCATGACCTCAGGGGTTGAATAAGCATTGATATTACAAGGAGAAATTTGATACTGGACTTAAAGGGTTAATTAGAAAGATTGAGATTTTCTTATAGATAGGAGTCCAGTATTAAACATTCAATATAAAATTCAAAGCTGTTTAAGGAAGGGTCATTTCCCACGACATTTCGCAGAAACTTCGCTAACGTGCCGTGAGGCAAAGCGTCCTTGAATAAAGGCCGTCTATTAATAGACAGTAACTACTTAATAAATTTCATCTGAGGAAGTTGGATTTCTCCAGTGTGTTGGCTGTGCCTGTTGAAGACTTGAAACTATTCTGTGCCGCTTTGTAGATGCCTTTAAAAAGGTGTCTGTTATTCCTGTTCCATGTTAAACGGGAGTTAAAAACATCTTGAATTATCATATCGCCAGTATTCAGCAACAAATTCGGTAATAAAAGAAGCTGGCCATTTTAGCTCCCAAACTCGTTGATAATTCATGAAGATAAAACAAAGGAATTGTCATCCTAATTATCATAACATTAGCCCGAGTGAACTTTGCTTTGAATTTCTCTACGAAGTTGGTTAAAAGAAACTCGGTGATACTTCGTTTCCTCAACTCACTTCTCAATTTCAACTATTAAACGGACAAACAGCTGACCAGGCCGGTAACAACAAGGGTCTCTTTCTTATTATCGTATTTTTAGTGGGGTTATTTTGTTCTCGATTTTGTTTTGTGTTTTTTATTTCTCTTTATGAGGTTTTGATGTCGCTTGAGAGTCAACAGCACGCCATTACTCAAGGTGCTTGTGTTTGCCTCTCCATAAAGAGAAACTTTCTGTTTAATGTCTTATGTTCGCTTATTCTTTCTTTGTCTTTCCCGACCTCCCGTAGGCACCCTGCACAAGATGACGTGCGAAGGTCAAACTGAAATTGTTCTCAAGCTCCCCATGAAGATCAAAGTCACCAAGAGATACAATAATGCAGCATCTATTTACAGAGGGTGAGTGTTTATCACTAGCTCAGCTCAGTACTTACATTATATGCTATTTAATAAATAAAAAGCATTTTCGTAGTATCTGTGCAGTTACAGTTAGACGAGGAGAAGATCGGGAAGGACTCGGCGACATATCATATGTGTGTCGAGTTTGTTGTTGGTCCTCCTCTTTGCCCTGAGAGGTTTTTCTCTGGGTACATGTACTCCGGTTTTCCCCACTCCTCAAAAACCAACACTTCTAAATTCCAATTCGATTTGGAAAGTGTCCCCAATTAGTGTTCTACGCTAAAGACATTGACACTTAGATTTATTTATTTATTTATTTATTTATTTATTGATTGATTGATTGATTGATTGATTGATTGATTTATTTATTTATTTATTTGTTTATTAATTATTTATTTCTCAGTCCTTTGCTCTACGGTCTCCACATTCACGAAAATTTCACCACTCTTCATAAATATAAATACAAGAGTAAGGATTATCAAGTGACCCCGGGATCACCGTGGAATTATGCCATCAGACTGAGAAATGAGGACTTCGTCGTTATCGAGTCAGGGATGAACAGTGAAAAGCCTCCCTTCTCGTTTCATGGTTCGCCTGTCCGGATCAGAGTTAAGGTAGGGTGTTTGGAGTGTATGTGCACGTAGAGGCAATAGGGAGCTTAAGCAACGACGACGGCGACGGCAACGACAACGCCGCAAAACAACAGGTTTAATGAGCAAAAATAATTGCTCTGCTCGTGCGTTTTACATTTTGGTACATTTCTTTGCCGTCCCCTGTAAAACAACAACGTGAAATGACCACATTTAAGATTTTGTGGAGAACCTGAACGCACGACGGTGAATTTTTCATTTTCTCCTACCACTCCTACCAATTTGGTTCCTGGGTAGTTCGCCATTTTTGTAAAGGTTGAGCGAGTTGAAATAATCGCGAATTAGCACAAATGAAATAAAGATATATTTTCGGGTGACGTTTTCGTTGCCGTTGCCGTCGTCGTTGCTTAAGGGAGCAATTCACCTAAATTTGAATGAAATTTAAAGAAGTTTTAAGAAGGGATAGAAGAAAGAAAATGATTTTTGGAACACTAACAGACAGTTGATACCCACGCAAGAGCACCCCAGGTTGCTAGTGGACTAACTTGGTGTCCGTCTATTAATTATTAACTACAAATTCTAATTTTAAAACTTCACTAAATCTTCAATATTTCTTATTTCTCTTAATTTAACCAATCCTTCCAGAAAAACTACTCCTCCCAAGTATACCCAAAAATCACCCAAAAATTCACAAAATACCCCGGGTTTTGTACCATGAGACCAGTCAGTGCACAAGACCCGTTCTGCAGTATATGCTGTAATGCTAAGTGAACCTATGATTTCTCACTGAGCCCTAGTGAAGAAATGGGAGATTGCACTGTAAAGAGAATAAGCTTTGTCCTCGGCGGAAATCGAACCCACGACCTCATGATTTGATCACCGTTTTTTCTACCGACGGAGTTACGAGGCCAGGCGGGAGCAAGTCGTGGGAGATTATGGTGGTAATCGCGGCGAATGTGAATTGGAAGGATACAGTGAATGTTGTACCGCTAGCATTAAGGACACAAATGATGGATCAGAGAATTAACTCTGCAGTATCTGTTGTAATGCTAAGTGAACCGTCACTCATCATACTCCAAATGGTTTGCTTGTCGCTGATGTAAAAGTCGTAGCTAAAATTGAGGCAGAAGTCGACTTTGTTGACGGGAGCTCAACCGTGCTATTTTCCTTTAAAACCACTAGAATACTTATCTATTCTTGCTGTTTCTAGGGACGACTGTTGGATTCCTGGAAAGAGCTGAAAAACAGCGCCGCCGCCCCTCCGTACTCTCCTGTTCGTTCATCCAATCCGCTCAGAGAGATAGAACTACTGCCGTATGGAGCCACTAACCTGCGAATTGCTGAGCTTCCTTACCTGGACGACTATTAACCGTAGTGTGCTTATTCTCGTGTGTGTAAACGCGCGCGGGCCCGGGCGGTTGCTCCCGTTTCCATCTGTGAATGATTTGTCGGAACTTAAACAAGCTCTAGTTTATCCGTCGGATTTTAGTCCATCGAATACAAGTCAAGTTTCCAATGGAGTAGTTTTCATTTTAGTGTCGTAAAAGCCAAACCAAGCTGGTCACTTTGACCAATCATAACAGACGTAATCAGCGCAATGAACCAATCAGAACTCGAAGCAATAACGTGGAACTGACTCAAAGCGGGGGAAAACGCATGCGTGGTTGGTTTTGGTTTTTGCCGAACGGGGGAAGGCGTCAATGCAGTCAATTCACGTCACGCGTGACCGGTATTTTTGAAATTTGAACGGAGTTTTGAAATTTATATATGTCAGTTTTGAACATCGGCAATGTTAATAATAATAATAATAATAATAATAATAATAATAATAATAATAATAATAATAGTATTCGCTGTCACCAACAGATCAAACATGAATTGTACCCTGAGCTTCATGGGAAGGGCTGTTAATCGTTTTTCACGTGATCAACCATCACCCTCTACAACACGTTGGAAGGGAGTTTTACAGTCAATCCACGTCACGCATTACCTTTTTTTTTTTTAATTTGAAGGGATTTTTTTAATTTACATGTCAGTTTTGAACATCGCCAACGAGATTTCAAAGTTCCTGTAGAAATTTCCCTAGTTTATTGACGGCATAAAACTATGAATTTTTCCTTATATTACAGCATTAAGTATTTCAATGATAACAATTGTTTCCCAAGTATTTTGAATCTTTTTTTTTTCTGTTAATGGAGTCTTAATGCGTCTTTTTCGGAAAGATTTCCAGAGAAATGTTTAACATTCCATTCACGTGCCGGACATTACAAAGAGAAATTCGAATGTTCATTTCATTCTCGGGAATACTGGTCACGCGACGTGAATTGACTGTAATAATGTTATTTTTATAATATTCCTTTCTGTATGGATAAGCAGCAGCCACCTCAAAAGCTCGGCTACTTTTTGCCTGCTGCACACTAATTTCAATATGTATGTATAATTACTGAACTTTTTTCTTCTCTTGTGTTCCTAACCAAATAGTGTAATATATATATAAAAAAAAAAAAATGGGACTGATTTGATTTCGAGGGTTTTCAGTAAAAACGCCGGCTAGAAAACTTGTCTAAGGCAGGGAAATGGAGGGGTTTTTTTTCAGCAATTTTGATAAAGTAATTTTGTAGAAATGTGCCCTTAATAATTTATTTTGTATTATAGAAGTAACGATTGTTGCCTTATGTTGTTTCCCTTTGTACTAAAACATAAATATACAATCCCATAATCCGCAGTCTTTACGTCAAAAAAAAAATGTTTTTGTTGTTGTTGTTGTTGGACGGTTTGACTCTTGACTCAGATTTATCTGTCCAATGTCCAATGAAAAATAAGGGGGAAATCAGATGAAAAACTCGTCATTGTTAGATACAAGACTGGAATTGAAAGTTCGGCAACTACCGCAAGAGCACCTCTGGGATAGAATTCACAACGGTCAAACGTCTGCCCATGCGTCGGATTACAACCATTTGCAATAAACGATGGCGACTGGTACGCTTACCCATAATTCTTAGAGTGCGAAAACCTTAAAATTGCTCGTAAAAACGCACAGAAAAATTCGAACACAATGCCCTAAGTGCAGGGACTAATTTTGCAAAAGTTAGGGCTTACTATATGCTTATTGGCCGTTTCAGGTTCGCAACACCATCTTTTTCTGTATTTTGTTCCCAGAGGCCGCATTCCTTTGGGCCGAGCAAAATGTGATGTCATCTTTTCCCTTCATTTCACTGAGAATCATCGCCATTGTCTTCAATACTACCACTCGCGTTACTTAGACCCCGTCCACACGTATCCGGATATTTTTGAATCTGCAACAATGTTATCGGATTCAAAAATTTGTACTCTGGAGAGCGGTCAAAAATTTCCGGATTTGCTTGCGATTTCGCCAGATGTGTGTGGACGATAGCCGTATCCGGAAAGAAAAAGTTGCGGATTCAAAAATATCCGGATGCGTGTGGACGGGGTCTTAGACCTGGAATCAGAGACATTTTTGGTAGAAGTAGGGGAAGATCGAGAACTTGACCATTTCGACTGCTTTTTCTCGCTTTTCAATGCCGCCAAGATGATAAGATGACGTCACGAGAGGGAAACTGCTGCACAAAATTTGTCGGTTCAAGTAGTTGAGTGAATGGCGGACGTATTTTACGTACTTTCAGGCAGCCTTTTTAAGGGTATACGTTTGTCAGGTCTCGCAATCGAGAAAAGGGAGTGGCTTCACTTTTAGCTTAAGAGAATTACATGCAGTCTGCATTTTATACCTAGTCTGCATTTTATACCCAGTCTGCAGTCTGCAATCTGCATTTTATACTGACCGGAATTACATCTGTTACCGATAACACACGACTCTCCGTCTTCAAAAGAGTAGGTTGAAATTACGATGAAAGAAGTAACATTTCTAATTCATAGGACATTAGTCCAGTGGTTGCCCCGTGAGTACTTATTTCTGACCTATCTTTCTCATGGAAGAGAAGTCCTGGAAACAAGTCATTGCATAACAAATCGACCAACAAATCAATATGGCGGCCAGAAGAGTGTTTCGTCTAAATTTCTACTCATCGCTCAGCAAATCTTTGTTTAGCAGTGGAACTAACTGTGCGGAAAGGCGACTGATCAGCTCGAGTAGCTACACATCAAATGGTTTTGGAAGAAGTCATCGATTCACGGCTATTTTGGCGGGGAGTTGTGGCATAACCCTTGCTGCTGCGGGTGTTCTATCGTATTGCACGTTTTCCAGTGATGCCAAAGCTCGCCCGATAAAAGTTTCCGAGGCCGAATTGGAGTCCATTTTCAATCAAGAAGCCCCCAAACTTTCGGTTACTCTGTATCAATATCAGAACTGCCCCTTCTGCGGGAAAGTACGAGCGTTTCTCAATTACTATGGCATTGATTACACCGTTGTGGAGGTGAATCCACTATGGAAGAAAGAAATTAGCTTCTCCAAGTACAGGAAAGTACCATTCGTTATTGCGAATGACAAGCAGGTGAGATTAAATAACTGAACGTGTTTCGTCTGGAGACGAATATTTAGAGACCAGCTCTAGATCATCAAACCTGATTCCCCACCTCCCCCCCCCCCCCCAACTCCCCCCTGCACCCCAATCCTCCATGGGGTAGTCACGATTGTTGCAAAACAGAGTGAACTATTCTTCCTTTCATAATTATTGGCTGATCTTTCATGTTTGATATGAAATGAATTTCAATCCTGATGATTGCAAAATATTATAGCTTTGATATATTGATCACAATAATTATTGAATAACAGTCACTTGTGCAAAATTAAAGGGGATACAACATGATTTTACTGTAAAATTCTCAAAGTAAGGCCTTGGTCTACATGTATGTTCATTGAAGGACTTTTTAGGGGAGGGAATTATGTAATTTGGAATTAGATGGATTTCACAGTGAAAACAACTTGAAACACTTAAATTTGCACATAAGATCTTGAGATGATTCCCTTGACATTCAAATATGTTTTCAAACTCTCAGTGATTGTTTTTAGTATAAGGCTATTTGATCAGTTCTCTCTCTCTGTGATTGGCTATGAGCAGTCCCTTATTTTTCTTACGGATAGTAAAGCGAGCAAACCACAGCGCATATGAAAATGCTTCCTGTGAGGAGATGCGACATGTAGGAGGAAATTTTGACTCACACTTGCCTTCTATAAGAAAAAGAAGACCGTCATACACTTTAGTGTACTGTCTGATAGAAAGATAAATAAAGGAAATGATCTGATCTGATGATTTTTTTTTTTTTATCTTTCAACACAAAGAGGATGATCACCAAGCTAAAGCAATGTAATAACAAAAAGATAGTCTTTCTACTTGTTCATGTTCAGCTCTACTGAGCTTAGAATAAAAAAAAAACCTGCTATGTTATTGATATGCACTTGCCTGTCAAGTTTATTAATGCATTGTTGTATGCATAGTAAGGATGTACAGTGCAATAAATTGGAATCATCTTCAAAAAGCTAATAATTCTGGCCAAGTTGCCACATGCTTGACACACTAGATTAAGTTCTACATGTTGTTGTCATAATGTATGGGCTTCCTGTGATGTCCTGAATTTGACTTTGCCTTTACCCCCACCCTTCTTTTTCTTCATGTAGCATTTTTATTGTCAACAGATCAACGACTCATCAGTCATCATCAGCGCTCTTCGTTCCTTGATGCTGGGTCATGATTCCTTAGAGAAGATCCTGATTTACTATCCTGAGATGAAGATGCAAACAGCTGATGGAAAAGAAGAGACAGAATATGCCAACAGATATTTCATTATGCACAAAGAGGCCGTAGACAAGAGCATTGCAGAAAAGGAAAAGTAGGCGTACTATAAATTGTAAATAAGAATACTAGTTAGTGATGAAATGAAATAATATTTTAAACTACCGGTAAGTAATAATAAATCTGTCTCCCAATTTTGGAGTGAACACATGATGGAGAGCTTGTGATGAATTATGTAGACCTGTCCATCCTGATGCTCTGGATGTTGTGTACATGTACTCAGTCTTAAATAACCTGAGTCAGGGATATACGTAAATGAGAAAAAGCAACTTTGTCTTCCACAGAATCAATTTCAGAGCAGACAAATTTTAAGAAAGTATTTAGTGTGACTGTAGAGTAAAAAACAAATAAGACAACAACAACAGCAGTTATTAGCACTAAGAAAGAAAACTCTACAACAATCACAGGAAAATGTGATTACAGGGCACCAGAAACAACCAGAAGGAGCTAACTTAGTCAAGTTCTACACCTGTGTTGTAAATTAAAAGATACATGTACACATGAGAGATTTATCTGTCAGAACAGCAACAAAAATATAACACTTTATGGTGGCCGAACACAGTTTGCGCGCGCTTTACAGATTCTGTTAGTGATGCTATTCAGCGCGCGCTAGGGTTGTAGTAAGCAAATACTATCGACCACTCGATTTTATACCAAAAGGTAAGTTTTGCTCTTAAAATAACTTAGTTTCTCGTTTGTGGATCCCTCTTCATTTATCACCGAACAAAGAAATTGAGTTCACAATGAGCTAAGCCTTTTTGTACGCTTATCATCTTTCTGAGAAACCCTAATTAAAAGCCACGCATGCGCATTTGAGCAAAAAATTGTGACTGGTTATTTTAATGGAAATAAACTGTTTTCTAAGGAACTGCTCGTTAGAATTTCGTGAAATTTGACAAAACAGTAGTTTTCTAAAAGCGTAACTTGCCTACAAACCAAAAACAAAATCTAACAGAGGTTATCTTCAAAAAACATTAATTAAAAGTGCAAAACCAACATTTACAGGAGATCTGTCTGTTAAAATTACATGAAAGCAGCGTCACTATGTCAGTATTTTGTGGGTTTTTCTGGATACAAAATATGGAAAAAATCTAACGAGTGCATTTTCTAAAAATTAAGAAAAACCATTATTTGTGGACGGTTAATAGCTTGCTGCGTTTCCATGGCAACGGCACCTGGTTCAACAAGAAGTATCAAAATTTATTCCTTCTTAGTTAATCTTGCACCATGCTAATTTCGGGTACTCAGAAGTACGTAGTTTTCAAATAATGTTTAGTAACACCTGTGTACTGGAAAAACTGTGTTCGGCCACCTTATGTTAAGTGTCTTAACTGCTTTACCATGTTTTAATCCATGTAAAGACAGAAGTGATACATATACATGTACATGTACATGATTGCTTCACACACTTGCACACAGATCAAGGTGCAATGGATTTGACAGCTATTTCATAAGTTGCAAATACACATGCAACTTGATTCAAACTACTATTGAAATTATGTTAAGAATCATTGCTGAAAAGCAAAGTTTGGTGTGATTAGGTTTTATCTACAGTGTGAAGGCTTGGAGTTTGAAAACATGCACAAATTGCATCACATTTTATTTAGTTTTGTCTGCAGTTCATGTACTTTGAATTTCATTATTTCTGGTCTGTATTTTCATTGGGGGTTTCTGTGGGTTCAAAATCCCATTCCAGCGAGAATTGAAATTTCAGGCCTTCTTTTCTCAGCTGTTTGAGTTACATTCATTGCTGCAATCATGAGGTCTTTCTTCTCTTTAATCTTTGTTCCGCAGCTCATATAGTGTGAATTGTCATATATTTCACTCTGCTAAAAAATTAATAAATAATTATGTCATGATTTCTTGCAGAGAGGAGAGAAAATGGCGGAAATGGGTTGACAACACATTTGTTCACACTCTATCACCAAATATATACCGCACTGCATCGGAGGCCATGCAGGCATTTGAGTATTTTACTAAGCAGAGCAACTTCAGCATGTTTGAGAAATATACAACATACCTTGCTGGACCAGTCTTCATGTATTTTGTAGGGAAACATGTGAAAAACAAGTAAGTGTATTTACCATGACAAGAACTGAGTTAACCATTTACTCAGTTAAACCTGATGTCTTTATGTCATTTAAATGACCCTCTTAAATGATAGCTATCATGATCTAGCAAACAAAAATTGTCATAGTTATTGTGGGGGAAATATGTTTGAAACATTTTGGTAATTTTAATTATTATTATTATTATTATTATTATTATTTTATTTATTTAATTTTTTTTTGTAATGTGAAACGAAGCCATAAATTGAACTTTAAGAGCATGACTGTTCATCCTTAATTAAACACCCTTTATTACAAGCAACAGGCTTGATTAAAGAAATAAATAATTAATTAATTTGACTTTGATCAGTGATGGTGACAGTATCACAACTAACAATCCTGTGGGTCAGGTTTCCAAATAGCTGTAGTCTACTCTTGTTAACAGCAAATAATAAGTCTGTCTTGCTACATTTTCAGGTACAATTTACAAAGTGATGTTCGTCTTGCTATGTATGAGGAAGCTGAAAAGTGGATGCGTGCTGTTGGTCGCAGGAAGTTCATGGGGGGCAGTGCTCCAAATCTTGCAGACCTGGTAGGGCTTAATTTTACAACCTTTTCATTTGGGGGAAAACACCTCTGGAAAAATGCTGCTTTAAGACAATGATTATGTTAATTCTAACTCAAAGTCTTCTACAATGTCTTTAATTTTTCTACCAGTTTCCCCTGCTTAGAGGTGTTTTCCAGGCAGAGCTCAGCCCTTTCAAAATGTACCAGCAGCTGGCAAAATGCTGCCTGATTTTCCACCCGACCATACTTATGGACTCCTTTGGACTTACATGTAGCACTTTACATGTAGCTATAAGAAGAAACTAGTTGCATGAAAAGCGATCACCGATATAACAATAGAGTTGATGTTCGCGGGCGTAAATATGTTTTTGGCCCGACTCAGGCTCATTTTAGCCCGAGCCGCAGGCGAGGGCTAAAATGAGTTCTGAGAAGGGCCAAAAACATATTTACGCCCAAGAACATCAACTCTATTACTATTATAATAATTTCAGAGGGCATTCACAAAAGGAATCAAAGACAGTACAGTAAGCGATCGCGATATCTTCAGTGAACGCTGCCGGAATCGCGTCGGCGTTTATTTTATTGTACAAAAGCTTTCGTTGTCACAAAAAGTTAAAACTTTGGTAGAACACCGCAAATTTTGTCATAAGAATCTTTGCTTCTAAGTTTTCAAAAGGAAAATAACAGAATTTTGTAAACTGCGAAGAAATAGTCTCTTACGACTGTTAAAATTAATTGTGTAAGTTAACTGAGCTGGTTTCGCTCAAAGAAGACAAGTTAGATTCACATCGCCTCCGGCCGTGGAGCTACTACAGGCATTATTTCCACCCATCGCCCACGAGTTTCTGTATTAAAGTCCTCTTTATCTAGCTCAGACGACTGAGAATTTGCTTCTTCGTTAGGTTTTCCATCGATTTTGTAGCTCAAAACAATCTCTTTGCAGATGGCAGCGCTTCCAGTCAAAGAAACAAGAAAACGGCGCGAACAGTTGAATGGCTTCCAATTCTGATTGGCTGGCTACCTTTTTTTCTTCTTTCTTATTGGCTCAGAGCAGCGGGCTAAAATATATTTTAGCCCGCTGAATTCTTCATTTTAGCCCGCAAAATACGCCGCAATGCCCGATGAAATTATTATAATAGGTCATTTAGGTCATTTTAAGTGGGTATTTGTTTTTTCTGGTATGTGGCTGTACACCATCTAAGCAGTCTGACCCAATGTAAACAGTTTAAGACTTGGCTTGAGTTCTTAGTTTTGTTAAACCTTGTCTAAGCATTGTTTAGATGATCGGCCCTGAACAAAGCCACAGGTTATTGTTATCTTAACCCTTTCACTCCCATGAGAAAAGTCGTATTTTTGTAAAACGGCAACTGTAAACCCCTACACCAACTGTAATACACCAATTTAAAGGTTTTATCTGAGGCATTGTAGAAATCATTCCAGCTAAGACAAGGGAAGTAACAGGAAAGAATGAAAAGTGTTTAAACTAGAAAATAAAACCTTAAAAGACATCTTACTTCTCGTATACACTAGGTATACCCCTAAACTATAGCCTAATTTGCAGATGTCAGCACATAATTTCCTGTCAAATGGTGACTTGGTCTTAAAAGTGTAAGAGGAAAAAGTTACAAAAAAATGGAGGGGTGGTTAATCATGTCTTATGTAGGAGGGGGGTAAGATTCTATGCTGCCATTGTGCAGATCTCTCCAAGATCTGTTTGGTGTCCAAATTGTATACAAATTGACCCAATATTGAACGTGTAATGACTTATTGTGCCATATGGCACTCTTGGGAGTGAGAGGGTTAAAGGTTGGCACACACAAGGGGACTAGTCGCAGGGACTTGTTTCAGGGACTAGTCCGCTGTAGGGTTTACATGATGGGACAAGTCGCGGGGACAACTACACGCGGAGACCTGTTACACATTGAAATATAGCAAAATTTAGGGCGCCTTCACTGAAATTCAGGGAAACGTAGAGACAAAAAAGGAGCGGTTCTAAATAGTGAAACCGAAGTTACTAAATTTTAAATAAATTTTCAATAAAACAGCACATTGTCGATCTATACAAGTAGTCAGTCATTTACAATTTCCAAAAGGTTTTATTCTTTTTTAGAGTTTGGTGTACTATTGATTCAGAACAGAAAAACAGCAGCTATTCAAACAAGGCCTTAAATACAAACAGAACTAAAATACTTGTTCAACCTCACCGTCGGCCGCCATCTTGAAACGAAGTTCGTAAGGGGTTATGGGAGCGAAAATACTGATCAGCGACTGGTTTATTTTCATTTTGTCGCAGGGACTTGTCCCACAACGGTTCACATGCAGGGACCAGCATAATTTGAGGGGACAAGTCCCGGGGACTTGTGGGTGTTTGAATTCGTAAGACAAGTTGCAGGGACCAAATTTTGGTCCCTGCAACTAAACTTTTGATGAAAATGGGTAATTCACACGGAGGGACTTGGTCCCCGGGACTAGCCACGGGGACTAGTCGCAGGGACTAGTCCCTTCTTTTGTGCTGACCTTAAGTCTTGATATTTTGAGAAGGACAAAACCTCTTTAGCTGCATGGTAGCCTCTGGCAGCATTTCTCCAGTCTATAGAGCGGTTTTTAATTGAGTGTTGTAAAACCAAAAACCAAAGTAATTGCTCTAGCCAATCACAACAGATGTAAACAACACAAGGAGCCAATCAGAATGTGAAGCGAAAACATGTAACTTGCACCAAGCGTGCGAAAACGTGTGCAGCCAAAACACGATTGGTTTTGGTTTTGCTTCTCATTTGTTGAGAAGGTGGTGCAAGTTTTGTTAACCAATCACAGAACGTAGTAATGCAAAACCGAAGCAAATGCGAAATTACTCAGGACACTCAATTGAAATCCGCTCTAACATTATTGAAGGTACACATGTGGTAATTTTTTTTCAGGCTGTATATGGTGTATTAAGTGGACTGGAAGGATTGGATGCCTTTCAAGACCTCATGACAAACACATCAATGAAACCATGGTATGACCGTGTGAAAACAGCTGTACAGACTCATGCGGGAGCTCATACCGTCTGACAGTGTGTGTGGAGAAAGAACCATCCATGGCTACCACAACTGTCAAGAGTGTCAGGCAGTACTTAACTACATGTAAATAGAGTGCAGAAATTACTGAGAATATGATGGCTGTGTGGCTAAACTGTCTACAAATCACTGTGGTAACATTGTACATGTAACTGATGGTTGTGACCAGAAAACCTGTTCACTGAAAACCCACCCTTTCACCAAAACCTTAATACTGCCATACCACCTTTTATAGCCAACACAAAAAGCAATGCAATGAACTATGTATTCTAAAACGCTTTAAAATGCATAACAATATATGGCTTTTTTCCAAGCATCAGGGTCCATGTTTGCAGTTCTCCTCCGTCTGAATCTTGTTCAAACTACCTACTATGTAGAACGTTTCTAATCAATGTGTGATAATGGTTTAAAGCTCTGTCAGCTATAAAGTTCTGAAAACAAAAAAGGTCTTTCGATAACAGTTAAAATAAAATACAAAGTAGTTAAAATACTGTATCCAGCTTATCATTGCACATATAACGTTAAAAAATATGAAATAAGATTCAAATGGACATTGTTTCTTCTCAAAACTGTCTCATGGCCAAAAGCCAAGGTTATTGCAGAATCAAACGGAGATGCCTTCCCTGGAATGTCTTGAAGCTGCGACCAACCACAGAACAAATGTTTCTTTTTTTAACTGATCATGGACTAGCTTCACGAAGCCCTCCTATTAAGTTAAGATGTGTCCTTAACCCAACAATAGTGTGTTGTTAAAAAAAAAAACAATAGTTAGGATACATTTTAACTAAGGAGTGGTTTAAAGCTGGAGATTAGAAGTTACTGTGCACCTTTTTTTGCTTTTGGAGGGGGGGGGAGCCCAAAAGTAACAACGGTTCATTAGATCTGTTCGTCCACAGACTGGAGAGATTTTCGTTTAGCGGTTGGCAAATTATGAGAGAAATTTACCAAAACGTGCTATGCCACATGCTGCTGCAAATAGTCAAATGCTGTTAGCTTTAAAAAGAACATTTATAGATCCTTGAAGTCAGTCAACGATGATGCACGATTGTAGATGTTTTTCGATATATCCTTCATTTGAAATGAGTTTTGATGCTTGAAATGTCACTTATTTTAAGAGTCACTTTGAATAGTCAAACAAAAATTGTATCAATGAAAATGTTAAAATAATGGTTAATAGATTGCAACTTAAAATATTTTGGCCAATTCTTTTGCGTGTAATTTGTGGCAAATCGGCAAAAACTGATTCTAGTTTGTTCTTTTTCGGAGAAATCACTTGTTAATTTTTTACTCCTTTCCCGGTGCTCTAAGAATAATGTCAGTAAAATAAGTCCTTTGACAAAAATTTGATCAGTTTGATTCTACAGCAAAATCTCCATGACCCTTTAAAAGAGGTCAGAGGATTAAAATGTGGAAAACATCGAAATTGTAATACAAACATATTCAGGAGACCGATCTCTATCTTTTAAGAATCCACACTGCAATGCTATTGAATTTCTATTTCTTTCTTATCCACTTTCGGTGATCAGCTTCTCCATGTATAAATTAAGGAAAAAAACTACTGTTTTGTGGTCTGTCTCAGGTTCTCTGAAAGCACAGCAACATCCTCTAGTATTAACAGTGTTGGAACATAAATTTTGAAAAGGGCTGTTTTCCCTACCCTTTTCCCTTTTAACAACCATACGTGTCAACTAAGTTACATTAAAAATCAGTCAACACCTAGTTGGGAAAACAAATTATTTTGTTTATTCCACAAGACATATAACAAGCTGCCATTTGTTCTATAAGTAGAAGTATTCAAACGGGACATTCACATTATAGCGACGGTTATCAGTTTTGCACCTTGAACCTGCAAATATATACACTGTATTCAACTGTGTATCTTCATATAAACATCGTATTGACTTTGACACTGGTCAGTTTCCATCTTGACCGGTTGTCTCGGCAAAATAGCAATACATCAATTTTGTATTAATACTTACATTTGATGCAGTCTGCATCTTGAAACTGTACACTGACAGTTCAGCTTTGTATGTGGACAAGCAGTCCGTCAAAAGAAACAACATGACTGTACATGACTGTTGCATCTTTAAATATATTTCAGTGGTTTTGTACTGTCCGCCAACAGTAACAGTACCATATATTGTCACATGTTCCGCATTGAACGTTTGGTGACTTTAATAAGGCGCTGCCTTATAAGTGGTAATGTTTATCTTATGGTATAAGTAACCGCAGGCCATCATTTTGGTCACTTACCATTGTTTCGTGAATCTTGACTTGTTTTCTTATGTTTCTTCTCGTGGTTTCTTTGTTTTGTTTTCCTTTTTTATCATTTTTTTTTCTTTTTCAATTTTTAGGTGATTATAATTTTCTTTTTTTTTTTTTTTTTCTGCTGCATTCCGTGTCTGGACTATTTAAACTAAAACTGGAAGTTATTACTGTATTACTGTAGTTAATGGTGGATAATTATTCACGGCTCAAGCTAAATCTTTATCGTATCCACCGACACTTAGATCAGAATACTAATCCTTTTAGTACATAATAAACCAGTGGATAGCCAATTTGACATTTCATTTCTGACAAACTGGCAAAAAAAAAAAAAAAAAAGGCTCGCTTACAAATCCACAACTGTGCAAGAGGCTGAATAGCAAATACTACCCGGTGTTTCAGTATCCAATCAGAGCAGGCGAAAAACACATATCCACTGGTTTGGTTTATACTAAAAGGAGATTCATGTACACTGATTTGCCTACTGGAAAAAAGTTGTGTCTTTTAGCTGTTGAACTGCATCAGCTATCTTCCTCTTCTTCATCAAGCTGCTGGCATCAGATGTTTCATTCCCTTGATGGCAGACTTGGTTGTACCTTTCCATGACATGGTCACAGAACTTTTCCTTAAAATGAACATTTCCAGATATCAAAAAGGCTGAACAATAGTCGCTCCCAATCCCAAATTGGAGTTCATTTGGCTTTACTGACTCATAATAAAAGACATTGCCATGCTAGTGCCGTTACAGTGCCTTTGTAAGCGCTACCGGAAATAGTGGATCGCAGAACAATGCTAGAAGTAAATAAATCCGCTGCAAAATGCGGATTCATGTTCACCAAAAAAGGTGTTTGCATGACTGTAAAAACCAGTTGCTTTGCCATAGAGGTTGTCTTCATATTTTACGAAACACAAGTAAATCAACCCAAGGATGTTGCTCAAAAAGTACGGTTAAATTTTTTCAAGGTTCCAGAATTAATTCCACAATCCATTGGCCTTCCTCTTTTTGTCTAAGTTTCGCTTTCGAATCTCAAATTGGGCAAAGAGCACGTGTCCCTTACCAACCAATCACTTTGAAGGAAGTGGGTGTATTTATACACAAAGGAAATAGTTATGTTTATTATAAAATTTTCTACTGTACGAAAACAAAACAGCTATTAATCGATATTAAAGTTAAATTCTAAGTTGTATCTCCTCGACAACTTACCCAACTCCCGTCTCGTCTCATCATCCGAGTGCAAAGCAAATCAGCTGCCGTGGAGCACAGTTTCGGTACTTCCGGGTTCCAGCCAGGTTCTTCGTTCGCCAAAGCTTCAGCCACTATTTCTCCGGCAATAATGACCAGGCAAGTCAGTTTGCCCCAAGGATCTGCAATTTCACGTTCGATTTCCTCTTCGAAATCGATCAGCAGCTTTGTGATACTCTTTTTCCGCGGTTCCATCATCAGTGATCTAACGTTGCTGACATCAAATCGATCCCCAGCTATCTCCGTCATGAAGTTCAGCAGATATCCAGCGACTAACTCTACCGACGAAGAGCGACTTCGCGATTCCGATCCTTGCCTCATCCTGGCATAGAAGTCAAGAAGAATTATCAGGTCCCTCTTGATTTCGAAGGCGGTTAAGCTCGTTGCAAGATCCGATCTTTGTATATTTCTCAAAGCTTCCTTCAGAGAACTTACGTCGAGGCATGAAATTTCTCCAGCATCTTTCAGCGAGCGAAGAACATGCAAAGTTTCAGTGGTTCGTCTTGAAATGCGTCCGGTAAAGTAAAAGTGAAGCTTTTTCTGCTGATCTGTCTCCAAACCGTCAAATATCTGGAGTAGAACAGCATTATAAGCTTTTTGAAGTTCGTCAGCAAGTTTGTCGACTTTGTCTGTGAGTTGTGATGACATGGCGAGTCTGATGGCGGCGAGGAGAAATTGCGAGGAGCCGCTTTATATACTCGAGCATACTCTGAACAACACCATAAAAGGGCAATGCAGTGACGTTATGGAGCTTGATGGAGCTTACAACCACGACAACATGCATAATTAGCGTGAATGTCGAATAATAACACTGAATATCGGACATTACGTATTCTGTTATTACGCGGGATGCCCTGAGGGGGCATACCGTGTCTAAAAACGGGTCGATTTCTTTTTACGCGGGATGCCCTGAGGGGGCATACCGTGTCTAAAAACGGGTCGATTTCTTTCTTTTTTTTCTTCCTCGTAGCTACAAATCGGTACATTAATTACGCGGGATGCCCTGAGGGGGCATACCGTGTCTAAAAACGGGTCGATTTCTTTTTTTTTTCTTCCTCGTAGCTACAAATCGGTACATTAATTTATTCATTAAACTCACCCCTCTCCTACTCGGGGTGTATTGTTCTGATTGTCTTCAACAGAAGCAGGCCAATCAAAATCCATTCTTGTCGCTTACATCGCGAGGGAGGGGACCCACTCACCCCTACCTGTGTGACGTCAACGCATCATTTGATCTATTTATTAAAAACGGATTAAATTTGGGGCCATATTGTTTATAACATGTTCTGGACTCAAGTGTGCCGTTTTCAAACGGAAATTTCACCATTTTGAAGCGGCAAATCGAAAGAATAACTTCTAAGAAGCACTCGACATTTAAAACGGTAGAAATTGGTGAGTTCATGGCGAAGGAATCGTGCTTTGTTTGACAGTCCTTGACCACGACGCGAGACTAAAAAGAGGTCATTGAGAAGCTTACGTTATCGTAATGGAATTCCACACATTTCCGGTGAAAGTCTGAGTCGCGTAACACAAGGAAAACAACGTAACGCGATCGTCGTGACTCAAACTATTCCATTAGCAAGGATAGTTTTGTCAATCGGCGAAGCATACAGTTGGAATAAATGAATCAGCCCCAGCATCACGCGTAATGCCAGTAAAGCAGGCATCTTTTTTTTTTTTCTTCCTCGTAGCTACAAATCGGTACATTAATTTATTCATTAAACTCACCCCTCTCCTACTCGGGGTGTATTGTTCTGATTGTCTTCAACAGAAGCAGGCCAATCAAAATCCATTCTTGTCGCTTACATCGCGAGGGAGGGGACCCACTCACCCCTACCTGTGTGACGTCAACGCATCATTTGATCTATTTATTAAAAACAGATTAAATTTGGCTCCATATTGTTAACATGTTGTGGACTCAAGTGTGCCATTTTCAAACGGAAATTTCACCATTTTGAAGCGGCAAATCGAAAGAATAACTTCTAAGAAGCACCCGACATTTAAAACGGTGGAAATTGGTGAGTTCCTGGCGAAGGAATCGTGCTTTGTTTGACAGTCTTAGACCACGACGCGAGACTGAAAAGAGGTCATTGAGAAGCTTACGTTATCGCAATGGAATTCCCGCAATTTCCCTTGAAACCCTGAGTAGCGTTACACAAGGGAAACAACGTAACGCGATCGTCGTGACTCAAACTATTCCATTAGCAAGGATAGTTTTATCAATCGGCGAAGCATACAGTTGGAATAAATGAATCAGCCCCAGCATCTCGCGTAATGCCAGTATAGCAGGCATCTTGTTTTTAAACCTCTCAGTACCACAGGGAAGTCCGCCTTTAGTGGGGAGGAGCGTTGCGTGACGACACTAAACCGGCTGCGAGGGAGACTACCTTTACAGGCATCCATCCAATTATACTCCATGTCCGTCAAAGACTTGAAGGGAAAAAGCAAGATCGAGTTTAAGCCGCAGCTAACCTGTCAAAACATTACTTAAATTTGCTTCAGTTCAAGAACGCTTCTTACTGGGATTGTTACACATAGACTACGTCTTGCATCCGTCCCATAAGTCCAGTTACACCGTGCAGGCGTAAACTAACCGTCGGAAAATCCACGGCTGAACCGCTAATTTATCCTTACATCACTTACTGTAACTCCACCTGGTCGTCCACATATGTGTCAACCTAAATAGAATATTTTACTTGCAAAAGCGCGTTGTGCGAGCCAGAGATATGTCCAGGATCGACCTTGTTAGCAAAAATTTGGTAGCAAATTATTTTCGCAATTATCGCAAAAGAAATAATTGATGAAAAAATTATGTTACAAAGTCATTTACAAATATCGCAAGAATTACAAATGTAACAAGATTCAAGACTTAAGCCTGGTTCTCATATGCCGCCGAACTACCTGCGACACAGCCACCGGTACTGCCTGGGGTACTGTTCCGACATATGAGAACATACGCCGTCGGCAGCAACAACCATCGCAGGCCTTTGCCGCCGGCAAGCCTGCGAAGTTGACTTGAGTTCAACTTCGCAGGCAGGTCGGCGGTTCTTCCGGAACGCCGGCGAAAAAAACGTTTTATGTGAACGGAACCGGCGATCGTCGGCGATGTACCAGGGGCAAATATAGCCCACAATTCATTACGTCCAAGATAAAAATCATTTACCAAATAAGAAGATAAACTCGAGAAGACAAATTGGCCATTCTGTTCACCTGAAGAAATATGTCGTGTAGCCTTAACGCAGCAAACAAAGTATGATACTGTCCGTGCTGGCTCCTTTCTCGAAGCATAGGGCGAACCTAAAACTTCCGCTTCCGTTTTACTCGTTTTTCTTCACGCTTTCCTCGTAGGTATCTCCTTAAAAGCAACAAAACTAGCGAAAACTAGACTGGCAACGAATTACCAGGGTTCTATCCATGTTTTTTGAAGGAATGCTGAAAAGAGCGCCAAATGATACCGTTTACGCCCGCTTTTTTAAATTCACCGGTGGCACGTCCCAGGTACATCTGCGCCACTACTGCGATGCACCTGGGTCGAAAAATCACGTCAACCGGCGACTACAACGCAGGTCATCGCAGGTAGGTCGGCTGCATATGAGAACCAGGCTTTAGAAAAAGAAGAAGCCAAAAAGGACCCCGAAATGTCCGCTAATATCGCAAAAGTAACAAGGATTTTTCCTGCTAGCTAAAAACACCCGTGACAATTATCGCAAGAATAACAAATGTAACAAGATTCAAGACTTAGAAAGTAATAAAGCCAAGAAGGGCCCCGAAATGCCCGCAAATATCGCAAAAGTAACAAGGATTTTTCTTGCTAGCTAAAAACATTATTACAAATATCGCAAAAATCGCAAGAATAACAAATGTAACAAGATTAAAGACTAAGAAAGTAAAGAAGCCAAGAAGGGCCCGAAGCGAAACTCCTTTTAATGCACTGTAGCTGGAAGAACGAAGCATACACAGATAGGCCTCATCACGGTTTTCGACGCCATTTTGACGAGGAGGCAAACAGGCTTGAAATAACAGTGTTTGTATGGAAATCCGATGTCAAATAATTTTCATAAAACATCGCTTCTGAAAAATTCGTGAATTGGAAACTTTTAGTACTAGGAAAACGATTTTAAGAAAAAAATTGGAGGGATGTAGCTGTGCCAGAAAGCGTCCAGTCGTGTTTTGAACTTTCCATACATTTGTCTGTATAGCGAACCAGCCCTAAACTGCTACTAAAAATAGTTCGGGGGAAAAAATACGGGGAAATGTATGGAAAGTTCAAAACAGGACTGGACGCTTTCTGGCACAGCTACATCCCTCCAATTTTTTTCTTAAAATCCTTTTCCTAGTACCAAAAGTTTCTCATTCATGAATTTTTCAGAAGCGATGTTTTATGAAAATTATTTGACATCGGATTTCCGTACAAACAATGTTATTTCAAGCCTGTTTGCCTACTCGTCAAAATGGCGTCGAAAACCGTGATAAGGCCTATTGATATTACAGTATTTTGCTACTGACAGTAATTATAAGTAGCCTCACGTTTGTAACTGATATTGTTATTTAAAATAAATGAACTGGCATACACATCTTAATAATATTCACTTGGTGGTGGTTGTTCAACTATAAGCCTTAATTTAAAAAAGAAAGATTACCAGATCACTAGCAATCCCTGTTTAAAAACTATGGGTATTGGACAGAAACATTCATGTACAATGCGCGGATCTCATGACCCGTTTTCATTTCCCCCAATTTGCTGTTCTTGATATTTTGTAACGATTGTTATGGTGGGTTCTTGGCTATGAAAAGTTCTGCTTACGTTTCCGTTTGTTACTAAAACTTGCCCCCTTCTGTGAGCGAAACTCCTTTTAATGCATTGTAGCTGTATGTTGATGGAAGAACGAAGCATACACAGATTGATATTACAGTATTTTGCTACTGACAGTAATTATAAGTAGCCTCACGTTTGTAACTGATGATTTCCTTTTCGCCAAAATGGAACCCATTACATAATTACTGGAAAAGAACGTATCCCAGTTAAGATAACCATTATTATTAGGAAAAAAAAATTGATGCACGGGTGTTCTTGACCCCTCTCAAAGTAGAAAAAGTCTTGTTACTTTTGCGATTATTGCGAAGTTTGCGGACTTCTCGATGCCATTCTTGACCTTTTCTCTTTCTAAGTGTAGAATTTTGTTAGATTTGTGATTTTCGCCATATTTGTTACTCAATCTTTTCACATAGCAAGAAAAAGTCTTGTTACTTTTGCGATTTTTGCGAAATTTGCGGACTTCTCAAAGCCCTACTTGACCTTTTCCCTTGCTAAGTGTAGAATTTTGTTAAATTTGTCATTGTTGCTATTTTCGCCATATTTGTTACTCAATCTTTTCACATAGCAAGAAAAAGTCTTGCTACTTTTGTAATTTTTGCTATTTCTTCTATACTTTTCTAATAGCAGTTTTCTTTAAATCTCTTTTTGCTAAAATTGCGAAAATAATTTGCAAGCAAATTTTTGCTAACAAGTTTTGCTAACAAGATCGATCCTGGACATAAGTGAAATCTTAAGCAATTTACGGTCCTTTACCAAGGTCCCAAAATCTGGAACTCTCTCCCAATATCAATTACTTCTTCATCCAGTTGCAGTTTTTATCTGTAAAATCACGAATTGACCAAGCCGCACTTACGCAGCACCATATTTTCTTTTTATTAATGACAGCCGAGGTGGCCCCAGGCTCTCTTATGAGCCTGGTGGTTTCTTGAGGTCTCCTCGCCATTACCTAGCCTGCGAGCAAGCTCACTTGGGGGTGGGGGCCCCCACCCCAAAGAGAGCTTGTTCGCTGGCTTGCCATTACCTTGACTTGTAAATTGAATGATTTCTTTCTTTTAGTAAGGCAGATAAATGATGATGATGATGATGATGATGATGATGATGATGATGATGAAAGCGTACAACTCGATAAGTAGTGTTTTAGTGTGATTGTTCAAAGTGATCGATAATCAGACCGGAACATCTTTACAGTATTGTAATATCTCAGGCTGATGGCACTAGTTGAATAAAAGTGGTAGAGGTCAATCTCTGTGAAGACTGATGTCCTTCAGCTAATGCTTCGTCTTACCTGACCATGAATTTTGCGTTAACGCTTTTGAAAATTATTCGTCAAACCGCTAAAATTGGAAGCCTTAGTCCTATTTCAGAGTGAAACCAAGAAAGGGACTGGCCACAAAGACTTGAACACAGCTAGTCGGAGTGAGGGGGTGGGGTGGGGGATGGTCTTCCTGAAACCGCCGATCGATATTATAAAATTGTGAAATGATGTTGTATTGAACTATTGCTTGTGTCTTGTACAATGCTCCTAACTGCAGAAACATTTCTTTCCATATTAAGGTTCATCCAGTCTCATACACCCTATGTACAAAATTGCTACCTTTAAGATTTGAGACAATAATACATTGATATTTTCTCTACATGACACTTGCGTGTCAACTAAAACGGCACAGGAAGGTTTGAATCTTTTTGTTAAGGATGGTGCCTCGTTTTGCTACTGCACATACCCTCTGCGCATCTTGGGATGGACCTGATCCTGGACACTCCAAGGGACACTCCCATTCTCGTCCCCAGAGCCCGCTTTTCTTTTGGTCGGCACCAAGAACGTTCTTGTTGCTGATCAAAAGGAAAGCGGGCTCTGGGGACGAGATTGGGACATTCCGAGGACACTCCGGGTTTCATTCTCGACCCCAGAGTTCTTCCCTTTTGAGACTGCTCTCCGTGGTGCCGCACCTTATTACTTTGAGAATTTACTCCATTACAAAACATCATGTCGTACGCTCAGGGCATGATCGCCTTAAAGACTTTTAGTCGTACGAAGCGCTCGTCTAAAATCTTATGGGGAACGTACATTTGAAGTAGCTGCACCGAAATGCCGGAACACTTTACCTTCGGATTTAAGACTGCAGTTCCATAGACACCTGATTTCCAAATAAACGTTTGAAAACTTATCTTTTTTTTAAATGGCTTTTAAATAGTGATTTTCGTATTTGAAAAAAAAACATTATTTAGATAATTTTAATTTTCAACTTGATATTCCAATCCTTCTTTTTAATGTGATTCATTGTAAAGCGCCACGAGCAAGTTTTGATTTGGCGCAATATAAGTATATATTGTTAACTGCCAAAAGGATCGCGGCTCAGGGGACGGGAATGAGTAAATTAATTCGAACTCAAGCTGTAGCCTGCAACAATTTTTTTTTTTTTTTTTTTTTTTTTGCTATTTCACCTGCCAAGTGGTCTGTTCTTGGCAGAGCGCGGCCCGAGTCCCAATCTGTACCAGTACCAATCTGTGCCTATAGGCGACAATTTTCCGCTTAGTTCACACTGATTTTTCCCAAGACGCCTTAGAACTTACATCTGTAGCTCCTTTTCCCTACCGCTCCTGGTATATTGCCAACTGCTACAAAACATACTGAGAGGCGGGACTGAGAGCTCGAAAAAAAGATGCACAAGGCTAAGACCCGATTTCTGCGAATTTACTTCTGGGTGCCAGAGATTATTGTTATCAGTTCGGTCTTGACATTTTGAAAAGGGACCTCTATTGCAAGGATATCCTTTCACTCATTTCAGGGTTTCGGTTTCTAGGAGTTGACTGCATTGCAGTAGGTTCCCGTTCCTTGATCTTGGATTTCACTTAAAATGAAGTTGAATGAGCGACTCTGTGGTCTCAGTGATGTAGTAAGAATAAGCTGTGCGACGTTTCGAGCGTTAGACTTTCGTCAGAGTGAATTACGAGGGGCTGACGCTCGAAACACTAGTACTCGAATGTTTACACGGTGGTCAATTTACCTTTAGTTTAAACCAAACATTCGTTTCTACTCCCCACCGAGCAGGCCCACAGTTTCTTTAGAAACTAACCCCCTTATCCACATTTTCACATAGTTAGTATATATAACACAAGTGAATAGTGCTTTTCGCGCGTGCTGATTGGCTAGCTCGGAGGTGATTAGCCAAGTACTATTCACCTCCGAGCAGCCGAAGAGAAACAAGATGGCTTCCCTTTTCGTCACGGTCACTTTAAGGGGAAATTATGTCGATAGACGAGGCGGCTCTTAAAAAAAATATATAAATGGCAACAAAGTTTGGTTTGACGGCATTAAATGGTAAGGTCTTGAATCTTGCCAACCTTATATTCTAAGGCAAAAATGGAAATCGGTGCCTTCGTTTACGAAAACTGTCGAGCACTTTAATTACAATGAAAACAATGAAACATCTAATATTTTGCTCTATTGTATAAATAACAAGACGAATTTAACACAACAATTGAAGAAATGACACCGGAACAACTAAACAAGTATCCCTTAAAGTTCTATTTGTCCACCAGAAAGCGAGATGGAACTTTCTAAGCTAAGAAATCGCTAACCGCGCGACGCGCGAGATTTTGAAATTTCCGACCATTTGTCGGTATATTGTTAAAAATAAAGTAATTTTCTGGTCCACTAGTTATTCAGCTTGTGTGGTATATACTAAAACAATTATTCACTTCAGTGTCGGTGAACGTGATGGATATTTACCTCGCCCGGTCCATCACTATTCACCTCCACTTTGGTGAATAATTGTTAATTAGACGTTATATCTTGCCTTTACACGTTTATTCAGTAACACCTTGCCTCTTCAGTGGAAATACAATCATTCATAAGTATTATGACCTTATTTGCTGCCCAGGTAAGAGTTATAAAGTCTTTTTTCTTTTCGTATACTAAACCTCGTAAATTCTGCTACCTCTTTGATCAGTTGTAAAGAATTTCTGCCCGAGCAAAACAGTTTCGTTGTCTAGTTATGAGAGACTCGGGCGAGTACAAGCAAACAATGTGGCGGCAGCTTATCTATCGGGTCTGCCTTAGAAGTCATGCGATCGAAGATACGAAAAAAAAATCTTTAAAAGGAGCTAAAAAGGAATTTTCATTTGGATCCTTCAGGGGAGAGCTACATGTTGCTTATCCTTTTACCCCACGAAGCAGTTTGGTATTCACGAAGAGTGCAACCAAAAGCGTTACTTAGCAATGGCAATTGTAATCACCATTGATTTTCCTCTGACGGTATATCTCATTCTTGATCAAGAATTCAGGTTGGGAGAATTACAGAAATCATCGTCAATGATAACATGTCTTGATCTGTAAAATTAAAAAAACTCCCAAGACTAGCACCATAGGGAACTTGTTGTCGATTATCGAATGGAGCAGTCACTATATGGGCCAAAAATGCAGTTGGAGTGGAAATGTCAAATTTCGATTGGAAACAGGGTGCTACTTTGAAAATGTACTACTAAAACTTGTAATCTGCGTGTCCAGCGAGACCTAAACAACCAATTTTATTACATGGTGTGGAGGAGAGGTGCGCTACTGGTTATAGGAGTGTGAGGTAGGTGTGTCCACTTCTATCCTCCCTACAACCAATCAGAAATTCTGGACAAGGAGAATTCTTAGACCATTTTCCCAAAACGACGTACCTTAGTCTATAAACAAAATACACCAGCGAATACAAAGTTACGAAAACACATCTGTTCAATTCCTTTATTCCGCGATTCTTTTTTTTTTTTTTCTAATTTTTTCCGCCATACATTTTGTGTTTATTTTTTTGTTTCTCCGCTTTTGTTTCTTTGTTTCTTAACTTTGTGTTGGTTTGTTGACAGCTTTTCTTTGTTTCTTTTTTTTTTTTTCTCAAAGTTGTCGTTTTTACATTGTATCCTCGTCTAAAGAGGGTTTCAGTTTTCTTTTTTATCTCTTTTTCTTTTTTTTTTTTTTGTGCAAGAATTTTTTTTCAGTGTATCCTCGTCTTGAGGGGGTTTCAGTTTTTCATTTTTTTTTTGTCCTCTTCGAATTTTTCAAAATTTAATTTCTCTTCTTTCCATTTTTTTTCCTCTATGTTTTGACATTTTTCGTGATTTTTTTTGTTTTTTTTGGTTTGGTTTATCTCTAAGATATATTTAAAAAAGGAGAACAGTGTTCCTCAGTTTCAGTCTTGCCCAGTTTTAAAAACTTTTCTGCCCTGCAAACTGTACCTCCCCATACTGGTTATGTAACACGTTGTGGACCGTTTACTTGAATACGTTTTCTCCTCCTCTGCACTGTTTAGCGTACCTTTCCATACTGGTTATGTAACACGTTGTGGACCGTTTACTTGAATACGTTTTCTCCACCACTGGACTGTTTAGCGTACCTTCCCATACTGGTTATGTAACACGTTGTGGACCGTTTACTGTGAATACGTTTTCTCCACCACTAGACTGTTTAGCGTACCTTTCCATACTGGTTATGTAACACGTTGTGGACCGTTTACTTGAATACGTTTTCTCCACCTCTGCACTGTTTAGCGTACCTTCCCATACTGGTTATGTAACACGTTGTGGACCGTTTACTTGAATACGTTTTCTCCACCTCTGCACTGTTTAGCGTACCTTCCCATACTGGTTATGTAACACGTTGTGGACCGTTTACTGTGAATACGTTTTCTCCACCACTAGACTGTTTAGCGTACCTTTCCATACTGGTTATGTAACACGTTGTGGACCGTTTACTTGAATACGTTTTCTCCACCACTAGACTGTTTAGCGTACCTTTCCATACTGGTTATGTAACACGTTGTGGACCGTTTACTGTGAATACGTTTTCTCCACCACTAGACTGTTTAGCGTACCTTTCCATACTGGTTATGTAACACGTTGTGGACCGTTTACTTGAATACGTTTTCTCCACCTCTGCACTGTTTAGCGTACCTTTCCATACTGGTTATGTAACACGTTGTGGACCGTTTACTGTGAATACGTTTTCTCCACCACTGGACTGTTTAGCGTTAAGGCCCCATTTCCCTTAAAGGGAAAAGGACCAAATGATGATGATGGACTGTTTAGCGTACCTTCCCATACTGGTTATGTAACACGTTGTGGACCGTTTACTGTGAATACGTTTTCTCCACCACTGGACTTTTTAGCGTTAAGGCCCCATTTCCCTTAAAGGGAAAAGGACCAAATGATGATGATGGACTGTTTAGCGTACCTTTCCATACTGGTTATGTAACACGTTGTGGACCGTTTACTTGAATACGGTTTCTCCACCACTGGACTGTTTAGCGTACCTTCCCATACTGGTTATGTAACACGTTGTGGACCGTTTACTTGAATACGGTTTCTCCACCACTGGACTGTTTAGCGTTAAGGCCCCATTTCCCTTAAAGGGAAAAGGACCAAATGATGATGATGGACTGTTTAGCGTACCTTTCCATACTGGTTATGTAACACGTTGTGGACCGTTTACTTGAATATGTTTTCTCCACCACTGGACTGTTTAGCGTACCTTTCCATACTGGTTATGTAACACGTTGTGGACCGTTTACTTGAATACGGTTTCTCCACCACTGGACTGTTTAGCGTTAAGGCCCCATTTCCCTTAAAGGGAAAAGGACCAAATGATGATGATGGACTGTTTAGCGTACCTTTCCATACTGGTTATGTAACACGTTGTGGACCGTTTACTTGAATACGGTTTCTCCACCACTGGACTGTTTAGCGTTAAGGCCCCATTTCCCTTAAAGGGAAAAGGACCAAATGATGATGATGGACTGTTTAGCGTACCTTTCCATACTGGTTATGTAACACGTTGTGGACCGTTTACTTGAATACGGTTTCTCCACCACTGGACTGTTTAGCGTTAAGGCCCCATTTCCCTTAAAGGGAAAAGGACCAAATGATGATGATGGACTGTTTAGCGTACCTTTCCATACTGGTTATGTAACACGTTGTGGACCGTTTACTTGAATACGTTTTCTCCACCACTGGACTGTTTAGCGTACCTTCCCATACTGGTTATGTAACACGTTGTGGACCGTTTACTTGAATACGTTTTCTCCACCACTAGACTGTTTAGCGTACCTTTCCATACTGGTTATGTAACACGTTGTGGACCGTTTACTTGAATACGTTTTCTCCACCACTAGACTGTTTAGCGTACCTTTCCATACTGGTTATGTAACACGTTATGGACCGTTTACAGGAAAAACGTTGTCTCCTTTAGCTGCTGAACCACGTCAGCTATCTTCTTCTTGACCGTTAAGCTGTTTTCATACGACACTGCATTTTGCTGACAGAAGACACGATCGTATTGCTCTTCTACGTGGTCACAGAACTCTTCCTGAAAGAAAACATAAAAAAGGAAGGTGATCATCATTATTGTCATCGTCATCATTATCACCTTCATCATCATCATCATCATCATCATCATCATCATCATCATTATCATCATCATCATCACCCGCCAGTTACATGCTCTTCCAGAGAGCTGTGTGAAAATCTATGCAACAGTCATCTCAAAAAGCTATTAGCTACATAAAACAACCATTTTATCAAAGACAAGAACATATCAGAACACAAAGTGTTTGAATTTCGCTCAAATTAGTGTTTAAACACTATATGCTGATACTTCCTATGAAAGAAAATATTGCCAGTATTACTTCCCGCCTACCCCACCATCTCAAACATATCTCCCTTATACCCTTCTCCCCATGTGGCTAGAAGTGCGTCATTTGTTGCTTATCAAAAAAGTTTTAATAGGCCTTATCACGGTTTACGACGCCATTTTGACGAGTAGTCTTCTTTGTGAAGAAAGGGCCTCAGGAAATGATAGCTACCAAATCGAGATAAAGAAAACAAACTGTTGAGAAATGGGTCAAAAATAAGGTCAATTTCGTGGGAGATGATCTCGGAAACGTGATTGTGTGACACTTATTTAACGAAAAGACGGTTTTGGTCTCAGTCTGCATTTTATACCCAGTCTGCAGTCTGCAGTCTGCATTTTATACTTAGTCTGCATTTTATACTGACCGATTTGAAAAACGTGCCCCGCACGGGTCGATAAATTCGCTTCGAAACGGACTTGTAGTTCCTTCAAATCGCTTGCGCGTCTCTCATTCCGCATTTATAATTATGCGCGTTTCTTTCTAAGGCGTAAACAAAGACTTTTCTGAATAAATTTTTCATTTAGGAAAGCTTTCTGTGTGTTTTTTTCTTCCTATTTTTATTGAGAAAACGTGACAACTGTGCGTATGTAATCTTGCGTAAACAAACACATGCTCTCGAGACGGATTAAATTTCACCCATGTGATGCGCGGATCAAATTTCATCGAAATTTCGGAAATTTTTACCTTCAAGTTTGTTTTTTGGAAAAATTGTAATTGGCAACTAGTGTATTTTATTCCATAATTACCGTATTTACTCGAATAAGCGCCGCCCTCGATTAAGCGCCGCACATGGAGCGGAATGGTTAATAAGCGCCGCCCTCGAATAAGCGCCGCAGCTCCCGTGCGGCGCTTATTTGAGTATTTCCATAAGATGATAAAAATACACTGTAATCGCTGCAATGCGATTCTAAGCCAGCAATGGGAATTTATTTTCATCAATAGTGATGTTTTTCAGTTCGAAGTGAGTATATCTTGGTGCTCATTCATTTAGTTCTCTCTTCAAGATGTTCGCGTTCTTCAGTTCTTGAGTGAAGGCTGTAAACTTCGCCGGTGCGGCAAGCCCAACCTCTATCTTTCTCATTCCTGTAACTGTTGCAGTAAGGAGATTGTCAGTGTTTGTTTGTACAATCAAAATGTTTTCGCTTTGTGGTATGAACCTTTTAATAAGCGCCGCCCTCGAATAAACACCGCACAGGAGACACGAAAAATGAAATAAGCGCAGCGGCGCTTATTCGAGTAAATACGGTGGTAATTTTAACTATCTTAGACCAAAGGGGTGTTGCTTTTTTTTGCCCTGTAAAGACCATGTTACACGCGGCAATTTTCCTTGCAACTTGCAACGCAATGATGATGACTGAAAAACATTGCAAGTTGCAGAGGGGGTGTCACACGTTCGCAATTTTTTCGCAACTTAACAGTTCAATTTTTTCGTTGTCACTCAGTTTCTTTTCTTTACAACTGCCGCCATCTTGAAATCTCCTGCGAGCGAAGGACGCGCTCTGATTGGCTCATTGTGTCAAAATTACATTGCAAGTTGCAGAGGAGATGTTACACGCAAGCAACTTGTCTTGCAACGTTGCGGAAAGTAGAGGATAGTTCAACTTCTCTTGCAACTCGCAACGCAACAATTGCAGTTGCAAAATGGGGTGTTACACGTCAAATTTTTCTTGCAACTTGTAACGCAACGTTTGTTGCGTTGGAAGTTGCAAGAAAAATCGCCTCGTGTAACATGGCCTTAAGTTATGTATTTTTACTGCACATGGGGTAGGAAATAACCACTTTGCCAATTTTGCTGAATTTTGGAAAACCTCTGGAAAAGGCTGGTGCATAATGGGTCAATACCATTAACATCGGACTGGCCCATGCATCCCAAAGCAAACAGTTTGTGCATGTCCTTTGCCAGCTGTTCGAATACGAAAACACATAATTTGTTACTCTTTATGCTCACATGTTAAAGAGTCACTAAACTATACAACTAGCCTCGGAACGAAATGCATGTAAGTTTCTGTGTAAAGCCTCAAAGAACGATTTTGTCAATGAAATGTACAATTCTATTGTTCATTTTCCAAGCACGTCATAACATTGAAATTGTTACTTAAAAAGAAAAAAAGTTATTGTTGGGTTCATTTTTGTTCTGTATTATTTTGTTGAAACCGTAATATCGCGATAATTTAAAACCAAAAATCCCTTTCCATTTTGGCAATTCTCCACTGTCGATCGAAAAAATTCACATAACAATTCAACACATTTCAAATTGTCTTCAATACTTCACTACAAAAAAATGCCGTGCCCAAAACATGACTCTGTGTCGTCAAATTACCAATTAGTATTTCTTTTGAATGGCTGCTCGTTGGCACTTAGCGAGAGCTATATATAGAAGAATACGCCTTAATATTCAGGCTTCTTTCTCGTGCTGGTAAACCTGTACATTTCATTCACCGAAATGTGAAGGAAGACAACCAGCGGTTCAAGAGTACACGAAGTCAAAGATCGTACCTTATTGCAAAAATTAACGTGACACGAAGTTCAGATTGTTATACAAGATGCTTATACTGGCATTTATGCGGGATGCTGTGGCTGATTCATTTATTCCAATTGTTTGCTTCGCGATAATTTAAAACCAAAAATCCCTTTCCATTTTGGCAATTCTCCACTGTCGATCGAAAAAATTCACATAACAATTCAACACATTTCAAATTGTCTTCAATACTTCACTACAAAAAAATGCCGTGCCCAAAACATGACTCTGTGTCTTCAAATTACCAATTAGTATTTCTTTTGAATGGCTGCTCGTTGGCACTTAGCGAGAGCTATATATAGAAGAATACGCCTTAATATTCAGGCTTCTTTCTCGTGCTGGTAAACCTGTACATTTCATTCACCGAAATGTGAAGGAAGACAACCAGCGGTTCAAGAGTACACGAAGTCAAAGATTGTACCTTATTGCAAAAATTAACGTGACACGAAGTTCAGATTGTTATACAAGATGCTTATACTGGCATTTATGCGGGATGCTGTGGCTGATTCATTTATTCCAATTGTTTGCTTCGCAGATTGATAAAACTATCCTTGCTAATGGAATAGTTTGAGTCACGATCATCGCGTATGTGTTTCGCTACTTATGGTAGAACTGGAAATTCCATAAGGATAACGTTTAAATACAAGCTTATCAATGACCTCTTCTAAGACCGGGTTCTCAGTATTATCGTGTTTCTACAACTGTCAAACAAAGCATGATTCCTTCGCCAGGAACTCTCCAATTTCCACTGTTTTAAATGTCGAGTGCTTCTTAGAAGTTATTCTTTCGATTTACCGCTTTTACCGCGGAAAGTACCATGTCACGCATCAGTGACGTCGTAAACAAAATTAAGCAAATTTCTGGTGAAACGAACATTTTTTTTATCTTGTCAGCTTTGATAGAGGTTCGAGGGGGAAAATGTTTCATTTTCGCAACTTAGAGCTAGTAATTAATGGGGAAGCAAAAGGAAGCGGTCGATAAATTTTCATCAACTGTTTAATACATACCGTGCAGAATTTATTGAAATGCATGTGAACCATAAACGCAACTGAATAACTTTCTTAATTACCGCAGCACAGGATCACTGAAACCTTTTTGGTGCGTTCATTGAATAATGAAGCATAATAAAGAAAACTAGCTTTCATTGAAATAATTCTTATTTAGCTAGAGTTAGTCATGTTTCAAATTATTTTTACTTGAAGATTGCGTGGACTGAACTCCAAAGCAGAATTTACTAGCCCGATCGCAAAATCTAATAACGAGATCATGACATGACGTGCTTCTATTTACTTTGAATAAAAACACTTGCCTCCACTTTGTCCCTCTACGCAGTATAAAGCTTACTCTTGGCTTTATATTTGCTGACGCAGTATCTTTTTTGCTGCTTGTGCGATCATGGATATCCATAGTCCAATCCAACCTGACTTGCACGTGATTCGAAGTTTCAGCCAATAAAAATCACACAATTTTTTTTCCGGACGGGCACGGGATACGGGAAAGTTAAAGAACAAGGCAATTTTAACTCCCGAGAACACGAAAGGAATGCGCTACCGAATTTAAGACGCCGGCTGACTACGTCATCCCGCGTAATAAATTATGGTTGATCTAATTCGCTCTTTGTTTTCTTCAGTACTTATTCCCCGATTTTAGTTGCATTTATCTCTCCCCGATATTGCAACTGCCTACTGTATAGGAAGGGGGAATTCAAAATGTCAACAGCAGCTGTATTTTTTAAGAGTACTTTAACTTTTGAATGCATCATTCAGGAAATTTTAGGTTAACTCGTGATATCACAACAGTTATGTGCACGGTTCATTACATGTACAGCTCTATATTAGGACGAAATGAATCTGGAATTAAAAACGTTTTTTACGGTAGAACAGAAGACCTCCGCTCTCGAACTTGTGGTAACTACATTTCTTCTTCTTCTTCTACCAGCGCTTAAGCCTTAAAACATCGAGAAGGAACCCTTTTCGCATGTCTGCAATCTAGGTGGCTTCTCGTTCGGATAGATTTCTTCATTTTAAACTAAATTTCCCCTCCTAATTAACACAAGTGTTAATATTTCCACAATATGGGAAGTGCATGTTCACCAGGTCTTGATAAACATTATCCTATTTCTGAAACTCAGTTGCGTTCTAAGTTTTCATGTTTCGGTTCCCTTATCTAACAGTTTACACTACACTGCAGATGTGCGATGCCTCGCGCTCTGCGAAAGTTAACAGGGTACATAATACAAAACCGAGTTTCGAATTAGCAATAATTAAAACATGTACCCCGTGCAGACAGCAATAAGCTATAAGTACAGCATAGCAAACATGTTCCGCTTTCGCTCTCTGTTTCCCTTTCAGCAAACAATCGATTGCTACTATCAAACCAATCACAACATAGGAAGGGGCATCTTGTAGTGCAAGGTCTATTTCTAGGAATATTGAAATCATTCGTCATTCGAACTCTACTATACTCAAGCTTGGAAGCACTCTTGTGAAAACAAAACAAATATGTATTACAATGTCATGAGTATTTGATAGCTTACCCAACTTCCAAGTTTCATTATTCGAAAGCAAAGCTCGTTAGCTGCGGTGGAACACAGTTTCTGCTACTAAAAATAGTTCGCGGGAAAAAAATACAGGGAAATGTATGGAAAGTTCAAAACACGACTGGACGCTTTTTGGCACAGCTACATCCCTCCAATTTTTTTCTTAAACTCCGTTTCCTAGTGCCAGAAGTTTCCAATTCATGAATTTTTCAGAAGCGATGTTTTATGAAAATTATTTGACATCTGATTTCCATACAAACACTGTTATTTCAAGCCTGTTTGCCTACTCGTCAAAATGGCGTCAAAAACCGTGATAAGACCTATTATTTTTGCAACTCCTTGGCCTTCCGCTTTTTGTCCACGTTTCGCTTTCGATTTCAGTTTGGGAAAAGATCACGTGTCCCTTACGAACCAATCACATTGAAGGAAGTGGTGTATTTATACACAGTAAGGAAATAATTAGGATTATTAATTTTCTACTGTATAAAAACAAACAGCTATTACAGTTAGGTTTTAAGTTATACCTCCTCGTCAACTTACCCAACTTCCTCCTAGTTTCATCATTCGAGTGCAAAGCATATCAGCTGCCGTAGAACACAGTTTCGCTACTTCCGTCTCCCAGCGAGGTTCTTCGCTCACCAAAGCTTCAGCGACGATTTCTCCGGCGATGACGACCAGGCAAGTCAGTTTGCTCCAAGGATCTGACATTTTACATTCGATTTCCTTTTCGAAATCGATCAGCAGCTTTGTGATACTCTTTGTCCGCGGTTCCATCATCAGTGATCTAACGTTGCTGACATCAAATCGATCCCCAGCTATCTCCGTCATTAGGTTCACCAGACATCTAGCGACTAACTCTACCGACGAAGAGCGACTTCGCGATTCCGATCCTCGCCTCATCCTGGCATAGAAGTCAAGAAGAATTATCAAGTCCCTCTTGATTTCGAAGGCGGTTAAGCTCTTCACTAGATCTGATCTTTGTATCTCTCTCATAGCTTCCTTCAAAGAACGTACGTCGAGGCATGAAATTTCTCCAGCGTCTTTCAGCAAGCGAAGAACATGCAAAGTTCCAGTAGTTCGTCTTGAAATGCGTCCGGTAAAGTAAAAATGAAGCTTTTCCTGCTGATCTGTCTCCAAACCATCAAATATTTGGAGCAGAACAGCATTGTAAGCTTTTTGAAGTTCGGCATCAAGTTTTTCTAGATGGTGTGATGACATGGCGGGTGTCATCGGCGAAGAGAAATTGCGAGGATCAGGAGCCGTCTTATTATACTCAGGCATATTTTAAGCAGCACCATAATAGGGCAATGTAATGACGTTGTGGGACTTATAACCACGACAACATGGATAATTAGCGTGACCGTATGGTATTTATTACTGATTATCGAACATTACGTACTCTGTTTATTTTAAACGCTAGAGTGCTTGTCTTTCAGTACCACAGGGAAGTCCGCCTTTACAGGCATCCATCCAATTGTACTCCATATCCGTCAAAGACTTGAAGGGGAAAAAGCAAGATCGAATTTAAGCCGCAACTAACCTGTCAAAACATTACTTGAATTTGCTTCAGTTCAAGAGCGCTTCTTACTGAGATAATAGAGAGATTTAGCTTCGCGTTTACGGCTAACGCCAAACGGGAAACGTCAAGCCGCTGTTTGTTCAAAAATGCATAAACTTGTGTTTCTCGTACTCACTTCTCTCCTTTTTGTGTTTGCTCGATAGCTGTCGCCGACTGGGTGGAGATAAGCTTAAACCAAAAAAGCTTCATTGTTTTTCATCAAAGAGAAAATTTCAGGCTGCCGTTTGCCGTAAACGCGATGCTAAATCTCTCTATTGTTACAAGACTACGTCTTGCATCCGTCCCATAAGTTAATTCATTTCCAATAGCCAAATTCATGTTTCCTCCAATGTTTCTGAATTTGTTTTTAACAAGTAGCCAAGTGCATAATCATAGCACCAGAACAGCCAACCACTATCGATCGCATTCTTGTCGCACAAATCTCAGTCCTTTACCAAGGTCCAAAAATCTGGAACTCTCTTCCAATATCAATTACTTCTTCATCTAGTTTTTTCACCTTCAAGGCCAAAAATGTTGCAGTTTTTATTTGTGAAATCATGAATTGACCAAGCCGCACTTACGAGGCAACATATTTTCTTTTTTTTGATGACGGCCGAGGTGGCCCCAGGCTCTGTTATAAGCATGGTGAAATCTTGAGGTCTCCTTGCCATTACCTAGCCTGCGAGCAAGCTCTCTTGTGGACCGTATGAAGTGCTCGTCTAAAATCTTATGGGGACCGTACCTTTGAAGTAGCTGCACCGAAATGTGGAACACTCTACCTTTGGATTTAAGACTTTGCAGTTCCATAGACACTTGACTTTCAAAAAATTTATCCTCTTTTAATGGCTTTTAAATGGTGAGTTTTGTATTAAATTTTTTTTTCTTTAGATAATTTTAATTTTCAACTTCCAATCCTTCTTTTGGTGATTCGATTTGGCACTACATAAGTATATATTTTTAACTACCAAAGGATCGCGGCTCAGGGGACGAGAATGAGTAAATAAATTCAAAATCAAGAAAAGCCTGTTGTAGCGTGCAACAACGTTTTTTTCTATTTCACTTGCCAAGTGGTCTGTTATTGGTAGAGCGCTGCCCGAGTCTCAAACTGTACTCGCAGCCGACGCTTTTGTCCCCCATAGGCGACTATTTTCCGCTTAGTTCAAACTGATTTTTCCACTAAACGCCTTAGAGCTTACATTTCTACCTCTTTCTGCCTACTCTTCCTGCTATATTGCCAACTGCTACAGAACATACTGAAAGGCGGGACTGAGACTTGACAAAAAGATGCAGTCACAAGGCTAAGACCCGATTTCTGCAAATTTACTTCTGGGTGCCATAGATTATTGTTACCTTCGGTTTTGACATTTTGAAAAGGGACCTCTGTTGCGAGGATATCCTTCCACTTATTTCAGGGTTTCGGTTTCTAGGCGTTGACTGCATTGTGTGGACTCAGTAGGTTCCCCTTCCTTGATCTTGGATTGTACTTAAAATGAAGTTAAATGAGTGACTGCGTGGTCTTTTTGATGTAATAAGAATAAGCTTTGCGACGTTTCGAGCGTTAGACTTTCGTCAGCCGGAGCGGATCATGAAGGGCTAACGCTCAAAATACCAAGGGTGACTTGCATAAAATTTAACGTCGGGCGTAACTGCTAACGCCAGACCTTCAGCCCAGTCACATTCAGTATTTAAACGTCTGACAATACCATTTACGCCCGCAGTGAAGTTTTACGCAACTCGTCCCAGCACTCCAATCTCTTTACGGTGGCCAATTTAACTTAAGTTATCAACTCTGTTGATAAACCAAACATTCGCTTTTTCTCCCCACCGACGCAGCACCGCAATGTCTTTAGAAACTAACTCCCTTATCCATATTTTCACATAGTACGTTATATCTTGCCTTAACACGTTTATTCAGTAACATCTCGCCTCTTCTGTGGAAATGCAATCATTTCTAAGTATTATGACCTTATTTGCTGCCCAGGCAAGAGTTATAAAGTCTTTTTTCGTATACTAAACCTCGTAAATTCTGCTACCTCTTTGATCAGTTGTCAAGAATTTATGCCCGAGCAGAACAGTTTCGTTTTCTAGTTATGAGAGACTGGGGCGAGTACAAGCAAACAATGTGGCGGCAGCTTATCTATCAGGTCTGCCTTAGAAGTCATGCGAAGATATGTAAAAAAAAATCTGTAAAAGGGGCTAAAAAGGAATTTACATTTGGATCGTTCAGGGGAGAGCTACATGTTGCTTATCCTTTTACCACACGAAGCAGTTTGGTATTCACGAAGAGTGCAACCAAAAGCGTTACTATGGCAATGGCAATAGTAATCACCATTGATTTTCCTCTTACAGTATATCTCATTCTTGATCAAGAATTCAGGTTGGGAGAATTACAGAAATCATCGTCAATGATAACATGTCTTGATCTGTAAACAAATTCCCAAAACTAGCACCATAAGGTATATGGTGTCGGTTCGAATGGAGCAGTCACCATATGGGCCAAAAATGTAGTTAGAGTGGAAATGTGAAAATTCGATTGGGAGCAGGGTACCTCTTTGGAAATTTATTACCAAAACTTATATTGTGCGTGTCCTGTGAGACCTAAACAACCAATATTGTTACATGGCATGGAAGAAAGGTGCAGCACCGGTTATAGGAGTGTAAGGTAGGTGTGTTCACTTCTATCCTCACCACGACCAATCATAAATTCTGGAAAGGGAGAATTCTCAGACCATTTTTCCAAGACGCCGTACCCTAGTCAATAAACAAAATACACAATTTTTTCCGCCAACATTTTGTGTTTATTTTTTTGGTTTCTTGGCTTTGTCTTGTCTCTTCAGTGTATCCTCGTCTTGAGGGATTTTTTTTTCCAGATTTTTTTTTTCAAATTTTTTTTCTTCAGTGTATCCTCGTCTTGAGGGATTTTTTTTTCCAGATTTTTTTTTTCAAAATTTTTTTTCAGTGTATCCTCGTCTTGAGGGATTTTTTTTTTCAAAGTTTTTTTCTTCAGTGTATCCTCGTCTTGCGGGATATTTTTTTCAGATTTTTTTTTCAAAGATTTTTTCTTCAGTGTATCCTCGTCTTGAGGGATTTTTTTTTTTTCAAAGTTTTTTTCTTCAGTGTATCCTCGTCTTGAGGGATTTTTTTTTTTCAGATTTTTTTTCAAAGTTTTTTTCTTCAGTGTATCCTCGTCTTGAGGGATTTTTTTTTTCAGATCTTTTTTTTCAAAGTTTTTTTCTTCAGTGTATCCTCGTCTTGAGGGATTTTTTTTTTTCAGATTTTTTTTCAAAGTTTTTTTCTTCAGTGTATCCTCGTCTTGAAGGATTTTTTTTCAGATTTTTTTTCAAAGTTTTTTTCTTCAGTGTATCCTCGTCTTGAGGGATTTTTTTTTTCAGATCTTTTTTTTCAAAGTTTTTTCTTCAGTGTATCCTCGTCTTGAGGGATTTTTTTTTTCAGATTTTTTTTCAAAGTTTTTTTCTTCAGTGTATCCTCGTCTTGAAGGATTTTTTTTTCAGATTTTTTTTCAAAGTTTTTTTCTTCAGTGTATCCTCGTCTTGAGGGATTTTTTTTTCAGATTTTTTTTTTCAAAGTTTTTTTCTTCAGTGTATCCTCGTCTTGAGGGATTTTTTTTTTCAGATTTTTTTTCGGGATTTTTTCTACAGGAAAAACGTTGACTCCTTTAGCTGTTGAACAACGTCAGCTATTTTCTTCTTGTCAGTCAAGCTGCTTTCATCCGACACTGCATTCTGCTGACAGAAGACACGATTGTATTGCTCTTCTACATGGTCACAGAACTCTTCCTGGAATATAATATAAAAAAGAAAGGCCATCATCATCATCATCACATCATTATCATCATCATTATCACAACAGGTATTCCTTTCAGTTATATGGTTTCCAGAGGTCTCAAAAAGCTATAAACTACATAAAACAACCGTTACATCAAAGACAAGAACAAATCAGAATAAAAAGCTATAACTACATAACACAGCCGTTACATCAAAGACAAGAACAAATCAGAATAAAAAGCGTTAGAATTTCGCTCAAACTAGTGTTTAAACACTATATGCTGACACGTCCTATCAAAGAAAAGACCTTAAGGGTTTTTAATTTGCCAGTTAATTTTTGCCGTTAATTTTTTGTCCCTTATACATTCCTCAGTGGCTAGAAGTGCGTGACTGCTACTTTTAAGTTCATTCCGTGCTTATCAAAAAATGTTTAATTCTGCATTCCGCCCACTAATTTTACATTATCTTGCTCTCTTTTTATCCCGTCGAACCCCCTCCATTATATAGAAGAATACGCCTTAATATTCAGGCTTTTTCCTCGTGCTGCTAAACCCGTACATTTTACGGCACCAGCGGTTCAAGAGTAGACGAGGTAAACATTTCGTACCTTCTTGTAAAAATTAACGTTTTACGAAGTTCGATTGTGTTAAATCATGGTTTATCTAACTCGCTTTTTGTTTTCTTAAGTATTCATTTCCGTGATTTTATTTGCATTTATCTCTCTCCCATATTGCAAATGCCTACTTAATAGAAAGGGGGAATTCAAAACATCAACAGCAGATGTATTTTTTTAATGAGTACTTTAACCTTTGAATACATCTTTTAAGATATTTTAGGTTCACTCGCAATAGTCTTGGGCACGCTTTTTTTATTACATGTAAAGCTTTGTATTAGTAGGAAATTAATTTGTAGTTATGAACGTTTTCTTACGGTAGAACAGCGTACTTGTGGTAACTACGTTTTTTCTTCTTCTTCTTCTACCAGCGCTTATGCCTTAAAAGATCGGGAAGGGACCCTTTTCGCATGTCCGCAACCTAGGTGGCTTCTCGTCCGGGTTTATTTCTCCATTTAAAACTAAATTTCCCCTCCTAATTAACACAAGTGTTAATTTCCTACAATATGAAAAGTGCATGTTTACCGGGTCTTGATAAATATTATCCTATTTCTGACGCATTCAGTTGCGTTCGAAGTTCATGTTTCGGTTCCCTCATCTAACAGTTTTCACTACACTGCAGACACGCGATGCCTCGCTTTGCGAAAGTTAAAAAGGTACTACATAATACAAACTCATAAGAGTCCTATAAAGATGACCATGTCATTTATGCCCTGGCAAGTTTGCTCTAGGATCGATTGATCATAAAACACCACTTAACAATTAACTTCGTTCACCACACTTTAAAACGGAACGACCCTAGGAAGGCCGCTCGGATTAGACATCCAGCCAGTAAGGTATCCGAAAATCGAGTTTCTCAGCCGAATTAGCTAGAATAACAACATGTATCCGTGCAGACAGCAATGAGTAGAGCATAGCAATATGTTCCGCTTTCGCTTTCTGTTTAAATCGATTGCTACTATCCAACCAATCACATCATAGGGGGGGGAGGGGGGCGTCTTGTAGTGCAAGGTCAATTTCTAAGAACATTGAAAGTATTCGTCATTCGAACTCTCCTATACTCAAGCTTAGAAGCACACTTGCGGAAGCAAAATGAATATGTATCACAATGTCATGAGTATTTGATAGCTTACCCAACTTCCAATTTTCACCATTCGAAAGCAAAGTTCATCAGCTGCGGTGGAAAACAGTTTCAGTATTTCCGGCTTTTGGAGATGTTCTTCGTTCACCAAAGCGATAGCTGCGATTTCTCCTGCGATGACTACGAGAAAGGTCAGTTTACTCCATGGATCTGACAACTCACGTTCGATTTCCTCCTCAAACTCCACCAGCACGTTCCTGATGCCTTTCCTCGGTTCCACCAACGATCTAACAGCGTTGCTGACATCGACGCGATCTTGAACTAACTTGGTCATAAGTGTCACCAAATAGCCGGCTACCTTTTCCACTCTCTCGGATACATGCCGGAAACAAAACGATTCAGATCCTTGCTTTTTCCTCGCATAGAAATCAAGAAGAATGATGATGTCCCTCTTGATTTCGAATTCAGTCAAAGTTTTGCAAAGATCCAGTCGTTGTACTGCACGCAAAGCCTTCTTTAGAAAACGAACGTCTTTCCACGAAAGTTTCCCCGCGTTTTCTAATGAGCACACAATGCTCAAAGCCCCACTATCTCTATTTGTAATGTATTCCTTACAGTAAAAACGAAGCTCATCCTGCTGCTCTTTCTCTAAATTGCGAACAATCTGAAGCAGAACAGCAGCATAGCCTTGTCGAAGTTTGTCAGTACGAGAGTCCAAAGTTTGTGATGACATGGCGGGTGTCATCAGCGGCGGACGGACAAACCTGTGCATGACCGACTTTTTATGCTCCAGAATGTCAAAACAACGCCAAAATAGGGCAATGCAATGACGTTATAAAAATGAACGATAATGATATCACTAAGGCAACATGCCTTATTTGTCATCAATCATCTGGCGTGTTTATTAATTCATTATAATTTACTTACGATCAAAAAGTGAAATGCTGTCTTCCCCCAAAAGAAATACCACTGACATAAACATAAACAGGAGGTTATGGTCTAAGGCGCAACCATTTGTTTCAATATTTATTAACTCTACAGTAAATTGCCGTTATGTTTTCGTATAATTAAATTATGGAATTAATTAATTTTGAAACGGAAACGGTGATATGAATGCAAAAGGTTATGGTCGTGCGTCTACGACTGCGCGGGAGGCTAAAACAAGCACGGCTTGAATGGAGTTATGGTAAGGACGCTGCACGTAGTAACAATACCCGTTTGCAACGTTCTTGAACTGCAAATTTAAGCAATGTTTTCATAGGCATCTGCGGCTTAAACTAGACTTCCCTTTGTTTAGTTTAACACGAACAGTGCTGGACGGATATGGAGTATAAATGAACGGAAGCCTGAAAAGGAAAAAAAATTAAAAATAACAAAGGGAGGTAATGTTGAATATTTATTATTTATATATTAAGACCGTTAATTTATGCATGTTGTCATATGATTATTGTCTGTGAAGCTCCAAACGTCATTGCATTGCTCCATTATGGTGCTGTTTAATATGCCAGAGTATAAAAGGACGGCTTCTCGCGCATTCTCCTCGCCCGCTTTAGCTCCTTCTTAAGCTTCTTGAGCTTTTCTGACGAACTGACAGACGAGCTTCAACAGCCTTACAACGCTAGTCTGCTTCACATTGTTCACAATTTGGAGACAGATCAGCTGAAGGAACTTTACTTCTATTTTACAGGACGAATTTCGGAACAAACTACTGGATATTTACACATTCTGCGCTCACTCGAAAACGATGGAAAATTTTCATGGCTAGATGTACGTTCTCTTAAAGAGGCTTTGAGTGTGATACAACTATCGGATCTTGCGAACAGCTTAACCGAGTTCGAAATCAAGAGGGATCTGATAATTCTTCTTGACTTCTATGCCAGGATGAGGCGAGGACCCGAAGTCGCTCTGCGTCGGTAGAGTTAGTCGCTGGATAACCTTAATGTCGGAGATAGCCCGGGATGGATTCGATGTCACCAACGTTAGATCATTGACGGAGATGGACACGATAAAGGGAATCGGCACAGAAGTGCTGATCGCTTTTGAAGAGGAAATCAATCGTGAAATGTCAGATCCTTGGAGAAGACTGATTTGCCTTGTCGTCATTGCAGGATAAATGGTTGGAGATGTTTTGGAAAACAAAGAACTTCATTGGAAGCTGGAAGTACCAAAACTGTGTTCTACGGCAGCTGAAACGCTTTGCACTCGTGTGATCAAGCTGGGAGGCTGGGTAAGCTTACAAGATACATTTAAATTTATAGTCAATCCATGTCACGCTTGGCCAGTATTTTTGAAATTTGAAAGGAGTTTTGAAATTAACATGTCAGTTTTGAACATCACCGGCGAGATTTCAGAGTTCCCGTAGAAATTTTCCTAGTTTATTGACGGTATAAAGCTATGCATTTTTCTTTACATTAGAGCATTTTAAAGTATTTCAAGATTAAAAATTGTTTCTCGAGTATTTTGAATCTTTCCGCCGCCGAAAAACTGTTTCAAAATTAAATAGAGTTCACTGGAATCGTCTGTTATGCAACAATGTGTTCGAGTTTACCAAAGTTAGGATAATTGAGGGATAAATTAGTGCGATTAGGCTGCCTTGGGTATAAATAAGGTTCAATTATCATCTCCATTGCAACTTGTATTCTTGTATTTTGTTCTGTTTTATTGACTCTTTGTAAACATCCAACTATAAGAAGTGTATCATGAATAAAATAACAATGCTATAGTTTGTCGGTGGGATGCTGGAAAAGCAGGATGCGAAAACGAAATTAAGTTCGAGATAAGTGCAGTGGTTCTTGTACTCAGAGCGAGTACTGATTTCTTTCCTTTTTATGGCGGGCACGAACATTGGGCAAGTCATCTTCCGAGTAATGCAGACACCACTGACGAACAGTGAGCATTTTGAAATTATTTTGCCAATGACAAGCACTTAAGATTTGTCTCTCTACTGAACACCTCTGCATTCTTTAGTAGATTTCGTTACAGTACTATCCAATGGAGATCCACTATTCATGATATCTAGCGCTTAGGAGGGCAAAAGTATAACTACATTAACAAACTTTTACAAGAGTCTGAGCACGAAAGCACTTGTGATTGCGCATGAGCCAGTATGGGCAAATAAGCAAATAATTTGAGATTAGTGATGAATGCCGTGCACCAACCTATATAATTCTATATCTTTCTCTTCAGGAAACGTTCTGCAACTTTGTTAAGGAACGGTACAACCAGGTGTACTGTCAAGAGAATGAAAAGTCTGATGCAAGCGGCTTGACTGTGAAGAGAAAGATAGCTAATGCAGTTCAACAGTTAAAGAGGACAACATTTTTCCAGGATGCAGTTCCATAAATACCAATTAACAAATATCAATTACAAATACCGAACAAATATCGATATCATTTACAGAATGCAATTAACAAATAACAATTACGAAAAAATCAATTAACAAATACGATAAAATATCAATTTCAAATACCAGTTACCAAATATCAAATACCAGGTGCACTGTCCAGAGAATGAGACGTCTCATGACAGCAGCTTGACTGTGAATAGGAAGATAACTGACGCAGTTCACAGCTAAAGAAAACAACATTTTTTTACCACATATCAATTAGGAATACTAATAAACAAATACCAATAAATACATATGAATTACCAAATATCAATTAACAATTATCAATTATGAAATGCCAGTTACCAGTTACTAAATATGAATTACTAAGTATCAATTCCCAAATAGCAATCATAAAATACCAAGAAAAAAGGAAAACAAAACGAAACCAATTCAATTAACAAAAAACAAAACCAAGCAACAAATAAACAATGTCAAGAAACAAACCAATGTCGAGAAACCAAAATCAATTTTACTTATGGCGGAAGATAAATTGGGCGGAACAACATTTATGTCAGCACAAGATTCAAACGAAACAATTAATGCAAGTCAGTACAATCCCATGCATATCACAATGCAGAACGGGATGAAATATACGTGTCAATACAAGTAAAAGGCGCAATATTTAATATTACCAAATATCAATTGCCCAATACCAATTATGAAATACCAGTTACCAATTACTAAATATGAATTACTAAGAATCAATTACCAAATACCAATTTTAAAATACCAAGAAAAAAGGAAAACGAAACCAAGCAACAAATAAACAATGTCAAAAAACAAACCAACGTCGAGAAACCAAAATAAATTTTGCTTATGGCGGAGCAACATTTATGTCAGCACAAGATTCAAACGTAACAATAAATATTGTTACCTTTTGCAAGACAAGAGTACAGTGTCAAAGTCAATACAATTTCATAAATATCACGATGCAGAATTGGATACGATGTGACGTCAGTAGAACAAGTTCAAGGTGCAATAATCAATATTGTTGTTGTTAACTATGAAACTGAGCGATGTCAAAGTCCATGCAACTGTACATCAAGATGTATAATTCAATATGTCAGTACAAGTTCAAATGTAATAATTCATCTTGTTCTTTTTGGCGATTCAATGTCAGCATTAATAAGTCAATACAATTTCAGATCAGTGAATTGAACAATAGTAGTTATAGTACTAGTTCATGGTGCGATAGTTACTGTTATTTTAGAAGGAAAATGTCAATGTGACAAAACTGGAAAGATCTAACTTGTAATAAGTTTACCTATAATGAGTGAAGAGAGAGCATTCAATAAACGAAGTGATTTGATTTCCTTACACGGTGTTGGCTGATTATTATGTAACTAAACTGGTTGACGCGAAAACGTCACTTATAATTAGAGAACTTAAGCACAGACGTTTTTGAGCCAAGAAAGACAACCGGAAATTGAAGTTTTGCCTTTTTGGGACGTTTTCACGCCATCACGTTTGTAACGTCAAGCCACAGTCACCAACAAGAGCTTTTCCTGTCCGTGGTAAGGAGCAAAGCCACGTCACTGAAAAGGAAACATTCGACTTTTGGCTGCCGTCTATGGGTCACGAACGTCTGTGCTTAAGCTCCCTATTGATGGGCTCCCACTCCATCAGATATTCTTTACTACCTCTTTTGCAATACGCAGTCCTACCCCATTTTAATGCACACCCTCCTCATTTTCTTGCCAGAGTATATGAATGTAGATGTTGATGTTGATGTTGATGTTCCAAATGCACATGTGCCACCTAACCTTAGATACCCCAAGAACAGCTATTCCGTACCTCCTTAGTTCGCTTGCCAGCTTAGCGAGTTTGATTGCTTGGAACAGACGAACTTCTTACATTCCAACAGCCAATCCTCGTCCTAGACTTCAGATGGAGCAAATTTATTAGTCCTTGGGTGCCCAATTGGGTTTGCCCCAATGGCTTCATTTTTTTGTTTAAGGGACGACCTTCCCCATTCTGACTGTTATCTTCTATATTGGTTTCGGTTTCTGTAGCATACTATCTTTTAAGGGGTAAGGTTGCTAGTCTTACACTCAACTCTCAACCTGGGGGACAAGGGAACCACACTCTTTGACTAACCTCTACCCTCCGGCCAGTCCCACATGGTTGGTCCTGCCAGGAGTTGAAAGTCCCTCTAGGGGGCATGGAGGCAAGCCACCCCACCACTACAAGGTGGTGATCCCATCGAGGTGGCGAGGTGGTGTTACATAATTTGTAGTACAATAAATTAGACAGCTGTGGAGTTGAAACTGCTAATAAATAAACACGTGAAGTTCTTAGCAACTGACCGAAATGGCAGAACTAGATAGATACACTACATTTAGTTGAATGCCAAGCTGACTTAAGACTGACTTTGGCATTTTTGCCAATAAGTTCTTTTTCACCCCATTGCAACAAACTGCTGAGCCGTTTCAAGTAACGTAGCCTACTTGCTGTCAGTTCAAATCATCTTAGCCGGTTGGTGAGCTCATGAAAAATGATTCAAAATAACTAGGCAGGGAAAACGGACAGGTTACAAGGCAATGGGAAAAAAAGTCAAGGCCCATGAAGTTGAAAGCAGTTGAATTATTGCGACCATTTCGAGAGGTGATTTTACAACGACTGTCTCATAATGAAGGATTGTGGCCACCAATTAAACACATAGAGACCTGATGTCACGTCAAATCCTTTATTTCAGTAGAGTACTGTGTAGTTCAACCTTTGAACATACAATATAAGTCACATCCTGATTTTTGTATACATGTGTCATGACATTAGACATAACTAAACCACCATAGTTATTTGTTTGTTCTTTACTTGTTTGTTTCTTCTTTGTCTTGTGTTCTTTGTATTTCTGGTATTTTTCAGATGTTTTCTTCTTTTTCTATTTTTTCTTTGTTTTATTTTGTCTTTCCATTATTTTTTTTTTTTTTTTTTTACTAATTATTGACTTGCTTCAATGTTATTTTTTCTTTACGTTATCATCCATCACTGCCTCACACTTTGGTAATATGGATGACAACTGGCTTCGATCCATAACTTAACAATTCATACTGCTCGATAACGCAAAAAGCGGTCGATCCATAACAAAACAATTCATACTGCTCGATAACGCAAAAAGCGGTCGATCGCTTTTTGCATTATCGAGCACTATGAATTGTCTCGTTATGAATCGACCGTTTTGCCGTTATCGAGCACTATGAATTGTCTCGTTATGAATCGACCGTTTTGCCGTTATCTAGCAGTATGAATTGTCTCGTTATGAATCGACCGTTTTGCCGTTATCGAGCACTATGAATTGTCTCGTTATGAATCGAACGTTTTGCTGTTATCGAGCACTATGAATTGTCTCGTTATGAATCGACCGTTTTGCCGTTATCTAGCAGTATGAATTGTCTCGTTATGAATCGACCGTTTTGCCGTTATCGAGCACTATGAATTGTCTCGTTATGAATCGAACGTTTTGCCGTTATCGAGCACTATGAATTGTCTCGTTATGAATCGACCGTTTTGCCGTTATCGAGCACTATGAATTGTCTCGTTATGAATCGACCGTTTTGCCGTTATCGAGCACTATGAATTGTCTCGTTATGAATCGACCGTTTTGCCGTTATCTAGCAGTATGAATTGTCTCGTTATGAATCGACCGTTTTGCCGTTATCGAGCACTATGAATTGTCTCGTTATGAATCGAACGTTTTGCCGTTATCGAGCACTATGAATTGTCTCGTTATGAATAGACCGTTTTGCCGTTATCGAGCACTATGAATTGTCTCGTTATGAATCGACCGTTTTGCCGTTATCGAGCACTATGAATTGTCTCGTTATGAATAGACCGTTTTGCCGTTATCGAGCACTATGAATTGTCTCGTTATGAATCGACCGTTTTGCCGTTATCTAGCAGTATGAATTGTCTCGTTATGAATCGACCGTTTTGCCGTTATCGAGCACTATGAATTGTCTCGTTATATATCGAACGTTTTGCCGTTATCGAGCACTATGAATTGTCTCGTTATGAATAGACCGTTTTGCCGTTATCGAGCACTATGAATTGTCTCGTTATGAATAGACCGTTTTGCCGTTATCGAGCACTATGAATTGTCTCGTTATGAATCGACCGTTTTGCCGTTATCTAGCAGTATGAATTGTCTCGTTATGAATCGACCGTTTTGCCGTTATCGAGCACTATGAATTGTCTCGTTATATATCGAACGTTTTGCCGTTATCGAGCACTATGAATTGTCTCGTTATGAATAGACCGTTTTGCCGTTATCGAGCACTATGAATTGTCTCGTTATGAATCGACCGTTTTGCCGTTATCGAGCACTATGAATTGTCTCGTTATGAATCGACCGTTTTGCCGTTATCGAGCACTATGAATTGTCTCGTTATGAATCGACCGTTTTGCCGTTATCGAGCACTATGAATTGTCTCGTTATGAATCGACCGTTTTGCCGTTATCTAGCAGTATGAATTGTCTCGTTATGAATCGACCGTTTTGCCGTTATCGAGCACTATGAATTGTCTCGTTATGAATCGAACGTTTTGCCGTTATCGAGCACTATGAATTGTCTCGTTATGAATAGACCGTTTTGCCGTTATCGAGCACTATGAATTGTCTCGTTATGAATCGACCGTTTTGCCGTTATCGAGCACTATGAATTGTCTCGTTATGAATAGACCGTTTTGCCGTTATCGAGCACTATGAATTGTCTCGTTATGAATCGACCGTTTTGCCGTTATCTAGCAGTATGAATTGTCTCGTTATGAATCGACCGTTTTGCCGTTATCGAGCACTATGAATTGTCTCGTTATATATCGAACGTTTTGCCGTTATCGAGCACTATGAATTGTCTCGTTATGAATAGACCGTTTTGCCGTTATCGAGCACTATGAATTGTCTCGTTATGAATAGACCGTTTTGCCGTTATCGAGCACTATGAATTGTCTCGTTATGAATCGACCGTTTTGCCGTTATCTAGCAGTATGAATTGTCTCGTTATGAATCGACCGTTTTGCCGTTATCGAGCACTATGAATTGTCTCGTTATATATCGAACGTTTTGCCGTTATCGAGCACTATGAATTGTCTCGTTATGAATAGACCGTTTTGCCGTTATCGAGCACTATGAATTGTCTCGTTATGAATCGACCGTTTTGCCGTTATCGAGCACTATGAATTGTCTCGTTATGAATCGACCGTTTTGCCGTTATCGAGCACTATGAATTGTCTCGTTATGAATCGACCGTTTTGCCGTTATCGAGCACTATGAATTGTCTCGTTATGAATCGACCGTTTTGCCGTTATCGAGCACTATGAATTGTCTCGTTATGAATAGACCGTTTTGCCGTTATCGAGCACTATGAATTGTCTCGTTATGAATCGACCGTTTTGCCGTTATCGAGCACTATGAATTGTCTCGTTATGAATCGACCGTTTTGCCGTTATCGAGCACTATGAATTGTCTCGTTATGAATAGACCGTTTTGCCGTTATCGAGCACTATGAATTGTCTCGTTATGAATCGACCGTTTTGCCGTTATCGAGCACTATGAATTGTCTCGTTATGAATCGACCGCTTTGCCGTTATCTAGCACTATGAATTGTCTCGTTATGAATCGACCGTTTTGCCGTTATCGAGCACTATGAATTGTCTCGTTATGAATCGACCGCTTTGCCGTTATCTAGCACTATGAATTGTCTCGTTATGAATCGACCGTTTTGCCGTTATCGAGCACTAATCAATTATAATCCTGTCTGCTTGTAGTCCGTCTAGAGGAAAAAGATACTAGTGTCCTTGAACTGTTGAACTACTTCCGCTATCTTCTCGTCATCAGACGAGCTGCTGGCATCTGCTACTGTCCCTTGGTGATGGTAAACTGCATTATATCTTCCTTCTAAGTGGTCACGGAAATCCTCCTGAAAAGAAAGCGTCAAGTACTAAATGAATCTTCCATCACGCGGCTCGGCAACTCTATGTAAGTTGAGCCATTTTTTTATATATAAAAAGAAATAACAACAAACCTCTCGTATTTGCTTCAATGACCCGATCAGTGTTGTTAAGAACTGATAAGAAGATGCCCCTCTAATGGCATTACACGGAATGCTTAATGTAGCCCCAATTATTCCCCATTGTATGTTTCGCAGATATTTAAGAACTATCCCCCCTTGGCAATTGAAATAATTGTCTGAATGGTTTTATTTAAATATATTGCGTGATACTTATCGTTGTGTTACTAGGAATCATACCAGAAATAACTATGCAATAACGTCATGACCCCGCTGAACTGGTCTGGCCTCCTCTAGCTCTAATCCTTCGCGTTGATTATTCGATCTGTTCTTTAAAGCGGAGTTTCTTTGCTGTGAACTCTCCCAATTTCCACCGTTTATACTGTCGAGTACTACCTAGAAGTTATTATTTCGATTTACTGCTTGAAAAAGGTTCGTTTTCTCTCTGAAGACGGCAGATCAGAGTCTTAAATTCATACATGTGTTCGCCATTGAACAAAAACAACTTTTCGAAATGATGACTTGCTTTGACGTCACACAGGTAGAGATAAGTGGGTCCCCTCCCTCGTGATATACGCGTCGATAATATATTTGATTGGGCTGCTTTTGTTCAAGACAATCAGAACAATAAATCTCTTCTGGGAGAGGGTAGAATTTAATCAAGGTTTAATGAATAAATCAAATGATAATTTGACGTCAAACAGAAAGGGATGAGTGGGTCCCCTCTCTCGTGATATGTGCCCGAATAATAGATTTTGATTGGGCCGCTTTTGTTGAAGACAATCAGAACAATACATCCCTACCAGGGGAGGCAATATTTTAATGCATAAACAAGATGCCTGCTATACTGGCATTACGCGTGATGCTGGGGCTGATTCATTTATTCCAACTGTATGCTTCGCCGATTGATAAAACTATCCTTGCTAATGGAATAGTTTGAGTCACGACGATTGCGTTACGTTATTTACCTTGTGTTACGCGACTCAGACTATTACCGGAAATGTGTGAAATTCCATTACGATAATGTAAGCTTTTCAATGACCTCTTTTTAGTCTCGCGTCGTGGTCTAAGACTGTCAAACAAAGCACGATTCCTTCGCCAGGAACTCACCAATTTCCACCGTTTTAAATGTCGGGTGCTTCTTAAAAGTTATTCTTTCGATTCACCGCTTCAAAATGGTGAAATTTCCGTTTGAAAACGGCACACTTGAGTCCAGAACATGTTAACAATATGGCGCGACAATTTAATCCGTCCTCAATAAATATATCAAATGATGCGTTGACGTCACACCGGTAGGGTTGAGTGGGTCCTCTCCCTCGCGATTAAAGCGACAAGAATGGATGTTGATTGGCCTGCTGTTGTTGAAGACAATCAGAACATTACATCCCGAGTAGGAGAGGGGAGAGTTTAATGAATAAATTAATGTACCGATTTGTGACTACGAGGAAGAAAAAAAAAAAACAAGATGCCTGCTATACTGGCATTACGCGTGATGCCCGGACTGATTCATTTATTCCAACTGTATGCTTCGCCGATTGATAAAACTATCCTTGCTAATGGAATAGTTTGAGTCACGACGATCGCGTTACGTTGTTCCCCTTGTGTTACGTTACTCAGGTTTTCAAGGGAAATTGCGGGAATTCCATTGCGATAACGTAAGCTTCTCAATGACCTCTTCTCTGTCTGCAGTCGTGGACTAAGACTGTCAAAGAAAGCACGATTCCTTCGCCAGGAACTCTCCAATTTCCACCGTTTTAGATGTCGAGTGCTTCTTAGAAGTTATTCTTTCGATTTACTGCTTCAAAATGGTGAAATTTCCGTTTGAAAACGGCACACTTGAGTCCAGAACATGTTAACAATATGGCTCCACAATTTAATGCAGTTTTAATGAAGAAATCAAATGATGCGTTGACGTCACACAGGTAAGGGTGAGTGGGTCCCCTCCCTAGCGATAAGAATGGATTTTGATTGGCCTGCCTTTGTTAAAGACAATCAGAACAATACATCCCGAGTAGGAGAGGGGTGAGTTTAATGAATAAATTAATGTACCGATTTGTAGCTACGAGGAAGAAAAAAAAAAAAAAAAAGAAATCGACCCGTTTTTAGACACGGTATGCCCCTTCAGGGCATCCCGCGTAATTAATGTGCACATTTGTGTATACAATGAAGAAACAAGATGCCTGCTATACTGGCATTACGCGTGATGCTGGGGCTGATTCATTTATTCCAACTGTATGCTTCGCCGATTGATAAAACTATCCTTGCTAATGGAATAGTTTGAGTCACGACGATCGCGTTACGTTGTTTCCCTTGTGTTACGCGACTATCACCGGAAATGTGTGAAATTCCATAACGATAACCGTCTTTAATAAATATATCAAATGATGCGTTGACGTCACACAGGTAGGGGTGAGTGGATCCCCTCCCTCGCGATATAAGCGACAAGAATAGATTTTGATTGGCCTGCTTCTGTTGAAGACAATCAGAACAATACATCCCGAGTAGGAGAGGGGAGGGTTTAATGAATAAATTAATGTACCGATTTGTGGCTACGAGGAAGAAAAAGAAAACAAAACAAAACAAGATGCCTGCTATACTGGCATTACGCGAGATGCCGTGGCTGATTCATTTATTCCAACTGTGTGCTTCGCAGATTTATAAAACCATCCTTGCTAATGGAATAGTTTGAGTCACGAAGATCGCGTTACGTTGTTTCCGTTGTGTTGCGCTACTCAGGGTTTCAAGGGAATTCACGGGAATTCCATTGCGATAACGTAAGCTTCTCAATGACCTCTTTTCTGTCTGCAATTGTGGTCTAAGACTGTCAAAGAAAGCACGATTCCTTCGCCAGGAACTCTCCAATTTCCACCGTTTTAGATGTCGAGTGCTTCTTAGAAGTTATTCTTTCGATTTACCGCTTCAAAATGGTGAAATTTCCGTTTGAAAACGGCACACTTGAGTCCAGAACATGTTAACAATATGGCGCCACAATTTAATCCAGCTTTAATGGATAAATCAAATGATGCGTTGACGTCACACAGGTACGGGTGAGTGGGTCCCCTCCCTCGCGATAGAAGCGACAAGAATAGATTTTGATTGGCCTGCTGTTGTTGAAGACAATCAGAACAATACATCCCGAGTAGGAGAGGGGAGAGTTTAATGAATAAATTAATGTACAGATTTGTAGCTACGAGGAAGAAAAAAAAACGAAATCGACCCGTTTTAGACATGGTATGCCCCCTCAGGGCATCCCGCGTAAAAAAAGAAATCGACCCGTTTTTAGACACGGTATGCCCCCTCAGGGCATCCCGCGTAAAAAAAGATACCCGACCGAAACCTAGACACGGCCTGCCCTGCGGGCATTCCGTGTAAAAATTAAGATAAGTCTAGGCCGGCGAACGCTGTTCTCTTAACTTGTTCTGAACAATTCGTTATTAGAACAGTTAAGATTCGCGCAGCTAGTTGGTCAACTCTCTTTCTTTTATGTGGTATCATGAAAAAATTCGTTCTCTGTGCACATACGTTGCTGATTTAACATCTTAAGTTTATTTGGCGCACGCTCTTCTTTTGAATCGGTTGACAGATTATCTATTCTGAAATATTTCTCAGTGTTTTCGTGTCGCCCTGGGCTCCTCAAAGGCTAAATACTAAAAACTGTTTTCTAAAGCAAGCGCAACTTCCTCGATTTCGCGTTGCTTTCGCTTTCACCGTTAATATGATGTTTCTCGGTCAAAGAAATGAACATAGCACAGTTATGTAAGGATTCTCATATTTATAATATGAACTCTCTAACTTATTCCTATCCTGGCGGAAAGCTAAAATAAAAATCTATCAATACATTTCATCAGCTTACCCAACTTCCCAGTTCTTTCATCCGAGAGCAAAGCTTATCGGCCGCGTTAAGACACGACTTCGATGTTTCCGGCCTTCCGCGATCCTCGTGACAGTGTTCGATGTTCGTGAGGGCTTCAGCTATAACTTCTCCGGCGATTACAACAAGCAAAGTCAGTTGACTCCATGGATCTGACAATCTACGATCTATTTCCTCCTCAAAGTTTTTAAGCACTTTTGTAACACTCTTTCCTGATTCCATCAATGATGTTAAGCTTTGCTTATCAAATCGCGTGTCCGTCGTAATTTTCACCAAATATTCAGCTAGCAGTTCCACGGAGGAAAGGTGGGAACACATCTCCGAACCTTGTCTCTTTCCTGCATACAAGGCAAGCAGAATTGCCAGATCCCTCTTAATTTCAAATGCAGTTAAGGTATCAACAAGATCCAATCTTCCTACTATACGCAAACTATCCTTAAGAGAACACATATCCATCCATGAAATCACTCCAGCATTTTCCAATGAGCGTAGAATGTTTAAGGTTCCACTAGTTTCTCCCCGAATTAACCTACTATAATAAAAACGAAGCTCTTCCTGCTGATCTTTCTCCAAATCGTGAACAATCTGAAGGAGAACGGCAGTGTAAGCTTGTCGAAGTTCGCTAATCAGTTTGTCAAAAGTTGGTATTGACATGGCGTTGTGTTGGTGGTGGTTTGATGAATGTGTGAGCACTACGTTTTATACCCGCCGAATATTGACAGCTGTCAATAGCACCATAATAGGGCAATGCAGAGACGTTTCTCTGCAATCACCTTAGCAACACATTATTAATACATCTGGTTTGAATATATTGCGTCTATTATTGTCGACCGGTTGTTGAAATGTTATATTTTCACCTCTCCTAACTAGCTGATATCATAACAAGTTATTTAGTAGGACAGGAAAGCATAAGGTCTACCAGCTTCCGCATACGATGTTTGTTTAAAGATATCCACAAAGCAAATGAATAAATAATCGCTCAAATTTGTTTCGGTTCAGCAACATTGCTTACTGTGTCACACAACCTGTCCCGCAATACTGATCGCATCTCCGTCAACGGAGTGTTATTTCAGCTTCATTATTTCTTCTAAACTGAATTGAACTATTTGACGTCAAGGCGACCTGTTAGAACTAGAGTTTCTTCCTCTAAAAACCTGAGCTGCTACGACACTGTTATCAAACAGAAAGGTCTCCATTTAAAAGCTTCTCGTCTAACATGATGTAGTTCATTCAGCTCCTTCATTCAAGAAAATGTTTACCTTACACCTTCTTCAATTCTTGAAATAATGAAAAGCTTGTGAATACGTAACAATCCTTTAATTTCTATCAGCTAGCGAATCCCTTTTTTTGCCACTTGTTTGCTTACTACTTATTTAACTTTTATTTCAGTCAATTCAGTTGTAAACACCAAATGTATTTGTATTTAGTTAAGTATAAACATGCCTACCCGCCTCGACTAGTTTCAGCTATTTGCGGGTAGGTATATAAACACCTTGTAACTGTCTATTTTTAATAAAGTGTTGTTGTAAAGTGTTGTTCACCAGTTTATGTTTTTGCTTATGGGAATTTCTAATTCAACTACAGTCCTATCCCACCAACCTGGCCCAAGTGTTTTCCCATACTGCCATAAGGCTTTTTCTATATACTGCATTTGTTTGCAGTTTTTCTAATTTGAAGGCCGGGATTCAGGATTTTTGAGGAAAGAAGGAGCGAGATTTGGGGTTGTTCTTATGCAAGGTACAAAGGATTTGGCGATTTAACGAAGCGTGAATCGTGAAATGTCACTTTATAGAGTCGAGATCCGGGAAGTCCGGTGACGAAAATGTACAAAGAAAATCAAACCACCACCACCTTCGTTTTGGTGGAAAGAGATACAAATATAAAGCTAGTTGAACCTACTTGTCGGTGTTTGAGTTTCCTGTGAAAGAATTTTAACGCACTGAAAAAGAGTTTACCATTGAGGTAAGGAACTTATGACCCGGATGGGGATTAGCCGGGCGATAAAAACCCTTGGAATAACAGGAATGCGGGAACATTTTAGTCGGGGTGGCAGGATTGAAGAACCCGTTTTAGGCTATTGGGGACCCTCAGCTTTCTGCCTTGAATCCTTGCTTTCGAGCTATGCCACGGCTAGGAGCCTGGTGCTTCTGGTAGAGTACCCTATACCAGACATGTCAAGGCGGTAGACGGCATAACAGAGAATGATCCCCTGAGTACAAGCTAACCACACTTTTTCTACGTTTCGCTAGTTTAAAGTTGTTCTTTCCAGTTCAGAGTAAAAAAAGGCGCTTCAATGTCCTTTAGTTAGGCTACCTTGTGAGTGGTATTTATTTATCGTGCCAAGTGGTTTTCGGGTATCCCCCATTTCGTTTCCTCTCTGGATTGCATCTTTTTTGATAATCGTTTTGCATCGTTCCTAAATACATAATCTATCTTCACCCCGTCGCTCCATGAGACTCTGTCGTTTGTATCGCCTCGATCACCTTGCGTTCGCTGTTGACAGTACCACCAGTGCTACCAGTGGAAGATTCTTACTATGATACTGTTCCGTAGTATATGTTGGTTCTTGATGGGCTAGTTTCCTTGGCCAACGCCCATCCCACAACCTAGGGAACCACTTTTAATTAGTTTACATCAGCGAGACATTTAGACAAAATCACTGACGTTTGTGTCAGGCGTTAAGTTTATTCCTTGAGGTTTCATCTCAGTGTACCTGAAACTTTTATGGAAAAAATCTGTTAGGATTAGCTACAAAAAGATAGTAAAATAATATAAAAGGAAACTAGAGCCAGTTAGAAAAGCCCTAACAGGAGGGTGTAGTAGATTGCTAACAACGTGTTTATTGTTCATTATTAAATCAGCGAAGATCTGCAGTGAACATTGAAAACTGAAAACTTTATTGACGCATTGACGTAACTCTTATTTCACCGGTATAATTCCATTATTTTCTTTTTTTTTTTTAAGGACAACCTCTTTTCCCAAAAGACAACATCATCAGAAAATCGAATAAGTGCTCAGTATATACGTTAGGTATATGAGTGATGAGTATCATTTACAGAATATTAGATATGAAGTCTAGAATTAAAATGTTACTATTGCGAGAAATCTAAACTTAACTTCTGATTCAAATTGTCAGCCTTTTCCCCTCAGCCTATGTTCAAAGGGTTGGTCTAGAACAGTCCGGACAGAGTCTGTTTTACATTTTAGGATAAGGCAGCTGTTTAGGTGCAAAGGGCAAGAAACAGCTTTCAAACAGCAGTTTATATGCCTTCATCAGTTCCGATTTTGAACCAGATCCATTTGGAATCGGTCCTTTGTGAACATAGCCTGAAACTGCACTGTGTATGTTCACTGGGTGCACAATGTGATCGCTAGAACCGAGCCACTCTGGGTTAAATCATTTTGGACACCTAACACAAATACCACTTGGAGTTCAATGTCAATCATCCCCTCTAGAAAAAATACAATTAAGTACCCTCAAGCACTAGAAAAAACTATCAGTTACTTCGTGCTAAGAACAGGAGTTGCTGCATTTGAAGCACAAATCTCTCAACGAGTTCTGAATATTGATTGAGCTCTGAATATTGAGTACAAAATGACACCGTAGTTGCAGTGTTGACCCTGCAGTTATTCAAGGGTCTGATAATCTGCCTTGGTCAGTAGATCCGAACTTGTGTGTTGAGCTGAAAAAGCTGCTCTCATTAAACTGTTGAACCAAGTCAACTATTTTCTTCTTCAGCCTCAGGCTTCCAGCATCCAGCAAAATCTTGTCTTTACGGTAAACCAAGTTGTAACGTTTCTCTACAAAGTCGTAGAAATCTTCCTGAAAATATAAAAGTTACGTGGATTTTTAGGCTATTTGTATATTCTAGAATATTGAAGTGAAGGAGTAGAATCGTTCACCAACTTGTTGCATTTCAATAGAAAAATAAGTGTAATTCGAGTTTCCTTTTGAATTAATTTGCTCATGACTGACAGTAAAAGAGAGATAAATCAAAGAATAATTTAAACCATAGAACAAAAATATTAGCCAGTACGTTCTGGCAGGCCAACATTAGACGTGACACAGTCTCACATCATATCCAATTCAACCACTGCTATCATAACTCTATAACCACGCAGCTAACAATCGCCCATTCTGAATTTTCATTCAGTCAGTGAAATTAATCATGCCCTCTAAAAGGGTAAAGAAAACCTTTTCCAAGCCTATTATTCATGTTAGTACAACACAGTGTTATTTGCGTCAGCCTTACTTAAACTTGACGAGAATTTACGCTCATGCCGAAAGAGGTATGTTTTTACTTGTTTCAGTCGCATGGAAAATAGTATGTGCTCATTTTAAAATGCTTGTTGCATTGCCTAAATGTTTTAAAACATATGAAATGCCCTTTCAGCATGTCAAATGCGAGTTCCTTGGTAGATCATTTAGTAGACTGATTAGCCAAAGTTGTTCTTTCGGATGTACAATATGTGGAAGTCACTGTACACAAAATCCTGATGCTTGCAATGCCTTGCCGAATCTAAAGTCCTTTTTTTTTTATTCATGCGCTTTCAGAAACCATAGTACCTAGATGTTTGCGGATAATGTTTTCTTTTCATCCTTCCTTAAATGCCAAGGTTTCGATTTTTTATGGCCAAATGCTTGTCAGTTCTTAATCAATGTGCGGTTAAGAGCCAGCAGTAGCTAAGAATAACCCTCGTTTAAACAGCAATAGTAAGAGAACTAGACTACTGCAGTGCTTGCAATGCAGAAAATAATCCTAATATAAAACTGATTTTTCTCAGGTTACTGGAATCCATTTTATAGCGTACGCTGTGAGCAAGCTAGTATCCTCTCATCGATTTTGTGCAGAGCAGGAAAAGTCTAGAGAAGCGAGTCGAAGCGTTTTACATGCCATGACGTTCAAAGAAATGGTCTGAAGTTAGATTTTCAGTTAACGTCTTTTCTCCTCTAATAACTTCGATTAAATCGGGTAGCAATCTGTAAAAGCTTAATTAAGCGCGTCGGTTTGGAACAATTCATATCAAAACGTACGTTCAAAACGAATGGTACAGCGAGGTCAAATCGCTAGACTGGCAGATATCAGTTTATTTGCGTGTACCTCATCATGGCGGACAACATATGATTATTTCAGAAGTCACCATCGTACGAAAGTACAAATTACAGACTAAGAATGTACAGAAAGATCTCCTCATAAGCTTACCCAACTTCCTAGTTTTATCATCCGTGAAGACAGCTTATCAGCCGCAGTGAAGCAAAACTTAATTAATGTTTCCTCCTTCTGATGTCGTTCTGTTCGTTCTTCGTCAGTGGCCAGAGTTACAGCTATCATCTCTCCAGTAATTACAACGAGAAAAGCCATTTTACTCCATGGATCTGACATTTGACGATCGATTTCCTCCTCCAAATCGACCAATATCTTTTTCATTCCGGATCCCATTCTTGACTGCAACATTGCTTCAACCGCCCCGTGGACATTGAAGCTTCGAGCCACGTCCGCCATTGCTAACATCAGGTAGCCAGCCATCGTTTCCACTGACTGGAAGGCACGGCGATCATGCGATTCCGAATCTAGGCTCTTTCTCGCATAGAAATCAAGGAGAACTATCAGATTCCTCGTCACTTCGAATGCTGTCAAGGTATTGACAAGATCAATTCTTTGTATAACACAGAGTCCTTCTTTCAAGAAGCACACATCTTTCCATGAAACCTTCCCAGTGTCTTGTAATGAAAGTAGAATGTTCAAGGCCCGGGTGTCTTCCTTTGCAACAATAACATCAGAACAGTAAAAGCGAAGTTCCTCCTTCTGATTATTTTCCAATTTGTGAGAAATTTGAAGAAGAACGGCTTTGTAAAACTGTTGGAGTTCGTCAATCAGTGCGTCCAAAGTATGAGGCGACATGGTCGTTGTGGTATCATTTCGCAGAAGTGTGATGCAGTCCAAAGTATTATAACTTTAATATTCACCTCGTGAGAAGACAATACCATAAAAGGTCATATTTGACATTTGTTTCGTTTTCAGACAACAACCACGCCAGCATATATTATTTTGTCTAGTCTAACTGAACGGTGGCTAAAAGGTCATCAAACAGTTTGCGGACCGGTTCAATTTGTGACAAATTTTATTTATTTTTTTTTCAGGCCAACAGATAACTCACTATTTCGTTCGGAGGACGGCGCACACTGTTCCTTCGAACACCGAGCACATATGACTCCCTTCACACTTCATATACCTCAATGCAGAGTACCCTATTTACACAAGACAAACTCATTAATTTTAAGACTGAACTACTTAGCACTTGAATAGAATGTTGTCTCTCACTGGCTCATTCGATATGTTATACAGGGAATGGAAGTTGTAGTCCAGTCTTTCCAAAAATTAACAAAACGTTCTTGTCGCTCTCACGTTCGAATCCCAGTCACGTGACCACTAATTGGGTTCAGTGGTTATAGTGTTTTTTTATAATAACTGTCCAAATTCCCGCGCGCTGATTGGCTCGTAGCTATTGTCTATAAGAGTACAGACAATAAAAATGACGTCAGATGTAACGCGCGCGCTTTCTCAACGAAAAAAAAAATGGCCAATTCCGCTCGTACTTTTTCCATGTTATTGTAAAAAACAAATCGACGGCAGTTTTCTATGGTCTATACTCTGATAGACCATAAAATGACGCCATAAAATGTCCAAAGCTTGGCAGTGAAACCCCTCGCCTGTGGCTCGTGGTTCCACTTGAGTTTTGAACATTTTTTGACGTCATTTCATGGTCTATAACGGTATAGACCGTAGAAAACCGCCGTCGATTTGTTAAATGTGTAAAATGGGGAGCATATAAGCCAAATAATAAAAGCAAATCTGTTTGAGTTCAGTTAATCCTTTACATCTCGTAGATAGTCTTAACTAGATTTGCCTTGTACAAATATATGTCCACGGTTAAAAGTAATCACTTGATTAAGGAAAATCAAGATCACGTGATCTAAGAAATCGCTTAATACATAGCTTCTAATCGAAATTGTAGATACCATAAAACTACGCCAGCAGAATAAGAAAACACACTTTGAATTTAACAATTGGTTTGCAAATTTTTTGTTGTTGTTGGTTTTAATGTATCTTTTTTTGTAATTTTTGTGTGGCAAATATAATAAAATTACTTCAACATTGCGTTTCAGGTCCTTTCCCCATTTTGAAAGACGCAGTCAGTGATGTCATGGATGGAGTGGTGTCATGTGACACTAGCAAACACTTTTATTTAGTTTATGTTTAAAAGTTATTGCACAAACACGCGATTAGAGATTAGAGATTATGGATAGCCCCCGCGGAACATAGCACCGAGTTCGACATGACTATCCTATACCCATCAAGCTTGCATTGAGTGGAATAAGAGTTTAAAACCGAGAATTATTGCTAGATCTAGCCTCCCCGGCAGACGCACTATTAGCTCGTCACGCAATAAAAAATGAGCGTCTGAGAAATAAGCTATGCCAGATCTTGCTGACTCAACTTTACTGGTCACCTTTTCTCGGGAATGGTATAATGAACAATTATTCCACGAGAGCGCGTTGAATGTGGGATTGTAGATAGCCAAAGAGGCGGGCAGCGCCAAGTTGGCCATAATCATCACATAGCCAACAAGCGCGAGTGGAATAGTAGATCTTGTTCATTTCGCTTTGCAAGAACAACCAGAAGACAATTCAATGGTCGCTATCTCTCGGGAGTGGTATAATGGCTCATATGCGTTGGCCACTAAGCCAGTCAAATCCCTGGAATAGCATTATACAATGATCCAGTTTTTGATAATGGTAAATTGCATTATCCAATGTAAAGTATTCTAAATCCATCGAGCTCCGAAGTTTAACCTAAATAAACGAGCAACGAGGTTTTCATACGAAAGGCAGCGTGGTTCGCATCAAAACAGAGTCAAATCCAGCCTTGGTTCCACTTAAAGGCCAGGTCACTAAACAAGCAAGTGTAAGAGGGCTACTAAGGAGTTAATCAGAGACCTTGGACCCTTTTTCGCCGGCGGTTAGTCGCCAAAAGAGCACTCTGCGGTACTGGAAGTTTTTGATCGCAGGATTTCCGCGGTAAGTCAACGGAAGCCGTTATCGGGCAGCCAATCAAAACATTTAAATTTGTCCAGCTTCTGCAGAGTCGAAGTGGACAAATTTTTTTCCTTTATATGTACTCCATCGGGTGGGCCCTTCGCGCCTTTCCCTTTTGGGCGTTCCCCCTCCCCGCACTCGGGTGCATGATTGCAAAGCTTAACCTGTGGTCACCGACCTAATTCGGTGACAGAAGTGAAAGCGTGTCACGAGGGAAATATAAAACGATTTGAAGCTGAGCTTGAGGTGAACAGAAAATGTAGGCAGCTCGAGTCCCACAGTGGACGTTAATTTAGTTCTACAAAAATTTATAAAGGAATCACGTTTACAATCGAGTCCTATTTATTTATTTTCTTTGAAAGCGTTCGTTTCACGTACTTCATTACAGCAGTATCCGCTGTTGTCTTCCTTTTCAGTCAAAAGGCTTGATGTTGTATTGCAAAAACTGCAAAGTATCTTCACAGCCCGTCGCTACTTCGAAATTCAAAACTCGCTTCTAGATCAAACATTAACTCCTCGTAATTATTTTAAATACATGTCTGTTACTGGAATTGGTGGAGTTTCAGAATTCACATGTAAATTTTTTGAAGTGGTGCAAACTATTTACACCAAATTTCAATCTTCACTTCAACCAAATACAAACCAGACGGTGTGGAAAGCAGGAAGGGCTAGTGTGCCTGCATGTTCAAGTTCCTGACGCGGTATAAAACGCCTCGGCGTTCATTCAAGTAAACAGAGGCCGCTTTCCATTCGACCCAAAATGACGGAAATTTCGGGCGAGGAATCGAACGGAACAGAAATTTTGCGGAATAAACTGATTTCCAAATTTTGGGGGTTCTAGCAAGGTTGTACCATTGATCCTGCTACTTGGGAGTCTCCGAAGGAAGTTGATTGTTATTCCGGTTTGCATAAAAAATAAATAAATAAATAAAATAATAATAATAATAATAATCGTGAATGGAACGAGTTTGTTTTCAAGTCGGTTGCGTTTAATCGGAAAATACCATTCCATTCGGCAGCTAAATTTTTATCGAAACCTCGAACGGGAACGTTTGACCGAAAGCCCCCAGGGTTTCATGATCAAGCCACTCCAAAACAACAACAATAACAACAACCAACTATTTATTTGTGCCAAAAAGACAAAAGAAAAATAAAAGAAGGAAAGAAAAAGTGCATTCTTTTGACTTAGCAATTAGTACACTTCCATTGCAGAATAACATAGGAGAAAATATTTAAAAAAAACCCTTAACTACGATATATTGTTAATTTATACACATTGAAAATTGAAATTGAATTAGAATCCGTAAATAATTATACAAAACATTAATAACGTCTCTGTACATATAAGCTACAACTTTACAAGTTCCCTGCAAAACTGCTGACCTTGAAAGAAAATTTAGAATTTTCCGAGTTCATACAAAATACCTCTAGTTTCCTTTTTTCTTTTCGTATTTCGTAACATATCGTCCGTCAACGACCAAACTTCCGTGTCTAAATCGAACCAAAGGACATTTTGGAGCCCTTGCAGAGGTATTAATTAATTGCGTTCGACGTAGAAAGAACGCACTTCTAATACAGATTGGAGTCGAGAATGTATGGGATAATTTCTTGGGATGCGCATCTGGCACCCCCCGCGCGCAGATTTTGCAGGTGCGGATGACATCATCACCAACTTGGCAAAGGAGAGAGAGCCTTATTATTACTAGTAATAATCAAAGATTAGGGACTGTGTTCGATGATCTCGATCCCAGGCTCTCTATCTATCTCCTTTGTGATGTCATCCGCCCTTGCAAAAAAAAAAAAGAAAAAAAGAGTGCGTTTATCCTACATCGAACGCAACTAGTTATAATTCTATAATTATACTTGTTTTATACGTTTTATACGTCAAATCTCTGTCGTGTCGAATGCTGAATATGCAAGCTCCACAAAAATTGGCAAAAACTGCAGTGATGATTTGAAGGGTGAGTGGCCTAGGAAAAAGACAGAGCACAGTTTTCGATTACTATGATCTGTACAGTGTAGTTAAAATTGTATTCTTTGTGAAAAGCAACCTGTAAATTGTGCCTTAATTCATCTCTTTTAACCCTTTAAGACCCAGCATCAACAGGTTATTCTCCTCACTGTCTTCCATATGCTGCCAATAGCTCTAGAGTTGGGAGGATTTGTTTAAAATCAATAAAAATTTTATTTTGGTGATCAGACCATTCATTCTCATGACTCGCATGTTTGATGAAACAGTGATGTCGTAAGGAGAATTTAGATACTCCTCACTACTGGGACTTACAGGGTTTGCTTTGCTCTGGTTACCAGAGGAATCTCTTGTTTGCGTTTGACAAACATTGATCACCTGAAGGCTGATCAGCAATCTAAATCGCAAAGAAGTATACGAAAATTTTTAAAGACGCTAAGTCGTAAGCGCACATGTACACGCACATTGCTATCAAAACTCGTCTAGAACAGGCAGTTCAGCCATACGCAGATCAGTGGCTCCAAACGGCAGCAGTGTCAAATCTACGAGCTGGTTAGAAGAACTGACTGGACAGTAAGGAGGGGGGCCAGCGCTGTTGCTACTTTCCTTCCACGCATCCAAACGTCGGCCCTAAAAAGTAGCAGAACCATAACATTAGTGTACGAATAGTTTGTAACAAAGGGATGAGAGCTTCACTAGCACAGGCGATGTTAGCCTCCCTCGCAGACGCTCTTTTGGCTCCTCGTGCGATTTTTTCTCCCCAACTTATAAAATTCATATCTTCGCTCCGCCTTGTAATAACCACTATATATTTTTTGCAAACAACAGGATTCGAAAAATATATATATACAACTTTAAGAATCAATAAGGGGACTACTTTAGTGAACGCAAAATTTTTGGGGGTATAGAAAAATTTTCACTTCCAGTCAAGCACGGAAGCCGTTCATGAAGTGATTAACTTGCCAATTCTTACGGTGAATTTAAGTCTGATTCGATTGGCATTCTGTTGCAATGGAAGCGCAGTGCGTGCGATCTTTGGTGTGTTTTTGGTTCACATTAAATCCGCGCACATTACATGTACTTCAGTTCATGCGACCCTAGGCGTGTCTTCGATTCACACTTTATGCGCTCTAAGAAAACCGCTTGGAGTTAATGTCAAAAGCGTGGCTCAATCCGCATCAAAATAGCCTGTATAAATGGGGCATCAGATTTCTGCACATGCTTTTCAAGCCGTTTTGGTCGACAATTGCACCATTAAATCTTTGTTGTGGTTGTCGCTGTTTACGATTTTACTCACAACCTTTCCCTAACAGACCCTATTTTAGCTCGCAAACGCAAAAATCGCTCCAATTTTGCGAGGTTGCAGGAGAGTATCATGGCTCATGATCTCAACGCTTGCAATACATCGTTACTCTAACACCGTACCTTAGCATAGATCCGGGACGGAGCACCATCAATGGAGAATGGGTGATACTTTTCATTTATCCCTCTGTCCTCTACGATGAAGTCCTCATTGCTCAGTCTGATGGCATAGTTCCACGGTGACTTTGGGGTCACTTGATAATCCCTACTCTTGAACTCATAGCGATTAAGAGTCTCAAACTGTTCTTCGATGTGGAGACCGTAGAGCAAAGGACTAAAAAAACATCATAACTGTGTTAAGCTAAACCTCTTGATTGATTGATTGATTGATTGATTGATTGATTGATTGATTGATTGATTGATTGATTGATTGATTGATTGATTGATTGATTGATTGATTGATTGATTGATTGGCTGCTGTCTGCGACGCAGGCTATATTTCCCCATGTACTGCCCGAATAATATTATGAAGACTGGTTTCATTGAGCCGCTATGGTGCTATCTTAAGCAACACACCAAATAAAGGCTGGACAGTGCATAAAACTGAGGGGATGAGACCAGATGGAAAACATGGCAACTGGTATTTCCCATACATAGCTTGTTTACAAGAAGATCATTGCCACAAAAGAATACGAACAACGGTAGTCAGCAGTGCACCGACCCCACCCTTAAGCTAATCCTCTTGGTGGGAGCAGGGATGGCCCAGTGGTGAGAGCACTAACCTCCCACCAATGTGGCCCGGTTTCGATTCCCGGACTCTTCGTCCCATGTGGGTTGAGTTTGTTGTTGGTTCTAGTCCTTGCTCCAAGAGCTTTTTCTCCGGGTACTCCGGTTTTCCCCTCTCGTCAAAAACCAACACTTCTAAATTCCAATTCGGTCTGAAAAGTGTCGCCAATTAGTGCTCTGGATTAAATATATTCATTTGACACTTAAATAAAGTGATTTATTTATTTTAACCTAGCTATCTCTGGAATTAATTTGTTCTCCCAAACTACACGTAAGCAATCACAAGGAAAATAGCGGGCAGTTAACAGTGCCACTGAGCAAGTAATTAACACTCACCCTCGGTATATAGATGCTGCATTGTTGTATCGCCTGGTAACTTTGATTTTCATGGGGAACTTTAGAACTACGCTTGTCTTCCCTGTACACGTCAGCTTAAAGAGAGTGTCTGCAGGACAAACAAGCACAACAAACTTCACGTAAATTAAACTCAGACTTAAGAAAACAATTCTTACACTGGAGATCAAATGATAAGAGGTTTGTACAAGCATCTACTGAGAACTATAAAATTATATTAAAATTATGTTTTATTGGTTGCACTAACCGACACTTTTATACCGTTTAAAAGGACAGTGTGTTCGACAAGAAACCAAGTACACAACTAAAAACACACTGAAGAATTGAACCGTTACCACCTTATGTTGATATTCTGGCCTCATTTTTCTCGAAAACCAAGAATTGACCAGTGGAAAAAACACAGCAACGTTCTCTGATAAAAGTAAGGTCATATGCAAAAAATTCAGAAACTTTTGAGTAAAACGAAAAAACAGCCTAAAATTCGACACAAGGAGGTTATGCTCTCAGCCCTCAATGAAATAGTGAAAAATTTGCTTAACTTTTGTGCTGTGAATATGCACCACCCTTCCAAAATCCTGAAATTTAACTTGTCATTTCATACTTTCTAACAGAGCAATTTTCATTTGAGTGTCAAAAGTAATTTCACGTTTGCTTTGGTTTTGCTTTACTAGACTCTATGATTGGTTGTCAAAGTTCGCGCCATTTTCTCAACCAATGGGAAGCCAAACCAAAACCAATTGTTTTTGGTCGCATGCGTGTTTCCGCGCTTGACGCAGGTTACATGTATTTGCTTAGAGTTCTGATTGGCTAATTGTGCTGTTTACATCAGTTGTGATTGGCCAGAGAAATTACTTTGGTTTTGGTTTTACAACACTCAATTGAAAACCGCTCTAGCATACTGACACAATTCACAGCTTTGTTTTCTTTTCTTTTTTTTTGTCTAATGCTGAAATCAAAACAAAAGAAAAATCTCAATCTTTTGACACCCACCAGGTAGTGCACTACTCGCCACGCCCATGTTTACTGTTACGGTAGGATTGTCAGCCCAAGAGGGTATCCTCAACAACAGCAACAACTCTACACCGCAGTCAACATCAACGAAGACTGTATCATCAAACGGATAGTCTGTTGTGATGTTCATGACTACTTTTCCGCCATTGGAGAGTGTGTGTTTGACATACGCAGGAGCATACATTGCGACAACCAAACCTTGCCCATCGGAAGTTTCCATAACCAGGTGCTCAAGAAACTTTGGCCATCCTTGGTTAAAGTTGGCCGTACAACATGGATAGTTGGGTGCCAGACCAAACCTACAGTACGGCAACAAGACAAGATCAAAGGCATTAATTAAAAAGTAAGCTACGTGTACCAGAAGGATTACCAACACAAATCACACAATACTATTTCATAAATTTCAGCGGTCTTTCCTCACAGAACTAGCCTACAAGAGCAAATGCCTTTTCTTTTCTTTTCTGGCTTTGTTTCCCACAGGCTATAGAAAACTTGGTATTGTTGGCCAAATTCACATTGGAGACAGAAGAACAAGACGATTTAAAAGATTTAGTGATCTTTTAAAGAGGGAAAGCTTGTCATGATTAGTGTATTAACAGCTTTGATTTTAAGTCACTTTGATGTTTCACCACTATTAAATTCATAGTACCACATGCATGCATGCAGTACCATAGGATTTCCATAGAACAATAAATAATAAATATATATATAAAGTAGCCACCTTGTTGGCAGTCAAACCCTTGCTAGCCCCCAACTTATCATGACAGAGTTAAAACTGGCCGCTGCTTTCCCGTCACCAACGAAAGCTACAAGGGTAGGTATTATTAATTAAAGTTAGTATAGTATGAAAGTGGAATACCACACAATGATGAAAAGGATGACAATGTGCAGTTCCAGACAAAATCCCTACCCACCCTACCACCCTATGGAAGGTCATAAGAAATTCTTAGGGGGGGGGGGGATCTTAAAAGCCAAGATTTTAGAGACAAAGTATGAAGCTAAACTGGAATTTCACGGGGAAAAGGGAGGGGGGATGCAAAACAAAAAACTTTCCATGGGGTAGTATGGATATTTTCTAGAACTGCACAATGGCAATAACGATGGCAGTGATGATGGTTTTTTTTATCCATGCTGAAATTCAAACATGAGAAACTGTGAAGTTGTCTGTATTAGATACATTCACTTACAGTGTGGCATTAGGACCATCACTCCCCCACACATGACTGTCCGTGTCTACAGCCTGCATCTGGTTACTCTGCTGTAGGTACTGATGGGCCCACATGTCTGATGTGATTGTAGCAGGAAGGGCATTGTATGTCAACTGCTCTGCTCTCTCAGCAAACTTCGGATCACCAATAACGTGGAACAACATTTCAAATGAGAACATTGTCTCAACGACAGTACAGAGTTCAGCACCTGACATAGAGAATGGAAGGAAATGAAGCACAAAACATTATTAGATGATCAAGCAGTGGAGTGGTATTAAAACCGCAGTATCCAAAAACAAGAAGATGCAAAGAAATCAAAACAGTAGATCACAAGAAAGCAGCATAAACTACAAAATTAATGTCGAAAGCAAACTAACTTTCATGACTGTAGCCAAATATAGTGTAAGGAAGATAGTTTTAACTTTAATGCCAATGTTTTCTTGTGTCATTTAAGCCCCCACCCCACATATTTCAAGTGATTGTGTTATCAGGGTAAAGGCATAAGAAAATAACACATTGGGATTCCACAAAGTGTTTTTTCTTTACATAATGAGGTTTCAGGCTAGAAAACAGTTGAACTACATATGAACAGACCAGGCGGTCAAACATGGTTATGGTGAAACATAGGCCAGGCCTCTGAAGCTAGTCCCAGAGGCATCTCCTTGTGCATGCAGACAAACACTTTCATTTTCTAAAAAAACGCTCGTTAGAATTTGGTGAAATTTGACATAACAGTAGTTCTCTAAAAGCATAACTCGCCTACAAACAAAAACCAAAATCTAACAGAGAGTATCTTCAAAAAACATTAAAGTGCAAAACCAACATGTTAAAATTACATAAAAGCAGCGTCACTACGTCAGTATTTTGTGAGTTTTTCTGGATACAAAAAATTGAAAAAATCTAACAAGTGCATTTTCTAAAAATTAAGGAAAACCATTATTTTTTGATCGTTAATAGCTTTCTGCATTGCCATGGCAACGGCACCTTGCTCAATAAGAAGTATCAAAATTTATTCCTTCTTAGTTAATCTTGCACCATGCTACATGTACTTTTGGGTACTCAGAAGTACGTAGTTTTCAAATAATGTTTACTAACACCCGTATACTGGAAAGCTGTGTTCGGCCACCTTAAGTGGGAGTACCATGTCATGTTAGTGTGTCAGACATTCCACAATAAACAACCATTATTGTACTTTCATGTACGATGTGGGAATCTACATGTAAGTTAGTCTCTGCACATCGTGCAGACTTTCTGCCTAGAGGAGTATAAATGGGTAGTAGTGAAAAAATATGGAGTACTTGGGGTAGCTCTGTGCTGGGCTATCAGGGAAATAGTAACATTCCTACTTGGTTCACGTTACAGAAATAGGTTAAGCTCTTTCCAAATAGGTCATCTACATCCAAAGAGGGACCAAACCTTGGATACAATCTCACCTCTGGAAGGCATGTTGCCAGCCAGGTGCTCATCACAGCCAAAGATACCAGATGCCTGACCATGATACTGATCAAGTTTCTGTATGCGCAAATAAGTGGACTCAATATCACTGTCATCTTGAGACTGTTTGTACCTAAATAATGGCAGACAGGGACAAATACAGTAAAAAGTGTTAAACTCAGAAACGTTTGCTCTGCTCTATGGGTAAATAACTTACTTTCACTTTTTTATGTCTTTTTACTGAGTTAAACACTACATGTATTTTATCTACGTGTATTTGAAAGCTATAGCTAGGGACTCAGGGAGAAACGACTCAAGAGACTTACATGAACAGCTGTATCTAAGCTATGGTAATATATGCTTCATTCAGTTATCAGTATCAATACACATAAGTGGTAGAAACTAAAATTAATGATGTTTAAGGTAGGGACACAGGGCCCTCTTGGCATCTCCTTCTTTGATAAAGAAGGTTTTACAGGGGGTACTGGAAACCTCATGTTACACGTGCCTGTCAAATTTGAAATGTTGGACGGCCACACCGGCAAAACAGACCATCATACATTCTCTATTTTTGCCACTCAAATGAACACAAATGCACTTGCATCGCAATGTGCTGGTCAACTCCTTATTATTTGGTTATCAGTCCCTGTTTCGAAGGTCAGTTGTGAACACACTGTTTGCAATCTGGCACAGTGTGTCCATCCTTAAATACCTTCTTTTCAAATCCAAATCCGAAATGAGCCCTGCTAGCTTAAAATAACGGGTGTCTCTCAGTCTATGATAGGCTTTTACTGGCTCATTCTCAGTGTTAAAACCCTGCCAAACTAGCAAGACAAGTGACATAATGCAAAGAAAATGAAAGCTGTAAACTCCAGTAGAAAAATAACCTGTGCGAGAACATAAGAAAAAAAACATAAGAAAATATGTCACAGGCTTTCACAATCAGTATTAGGGAGTTTACGAAGCCACGACGCGACCCCGGGGAAAACGTCGATTAAAAAATAAATTTATATTTTGCCTACGAATCTCGCGATACTATAAAGTCATTTACTTTGTTTATCAATGACAAAACTGTTCCAAAACTCAATCCGAAACACAGCGATAAGATTTGAAATAAAAATTCAACATTTAGTCGTGGTGGTGCACGTTCTCCAAACAACGCAGCATTTGGTCATTTCACGTTGTTGTTTTGCAGAGGACTACAAAGAAATGTACAAAGATTTATAACGCACGTGCACAGCTTTTGTTCTGTTAATTAATTCTTTTGTTTGGTGACGTTCCCGTCGCCGTTGCCGTCGTGGTTTCGTAAACTCCCTATTATCCCTCTTACCACACAGCCTCTGATTTAATAGCCTGTCCATTATTCACCCCATGAGTGTTTAAGGAGTATTTTGAAACTGGCCCTGTTGGAAACTGATCACCACCAAACCAATCTTTCCAATCAAACCCTTGCTCATGCAGTAGCTCTGCGAGGTCCCACAACATCTGTTCCTCCCCTGAGGGGTGGTTCTTGAGCATCCAGTGCACGGTGAGAACAAGGTCATACCAGCGTGCGCCAGACCAGCTGTAACCAAGACGCGTGACAAAGAGACGTTTATGAATACATTTTAGAAGCTTCATAATCGCAGGGATCACGCGGGTGTCAGTGCTGTTGGCTTCATGGTACTGCCATTTAATCAAAGAAGAACAATAAGATAAAATATAACTACTGTGGTATCGCTATAAATATGATGTAAGTAGGCAGTTGTTAATGATGCCATAAATTTACATTTAAACATATCCCCCTGTTGAAGAACAGGGGGATAATCAACTTAAAATAACTTGATAGTGGCTAAAACATATATACTGGGTACCAAGATGATTACCGGTACACAGAATAAAGTCAAACAGGCTTGATAAAAAGTGATGACTGAAAGGAAACTGCCTCAACAATTACTAAACTGTTCAGGATGCTAGATCAATAGTTACAGACTGCCTATTTATCAGACAGCCATTTGGCAATGTTCTACTTAGCAAATGGCAAACAGTGTTACTTATCAACTTTCAAGTTTATTCAAAATTCCAACCAAGAAAAAAAAAAGACTGGCACGCAGGTAGTGAGTGCTAATATAGGCAGGCCAGACTTATGTGCACAACTATATCACTCGCAGCAAAGCTTATATAGTCCACAAATTGTGTAATGGCATCTCCCCCTTTCCCAGCGCAATGCTGACTTCTCATGGTGTTTACAGTCTACATGATTCCATCAACAGTTCAAACAATCATATGGTGACTGTTGATATGGATCCAGTTTACAACGGGCATACTTCACATGTTACTTTGCAAGTTGCCCAAACTACATTTGGACAGGATTGAAGAACAACATACCATATACTACAAAGCAGCCCTGACTCACATTTAATAGCCGGAAAATACTCCATCCCCAGCCTCTTTTGAAAGCCCAGGTGAGTGACTATGTGTGTGTTGTAGAGGATCCAGTATGCACTTTAGCTTATATCTCATTGTGTTTCAATCCAAACATATAATTTCTAATGGTGGTTCCATAAACTCAGTGACTGTGCTTACCTGTCTGAGGGCAAGAAGCAATGGGAATTTAGACCAATACATATTTCCATCTTTAACATCATCAGGCCCCACCCAGCCTTCCTCAGTCTGGTGTGACAATATATAATCAAAGTACTTGTGGACAAAACCAATAAGTCTAGCATCGCCCAACTGGTATGCGAGTGGTACAATCCCGTTTAACCAGTAAGGTACATTCTCGTGAACAGGTGCCGCATCAGAATTTCCACCAATCCAAACTGAGTGTTGTACTTGATCCCAGAACATGGGAAGGTGTCCTGAAAATTTGGCAATAAATTTATTCTCAATAAGAATAAACTGTAAATGCAGTAGCACCTCGCTAACTCGAATTCGCCTACCACCAACTCCCCGCTAACACATTCAAAATTCAATTTCCCCGGGATTTGAACCCACTTTTTCAGTCATTTACTATAACTCAGTAAGCTAACTCAAACACCCCGCTAACGCAAACTAATTTTACCTTTTCTTGTCTTTAATCTACCCCGATAACTCGAACGCTATTTGAAGAACATCAGTCAGTAAACCTCAAAAACATCAAACAGTTGAAATCTTTAATCTTTACTGAAGACGTGTGTCATGTATGGAAACGGTGATCTCAGCCTTGTTTTCTCCTTAATATGTTCTTAAAGTATTGCCTAAAATTCCCAAACTTAACATTCTTATCATATGAAAAGGTCTTGCAAAACAAACTTATTGTCAGTACCAAAGTGACTTGTGACTGAAAGAAAGATAAAATCACAATATGCTTTAATTAAACAGGATACTTAAAAATTCAACACCAACCCCACTAACTCAACTTGTTTTTTTGTTTCCCTTAGGAGTTCGAGTTAACAGCATTCTACTGTAGCCTGAAATCCTGGCCATTCAAGCAACCATTCAATATTTCCAAAACTGGACAGCACATTAAAATTGTCAAACAAAAACTTGGGATACTGGCAACAAACTGTTTAGGGTAACCCTGTGATTGACTTGCATCCCATCCAGGGGAGGGGTGGGGGTTACTCAGGTTTGTATTACAACTTCACTTTGTGAGAGACTGGACAACCCCCCTCTCCCCTCCCTGCCTCAACTCAAACGGTTGTTCAACACCCTCCCCATGGAATTTTTGAAGCAATTCCTCCCGTACCCTCACCTGACAGTCCATTGGCTTGTAATTCCAGCTGGTTTCTAAGCCACCCCTGAGGTAATATATTCCCCACTGGCAGTGGGTGGTAGACACCCCAAAACATTTTAGGTGGTGATTCAAAACCTGATACCTGAAAATGTATGTACAGGGCAAAAATATTAATTAAATTAAAATAAACTTATAAAATGCAAGAACATGTCATTTTGGAGTCATCCTGTCACCGTTTAATATCAACTGCAAATTATTAAGGTTGTAAGTTAGAATTTACCGCAGTTTAACTGTGAAAATGAATAATGGTTGAGGTCACACTGGAGAAAGTTAACCATGGTAAACTCAAGTTTACCATGGTTAACGGCACCGCAAGTGTGACCCCCAATTTTCAGTTTACCATGGTAAACCTAACTCTGGTAAGTTGCCCTGACAACAGCGGCAAGAACAAAGTTGACTTGACCCCAGATAAGAATCTAGTTACCAAAAAAAAAAGGTGGGTACATCTCTTGTCTATCTAAACCATGCATATTTTGTTGACAGTTTGTCATCTTTTTGGACAAACGCAGTAATTACAATACATTTGTGGATTCATATTTTATAAACATGAAATTTATTTTCCCGCTCATTGGCGCGTGTGTTTGAGCGAACATGGATTTCAACAGCGCTAATTCTTCGTCCTTCACAACTTTTAAAATGAAGTCGAATGTTTCCCGTGTTACCCTGAAATGGTCTTTCCAAAGGGCTCGAAGGAGCCGGTTATCATACATTTCCTCAAGCCATCCCTGTGGTCGAGGGTAAACCCAGGCTTGCCTGCGCGCTCTTCTTTGCCTGTGTCTTTGCCGTCTACAAACCGCTGCACTTTCTTTGGTCCCAAGATCTAAATAGTTGTATGTAAGAAGGAAGCGAATTCTACATGCTCGTCTAAGCAGCAAAATTAAAAGCAAAATGGGAACAATTGAATATTCAACTCTCTCTTGTTGATCCATAATTTTATTTCACGCCAGGTCACAGATCAGTGACTTACAGCCGATATGAGCTCACGCGACATGTCAACATTTAGTGTACTCGTCACGTATAAGTTTACTGATCATGTGAAAGAGTGCACATGGAAAGCGTCAAATCTTTTTTGACAGCTTTACTATGGTAAATAGGTGGTTGCGCAATTTACCTTGGTAAAGCAACTTTTACCCTGGTAAAGCCTCTAGTGTGACCTCAGCCAATGTCAACTAATTAAACAATGTCAGCAAAGTAAACAGTTTTGCATGATGGAGTCTGTTTACTCAGCTGACATTGTTTAACTAGTTGACATTATTCATTTTTACACGTAAACTGCTATTTAAAATTTCTTTTAAAATGTTTTTCCATATCTTCTTATATGAAATGTAATGTCAATATTTATAAAAAATGGTTTTCCCAAAGGTCTTCAAATCTTAGACTTCTAAATTTTGTTTTCATTGCTTGGCTCTGAAAGAGTGTAATACAACTCATTCTTGTACCAGTGTGTCGTTCCAGAAATAATCTACAGTTTATAATATTTATTGGTAGATATAATAGATAGTACATATTCTAAACTTAAGACAGAATAGCTTAGTGTAGGCTCTCTGAAGCAGAAGGGAGACTCCCAAATCCTCCAAAAGTTCCAATTAACAAATCAAGCTCCACACTTTCCTTTAAAAATTAAGTTGGGTCCTCAGAAAAACCCACCCCCACCCTCCTCCCCCCTCTCAATGTCCCCACCCAACCTCAGAATTTCCAATGATTTCCACAGGGTAGGTACAGACATTTCCTGGAACTGTATATAGGCCCAATTAACATTTTACAGGATCTGTTTTAGATGAAAACAAAATTTGCAAAGACGGACCACCCAGAAGCACGTAGAGTGCGGCTTTGGAAGAAAAGCTGTGTTCTCATTTCTTTCCTAGCACTTGAAACCCCTGAAACAATACCATTCATTTTTCAAAACAAATAAGTTATAAACATGGGGTATTCTCCCAGCGGGGTACTACTTGGAGTTTTTGATGGGGTGTGTGGATCAAAATATCATTTTCTGGTGCTGTTTTTCAGACCTTAGTAATCCATACTCATTTTAACAGTTTTAGACAAAAATGGTAAAAATCTATACTCCCTTTCCGACCAAAATGGCTAAAACTATACCCTTTGGTGATGCAGATACCAATACAATTTGCTCATTGCTAATCTTGATAGCAGAAAAAATCCAAATTTTTTCGGATGTAAGATCAGAAGCATGCACAGTTGGTTGATGTTTTATTATCCGGGATATTCATGCCTACGATGACATCAGTTAAAAGTGCACGTGGAAAGAAATCTGACAGAGTTCCAGAAGATTTACACATGTTTACATTTTTTGCCAGTTGAGGCAGCATTCACAGTATTGAAGAAATAAATTTGAACGTTGAGTCAAAATTTCTGCCCGCTGAGGTAAATAATTCAAACTTTGAGTCATATTGTTCTCTGTCCCTTTGAGGCGAAACAAAAACTTGCAACCATAGATTTGAAATGTAGATCACTGTTTGAAGTTCTTCTCAAGCACAGTATCAAATCGTCATTTGCTTGTTGACGCTGAATATTCTTCAAAATACATTTCTACCTTACAGGGAGAACCTTCAAAATCGTGCCGCCCATATTTTGACCTATTCTCCTGATGATACCAGTGCTGATGATCTCTTTATATCTTTGGGCTGGAAAAAACTGGAGACTCAACGGAAAATTCAAACAGCAACTATGATCTTAAAGTCTCTAAATGGCCTTGCCCCTCAATCTTTGCATTCTATGTTTACCTATCAAAATGAAACCTCTAATTATTCTCTAAGGGATTCTGAGGGCAAGCTAGCTACTCCACTGCCCCAAACCAATTATATCCAAAACAGTTTTAGTTAAAGAGGTTCGGTGCTGTGGAATAGTCTGCCTGTTGAGCTGCGGCAAGCACGAACTCTCTCCTCCTTCAAATCCGGCTGCAGTGATTACGAACGTTAGCATATTGCACGGCATTCATGGAAAGCAGGCACCTTTTATTATCATAATTTCTTCTTTATAACTAGAGCTCCATAGGTTTGTTATTAGTTTTAGTTTATTTTTAATAATTTGTATCATTGCCTGACGATTTTTTTAACCATGGATAAATAAAGTTATCGTTGTTGTTTGTATTGCTGAAAGGCGGCTAGCGATTTTTGAAGAACATAAGCTTACATTGTTATCACATTTACAGCATAAAATATGGCGGAAAACACCGACAGGGTTTCATGAATCGAATGCAGACGACACCCATTTCTCATGGGGTTTGACTCTACTTTACCGCATTTCGTATTGTATTGTCAGTAGTGTAGCTCTAATGTCAGCGCTTACTTTTACATATAAAAAACTCCGAGTATAGGGGGTGTTCCCAATGATTTTGAAAATTTTATCTCTAATATCACTTCCGCTATCTAAACAGCTACTCTAGCGAGCCGGATGATCCTTCCAGGTAGTTATTTGGCAGAAGGTTAGTGTGACAGTGGCGCATGTTAATGTATGGGGCTGTGTGGAAATCTTTCCGTTATTCGTGTTATGTTGAACTCCATTTTCTCGGGTAAGCTTTTCCATACCTTGTGTATTTGAATCAAAAGAGGTTTTTGCGTGATGAAGTTTTGGGCTGCGTCACGATCACTTGACTATACTCGCTTCGTGTTATGTAAAAGTCGTCGTAAGAATTTCAAACTTTAAAGCATTTACAGAGCGTAGACTTTTACCATGTACTTACAGCACAAGAGTTGTTTGTCTGTCCGTTCAACGTGGCCTTCAATCGGCATGTAGGCTTGAACTGACCACCGCATTCTTTTTTGAAAAACACCCAGCCTTTACAGCCACTGAATTTGTAGCTCGTGCAAAGAGCCGCACAATCTGCCGGTGTTGCCTCGAAATTTAGTATAACCGGTCTCTCAGTAAGGTCTCCTAAGGGTCTGTCTACTCCATCGTCCCCATCTTGCCAATCTCCAAGTGTCGGGGGAACAAAGAATATCAATAAAATGTAGCACAAATTACAAAGCATCAGACGTTCGTCCATGTTGATTTCACTTGGATGGCGACTGTCTCTAATCACACCAGTCACATCTAATCACATGACAATCTCATGAGGTTTGCATGTGACGTCATAGCGACCATGCTGGGCCATGGGGCACAGGAACAACAAGATTTCAGACAAACTTCATTTTTATGCAAACCGGTTTATATTATATGTGCACATATTTCTTTTGTTTTGTGCACCAACATGGCGGCAATGACGTCCACATACCCTTCCACACTCCCGCGACTTTCAAAGGCAAAATACCGGCGATATCGCATACAGGCCCGACCTTCTTTATCTCGCGATAAATGGGAATGACCGGGGAATGATCATTAGCCCACAGGCGTCCCAAGCTCACGTTTAGAGAAAGCGAAAAATTAATTATCTATTTATTCATATATGCGTCACGGCTGTGTGAGTTGGAACGTGACCTTCCATCTTACGCGGTGTTAGGTTACACGAGAACCGTTGAAAATTCGAGCGCTTTATAAGACGTTGTATGGGGAATAAAATATCGTTCATTTAGAACGCTAAATACATTAAAATATCCTCATTTTTTACGTAAGTCCGTCTTATGAAGGAGAGAACAGTGGTGGCACAAAAAGCCCAAAACAGCGAAAATAACGAAAAAGCACAACGGACACACAAGAGGTGAGTTTTTTATAATCATCTTACGTAAAAAATGAGGATATTTTAATGTATTTAGCGTTCTAAATGAACGATATTTTATTCCCCATACAACGTCTTATAAAGCGCTCAAATTTTCAACGGTTCTCGTGTAACCTAACACCGCGTAAGATGAAAGGTCACGTTCCAACTCATACAGCCGTGACGCATATATGAATAAATAGATAATTAATTTTTCGCTTTCTCTAAACGTGAGCTTGGGACGCCTGTGATTAGCCGAACGATAAATTATAAAGCATATCGACAGTCATTTGGGGGAATAAAGCAACATTATTACTTGGTCGAGGAGCCGATGAAACAATTCGTGATCACCATGATGACCATGATTATAGTCATGATCGACCATGCGTGTGATGATACCCACGCTTATATGCTCATGCTAAAACGCATGAATTTGCCGGTACTCACGAAGCTTCACGAATGATGATCGAAAGCGACAACTGAGCGATGTACCTTGGTGGTATCAATGGTTATTTTTCATATACTACATACGTATATAAATGCGTCTAGCAAGGTCTGGACTACTTTGGGCAAATATTTTTACTACGTCTTTTAGTACATCACAGCTGACGTCAGTTTTGTTCGTCTTGTCATGAAAGACGGAACTAAAATGTGAGACGCACTCTCGAACGATTTAGCTCGTCCAAAGGTATAATGCGTCAGGACGATCTAAATGACGAACGATAAATCAAGGGCTTATCGACAGCCATTTGGGAGATCTAGGCGCCGATAAAACAATTCGAGATTATCATGATTATAGTCATGATCGACCATGCGTGTGTTCATACTCATGCCCACGCCGGTATGCTCATGTTGAAACGCACGCATGATCGAAAGCGAAAGCTGCTACTAGAGTTGGAACGTGGCTTACAATATGAGACCGCCAATACCAGGCCCCAACATACGATCTCAGGCCCCGACATACCATATCAGGCCCCGACCTACCATAACAGACCCCTACATTTACGTCTATTGTTTAGTCGTGCTATGATGAAAACTGAACTTGGAATGCTTGTTAATCGAACGGTTTTTCTTCAACACAAATAAAGCGTCGTCCTTCGGAACTGATCGAGCTGCTATTAAGGCGCACAGAATCAATCAACGTCCCCCGTTTTGATGCTACAAACGTATGATGCATCTGGAAAGGCAAATTAAATCAAATCACTTACCTTTAATTCTTTGCCATTAAATTGTAACAAATGTTTTTTAATAATAATTTTACTGCGTCTTTTAGTTCGTCGAAATAGTTCGTCCTGTGTAGTGGGGGCTGTATAAAGACGGACGATTTAGGTCGTCCAGACGTATAACTGATGCCTCGGCTCGCCCGTCTTTAGCTTTAGGCCAACGTTATGCCTTGCACAGTAGTTCTTATGTGATCAGTACGCTTGCGCACAGAGTTACGGTTGTCAAAATGTGATTTTCAAACGATCTGGACGAAACAAAGTAAGGTGTTACGGGACATTTTTCAGTAAAAATAGATTTCACTCAGTTTAGGAAATATCGGAGCCTTTATTGCCGTCAAGTAAAACACATAGGTGTTGAACACCTGCTGTTCTTTCAAATAAAAAATAAGCTTCAGGATTGTGCCCGCGGCGACTTTGAACCTGAACGATTTTTTTTTTATTAAATCACCCTGAAACTTCAGGACTTATTCAGACATTTATCTCGGGAAAATTTTACATGTAATGTGGCCCTTTGGTATTGATTTACATTGATGTTACCATAGTCTCTTACGCAGCCGTTTTTAGGCTCGTCACGCAACGCTCCTCCCCACAAACGGCTGCGTAGGAGCCTAATGTTACCACGGCAAACCAATTTTAGACAGCCAGTTTTAAGAGAAAATAGAAAATCCCTTTTTAAAATGGAGAAAAATTACATTTCTGTCCGTAACTTTTATGTTTTTAGCTTAAACTAGTGTTCCTTTACTGGTTTTGATCACTTTTGTTCAATTCCTGCTCTTTCCTGAATTGAATATTTGGGGAAATCCAGAAATCCAAGATGGCGGATCCAAGATGTCCGCCATTTTGCAATCATGACCTAATTATGACGTCATGAATTCGCGTTGCGGACCTCAAAGGCAACATCTTTGTACGTACTATTTATCCTCCAAGTCTCACGGTCATAGCTTTTATCATGTTACGAAGTTATTGAGGGGACGCACAATCCGACCGCAGAAGACAAAAAACAAAAAACACAAAAAAAAATTGGGCAGTATTCGACACTAACTTTCCTGCTAAATTGCCCTTTGGGCAACCAGGTCTCTATTTTTTGTTGCCTAGCGTATTTTTTGGTTGCCCAAAAAATCGCCGGCTCGCTTCGCTCGCCGTTTATCGATATCCCGGGAAAATACAAAGCGTAAATTTGGCCGCTTGGAGCCTGGGTACGGTAAATTTACCAACATTCTTTGCGGGTTAAAAAAAACATGGCGGCCACGATTTTGTGCACAGTGTTTCGTGCTCGTTTTGTTGTATCTTGTTCAAACTAATATGTATCTTTTTTCGATTTACGGCTAACGGGTATGAAAATATCCCAAGGTAGGTACCCATATTAACACAATAAATAAATTGACGGCAAAGAGTTTTCAATTCGCTTTATTTCCTGCTGGACACACTGTGGACAGGAGCAAAACATCTGCTTGCCCGATCGGGCAACTTTTACCGTAGTTTTACTTGCCCATTGAATCATTTTACTTGCCCCGGGCAATCGGGCAAGCGTTAGTGTCGAACACTGATTGGGTCTAGATAGGGTTAATAAAGTGCAAAGTATAAATGTGTATATTAAGCCGAGTCTAAAAGTCTATTTATTTATTTATTTAGGTTTTAAGATGATCGAGGCAGAACCGGCCGGTTTGCGAACAGTCTACGCGCGCTACGTAGCACTGTCACTCTCTAGTAAATTTTGCCTATCAAGAAATCCATGCGTAAAGCCCCGTCTACACGAGCAATTTTTATGTGGCAACTGTATGTGGCAATTTTTATTTGGCCGCGTAGATAGCTCGACAAATATTTGTTGTTAATTTGCGTCAGTAATATTTCGCACAGTGGAGATGACCATGGAAAGGCAAAAAGCAAGATGGCGAAAGTCAGAAGACGGGCTAGACGTTGAAAAAATTGTCACATTTTATGTGGCATCTCGTCTACACGGACAATTTTTTTAAGTGGCAATTTTTATTTGCCACATAAAAACTAACACGCCAGCTTTTCAGCAAATGCAGTTGTCACATAAAAATTGCTCATTTTTCATCATCTACACGGGCAAATAAAAATTGCCACCTAAAAATTGCTCGTGTAGACGAGGCTTAAAAGTTCGAGAAAAAAGCTACACTAACGATAAAACAGACTTCAAATATATCATTGGAGTAATAAATGAAAAACAAAAACTGTAAAATTTTATAGCAAGCCATCCAGCCAAAATTTCTGGCATCGCCGCGTTACCAAATTTTCTTACCCACGAGGATCCGCTAGCCTGCGTTGCAGCCGGACTTGTCACTCAAGACCATTAGAGAACTCGATATAGTCCGAGGGATTGTATAGACTGTCTGCCACGCAGGCTAGGATCCGCGCGCGCGCTGAAAAAAAAAAAGCTCCGCTATAAACAAACAATCAATACACTGTACTCATTATTATTTTAACCGCAATATCTAACATAATTAACAGCAATACAACACTGCTGAATGATTAAAGTAACCCGAATAAAGAGCAACTTCAATAAATAACAACGTTGAAACGTTTACTTCGAAAAAAAGCTAAAAGGGTTTATTGGTGTCGTGTAACACAACACAAGTCAGCAATTTAAGGTTTAATTTTTTACCTAGACCTTAAATGGTTTTAAAGAATTGTCAGAATTTAGATCCTTGCTGAGAGTAGAGGATTTTTGAAGGAACTGTTTTCGTTATAGGATCATTTGTAACGAGCTGCATTTGTAGTGAGTCAGCGATTTTCTCTTAAAGAAGTTGTTTTCCAAGTGAAGTTTTAGTCTTTTGGCCACTATAAAAAACCCCTTCTTTTTAGATGCTCAATTTAACTTAAACACACATGAATTGCTAAGCATACCTAATTTAAGCTTAAAAAAGAATCGAATTGCTTTTCAAACTCACCCTTTTTCAAGACAAAATCCTTTCCAATTCTTGCTCTCTCTCGCCATTTTACATTAAGTCCCGGATGTTGAAATGAACGTTTGAACAGGACAGATCGTACGGCCGGTTTTCAACAAGAAAAAATACTAAATCTTTGACAGGGTCAAAAATTCCCCATAATTTCACCCTGCCCGACTAGAACTACTTTCTACGCCAAAGACTGTTACCTCCTGAAGAAAAGCTCTCAATATCAGCTGCCCTGTCAGTTTCAGCCCGAGTAGACTGTTTACCCGTTTAGCTCTGAAACGAAAAAAAAAAAAACTGCAGGGAGGATATTAGACGAGGCAGAAGCTGCTTCTCGTAAGACTTTTTCCCTAACTAGACTTAATGATGTCCTCAGGAAGACTTTGCTTCAGGAAGCCAAACAAAAAGCTACATCTAATGAATTTCTTATGAGCTCAGAGCGCGCCGAATTCAAAACGAAATCGCTGTGCGGTTCTGATAGACATTTGAGAGAGAATGGGACTGACTGGGCCAAACAAATAATTCCATATACAGGCAAGAGGGAGGGGGGGGGGGGGGGGGGCAATATTTTTGTCTTAGAAACGTCTCCTAATGACTCTTGTAATCTATGTACTTATTGACCCGAAATTCGATGGGAAATGCTAAAAAAAATGAATATCTCACGAAAAGTTAACAAAAACTGGAAAATCAGCTCAGGTATACATGTTAACGTTGATATTAGGAACTATAGGGTTAAGATCGAGTTTTAACAGCTATAGACCTACTGTATTTAAATTCAAGGTGCGCGGAGGGTGACAGAAAATTAAACATCGAAGACCCTCTCAGTTTATCCTCACGATGTTTGTAACTAAATCAGCCAGCAACAACCAAGCATAATTATAACAAATACTACATCAGTGCCGCCCGGTTTTTGGAAACCCTAGTCTCTCACACAAACGCTCTTCTTTTTTGTGCTTGTCACGCATATCGTTAGGTATAGGTAGCACTGACTCCAAACCCTAACCCTATTTCTGACCAAAATAAGTAATTTTGAAAAAACGCCATTTCTGACCGGGACCCATTCATTTTTCAGACCCGTTCTGTAAAAGCCATAACCGCCTTCGAACTTTCAGATCAAGATAGACAGAAAAAAATAACACTCGTTTTTAAACCCATTCGCTCTATATCAGGCGGATTATACTCCACTTATAACGCGACAGAAATGCAAAAACTTACCGCGACTGAATGCAGAAAATGAAAACTTTTACAAATATCCACTGCATGACTGTAACTGGGTTTTTTTTGTGCCAAATATGGACGCAGCTTTATTCGCAAGAAAACCCACACGAACCATTGGATATTTCAATACAGTCTTCAAAGCATTCTCTCGCTTTTTTGTTGAGGCGAGTTCACCGTGGGACTACTCGTATCCACAGTTACCCAACGCGCTGTGAAATAAAAAGACGTGAATGAATAAAAGAAGAAATGTTTATTTCTTTGTTTCATGATACATATTCGAACCGCCTTAACTATTTACATTGTTTTTCTTAACTTTGCCCGCCATCAGTCAGATTGTTTGTTTGGTTTCTTTTGTTTCATTTTGTTGCAGCTTGTTTCTTGTCTTGTTTCAATTTTCTTTTGGTATTTTTATTCATGTTTTTCTCTTTTTTGTGTGTTTGGGTTTTTTTCTATTTTTTTTTTTTTTTTTTTTTTTTTTGGCTTTTGTTTATCTTTCTTATTTTGACAGAGGGTTGTGTTGGAAATCCGGCATTTAGCCCTCCTCCTTTATCTGGGCTTGGGACCAGCAAGATATCACTGACAAGCAGATCCATCCAGGCGGAGTTGCATATCTATTTACATTACCATAACACTATTTTAAACATTCGCAGAAGGTTGGGGAGGGGTGGCCTGCTGGAAAAAGGGGGTTGCAACGAGCTGCTGGACCACTTCTGCTATTTCCTCCATGAACGCATTTCCTGCATCTGGGTTGTCTTGGCCGTGGACCAGATTGTATCGCTTCTCTACATAGTCACAGAAATCTTCCTGGAAAAGATATATATATATATAAACAGTGAGTTTCAATTGCTCCGTAACATTATTCCGTTTCATCAAGAAGGGATGTCTTTATTCGTCCTGGTTCCATCATTCTTCAAAATACATGTGTAGTGAACACATTTGTCCAAACTTATTAAGGTTGGCAATGTTTCCTTAACACGGTATAAAACTGGGAATTTTAAAGCATAAAGTCATAATTATTATAACATTCTGTTTTACGACCCTTTTGTCTTAAAAAGATTGTAAAAGAAGGTGACTTCGGTAGTTCAGTATTTTCAAACCTGATAAGCAACTTTCTCGGATAGTAAGAGCGGAATCGAGGGATCATGTACATTCTATTTCGCTTGTGACTGAGAAGAGAGAGAAGAGATATTTTAAGACTCTGGATCGGTCAAACAAATTTGAAACGTCATAACAAGTTTATGTTGAAATAAAACTTATCTGTGGCTGTCCGAGTTTTTCAGAAAGTAGTCTGATTCATGGATTGCATTATATGCGGTCTTTTTCTTCACTCATGTTGTTTGAAATATGCTGAACTCAGCGGAAGTGATTTATATTACCCTTGCTGCTGGGATAGGAAACGCTTGCCAAGCACTGCATACATGCAATCAAATTGAAATGCAGAGGCGACATAATTTGAACAATATGCCTACACTGGCATTTACGCGTGATGCTGTGCATGATTTATTTCTTTTGTACGCTTCGCAGATTTTTAAAGCTATCCTCCCTTCGCAATTGAAATATTGCGTTACGGTACTCGAGATAATACCGGGAATTTCGTTCTGAAAACGTCATTACAGAGAGACTCGCTATTCAGAGCTATTTATATTTCCTATTTATCTATTCGCATACCGGAAATAGCTTTCGGTAAACGTCATGACCCAGGGCATATTACATATCTGACTCATTCATGGAAGACAAATATTAAAGACGGACGAAAAGCTTTACTAAATGAACACGAAAACTTTAAGTAGAAATTGACAATCAAACCTTTAATTTTTTTTTTATGGAGTGGATTTCCGTTTAGGCATCGGTTCGACAAAGCCTGCAGTGCAGGCATCCCATTTCCTAAAACCTGCTGAGACTTAAATTTTCAGCTAAAAATTCCAAACAGATCATTCTGTCCACCATTCTGTATTAGCTTACACACACAAGTTTTTATTTTGCTTTGATACTGTCGTTGGGTGCGACTGTCGATTGGTGAAATATACCATCCGATCGGATGTTGTTTGAAAAAATGCAAGTGAAACATATTGAGGTGGGGAAGAACCAGAATGTTCCCTTGTGATCTATAAACCTGGTTAAATGACGCAGCTTATCACGACTAAATCTGTTTTCTTTCACTTTGTGTAAAGTTCACATGCTACTTTCGAACTGATCACACTAAAGGAGGGGGCGTATTGCACAGGGGGTCCTGGTTTAATACAAGGAATCAGTATTCAAAGGAATTTATCAAAAACAAAGAAGCGTGTTTCATCAGAAATCCAAACACTGAGAAGTAGGTTGAAAAAACGAGGCGCAGCCGAGTTTTTTTAAGCGACTGCGAGGTTTTTGGATATCTGATAAAACACACTTTCGAGTGTTTGATATGGCTTCTCAAACAATCAATAATTCTTGGAGAAATTCAAGGCTAAATTAGTTGGCGAAATGTTATGGTAATTCGGTACACATATCCGTAGTGATTTCCTTCGTTTTCTCTCGATGAATTATTAATGAGTTTGCGAACTGAATTTATGGCACAAAAGTGAAAAAGGTGGACAGTTTTCTCCCCCGGAGGACGAATATTTACGGGAACGAAATAACGAATAAACATTGTCAATGCATTGCATCTGATTAGCTTACCCATCTCCCCAGTTCCATCATCCGAGAACAAAGCTTGTCGATAGCCGCGGTGGAACAAAACTTCAGAACTTTCGGTTTTGGGCGACCTTCTTCGTTCGCCATCAAAGCTTCCGCTATGGCTTCACCAGTGATGACAACAAGAAGCGTCAGCTTATACCAGGGATCTCTGGGATCCGACAGTTTGCGTTCGATTTCTTCCTCAAAACCGTTCAGTACCTCCTGAATATTTTCCCTTGATTTCATCAATGATCTAACCGCCTGATATATTTCTTCCGTCGTAGCTTTCACGAGACGTCCAGCAACCAATTCAACAGATCGAGATGAATAACACTGCCATTCCGAACGTCGCCTTTTGCTCGCATAGATATCAAGAAGAACTTTAAGGTTCCTTTTGATTTCATATGCCGTCAAGGTTTCGGCAAGGTCATTTCTTCCTACCACACACAAACTTTCCTTCAGTGAACTCACGTCCATCCATGAAATCTTCCTAACATTTTCAAGTGAACGCAGAATGTTCAAAGTTCCTGTCGTTTCTCCTGGAATAAGGCCATTGTAGTAAAAACGAAGCTCTTCCTGCTGTTGTTTCTCCAACCCGTGAACAATCTCTATAAGAACAGTCTTGTAAGCCTGTTGAAGTTCGTCAGTGATTGTATTCAGTGTCTGTGATGACGTGATGGCGGGCGGCGGCGGGGAGAAGCGAGCGCGCACCTAACATTTTATATACTCTGGAACTTCAAACAACTCCAAAAAAGGGCACTACCATCGACGTCGATTTGACGTCAATTAGACATTTTTGTGGTTTCAGCTTCTGAAGCTGAAACCACTATTATTGTCGTCGTGTTGTGTAAGTAAGTAAGTAAGTAAGTAAGTGAGTAAGTAAGTAAGTAAGTCCATTTTCCGTAAAGGTTCGGAATGCCGACGGTTCACCACGACAGGTTACGAGATCTGAGTCGGCTTTATTCGTACGGAAGATTCAAAATGGCTGCCAGGTCTCCTCATGCTCACCAAGGGGGCGGTTTTTTCGGCGGTTTGTGGTTCTTGTAAGGAAAACACAGGTTTTCAATACTGTAAATCAAAAGAACAACTTCTAAGGAACACTCGGCTGCTTAAAAAGTCAGTGAGTTCATAGCGGAAAAATTCCTGTTCGAGATTGTGTGAAGTCGAAAACATGTGCGATCGCAAAGTGAGTGCATTTTCCGTCAAGGTTCGGAATGCCGAAAGCTCACCACGACAGGTTACGAGATCTCAGTCGGCTTTATTCGTACGGAATATCCTTGTATTCAATTCAAAATGACTGCCGGATCTCTCACGCGTGGATTTTCAAGGTGGCAGTTTGTGGTTCTTGGAAGGAAAACACAGGTTTTCAATACTGTAAATCACAAGAAAAACTTCTAAGGAACACTCGGCTGCTTAAAAAGAGGAAATCAGTGATTTCATAGCGAAGAAATTCCTGTTTGAGAGTGTGTCAAGGCGAAACATGTGCTATCGCAAAACAAGATCTGCAAATCATCACATGAGCTGTAGACGTTCTCGCCAGTGTGCGCTCCTGGAAATCCACTTTACAAAATACTACAGGCTGGAATGTGAATTTTACCGTGCTTTATGTTAAATTGATCGATTTGCCATATTTCAAATAGCTTTGGCGAAATTTTCGAAAAACGTTTTCAGTTTAATCGGGGTTTAATACAGTCGAGAAATTGTGCTCTACAATAGTGACTCGCAATTCGCTTGGATCGCTTCACGAAAATTGTACGAATTTCCTTTTTAGGCGTGAACACAGGTCTGTCTGGATAAATTTTTCAATTAAAAAAGCTTATTGTTTGTTTATCTGTGTGTCTTGATTCACGGAATTTCTTGTGACCATGCGATCTTATGTAAACAGCGATGTAAACCATGAGAGATCCCAACCATATCTATTTCTGTCCCCAGTGTATTAAAGTGGAAACAAACGCACATTTTGGCACTGACTAGAACTGTTCATTAATCCCTCTGAATTTTATATAACATTGCTTTTATACTGCAACTAGACTGCAATATTCTACAAAAATAAGGCAGTAGCCACATGCAGTCATAGACTACCTTTTATCATTTATTGATCTTTGAAGAGATTCCCTTTCATTTTCTTACAATGACCTTTTTTGGGGTCACTCGAACACAGACAATGGCTGAGGTCACATTAGAGGCTTTACCATGGTAAAAATTGCTTTACCAAGGTAAATTGCGCAACCACCTAGTTACCGTAGTAAAGCTGTCAAAGTCATAAAATAGATGCATAAAATAGATTTGACGCTTTCCATGTACACTTTTTCGCATGGTCAGTAAACTTATACGTGACGAGTACACTAAATGTTGACATGTCGCGTGAGTTCACTGATCGGCGGTAAGTTACTGAACTGTGACTTAGCGCGTAATAAAATTATGGATCAACAAGAGAGTTGCATTTTCAATTGTTCCCATTTTGCTTTTAATTCTGCTGCTTAGAGGAGCACGTAGAATTCACTTCCTTCTTACACACAACTATTTAGATCTTGGGACCAAAGAAAGTGCAGCGGTTTCGTTAATTAACCGTAGATGGCAAAGACACAGACAAAGAAGAGCGCGCAGGCAAGCCTGGGTTTACCCTCGACCACAGGGATGGTTTGAGGAAATGTATAATAACCGGCTCCTTCGAGCCTTTTGGAAAGACCATTTCAGGGTAACACGGGAAACATTCGACTTCATTTGCCAGCTCGTTAAAAGGGACTCAAACACACGCGCGAATGAGCGGGAAAATAAATTTCATGTTTATAAAAAATATGAATCCACAAATGTATTGTAATTACTGCGTTTGTCCAAAAAGATGACAGACTGTCAACAAAATAAGCATGGTTTAGATAGACAAGAGATGTACCCACCTATTTTTTTTGGTAACTAGATTCTTATCTGGGGTCAAGTCAACTTTGTTCTTGCCGCTGTTGTCAGGGCAACTTACCAGAGTTAGGTTTACCATGGTAAACTGAAAATTGGGGGTCACACTTGCGGTGCCGTTAACCATGGTAAACTTGAGTTTACCATGGTTAACTTTCTCCAGTGTGACCTCAACCAATAACTTTTCATTATGGTAGCTGAAACCACATGCACTCCTTCGAGTGCCTATTTTTTTTTACACGATGCAAAGTACAAACAGGAGGTACAAATGTATGTCATCACTTTTCACTTTGCGTGTCTCAGCCTGTGGATAAAAGAGAAACTGGATGATCTAATATAAACTAACCGAAAAAGTATGACTTCGATTCAATTGCGACTGTTTTAAAAAGCTCTAATATTCGATAAAGCACATTTCAAAAAGCCCGGAGGTGCGGCCCCAAAGAGTATGGTTTTTCAGCCGTTTTGGTCATAAATAGGGTATCGATTTTAGCCATTTTGCTGCCATTTTGGTAATAAATAGGGTATCGATTTTTGCACTCTAGTCTTGAATTCGTTTTTTAAGAAGCTACTTCTTCATCATGATGTTTACGGCAACTGTGTACGTGGTGCGAGCCGCAACGGCTTGTCACGCCTTTAACATTGGTCTGAACTAGGGAAATACTTTTAAGGCAGGTCTGAAACAGGGTATTGATTTAAGGGTCAGGTCATAAATAGGGTATCAAATTTTTTGTCAGGTCATACATAGGGTAGGGAAAATCGCAAATTTTGGTCATAAATAGGCTAAGAGTTTTGGGAAGCGGGCTGCACACCCCTACCCAATTTTTTTGGGAGTACCCCCCCCCCCCCCGGGTCAAAATAAAGAATAAGATGTTTATACAAAGAGGTTTCCTTCTTCTTTGTTTCCATTGATAGAAGAACAAAACCTCTGGGACAAGGGTGCAATTACTTAACTTAAAAATACCTTTTCTTTTTTTTGATTTAGTGGAAATAAATATTAAAAGATGAGTATGTGTACTGGCTAGTATTTTAGCAATGCAAGGATCAACTTACAGGAATCTGCCGATGAAAAGCTCGAGTTCTATAAATGCATATTTCGCGTAAGGTCATCTCAGACTTTGACATCATTGGAAAAATAATTCGTTTTGTTTTGCGGAGAAGCCAGTTGGTTATTTTAAATTAGTCAAGAGGGAATTTAGACCAACTAACAATTTGTCCGATTTCAGCAATGCTACATCGGCTGGAAAAATTTGGGGAATAAGATTTCTTTCCTCGACACTTCTTCTAATGACGTTAAAAAAGTCATAAAATGATCTAAAGATTCACAAGAAACAATATTTATTGAACTTTCTCGGCGGGAACTACGTTTACCGCTCAGAGATGGCTACATTTTGGCCGTCTTATAATGGGCTTTTCGTCCTCTTTAGTTTTTTTCCTGGCAAAATGTTTCTCAGCTGCGAGCTACTTCTGATGAAATCGGACTGAATTCGAAGGGACCAAGGGAAACATAAGGTGGGATAACGCTTGCTTCCGTCGATGACGTCACGTCTTACGAGAATACCCCGATATGTGGACGAAGATGGCCTACTTCGATCGGATGGCAGACTGCCCTATGCTGGCTATTTACTCTTTGATGCAAGGTTCCCTCTCATTCTACCAAGGAAGAGTTCGGTGATAAGGCTGATCGTGAAATCTTATCATGAGGGAAGTAACCACTCAGCGGGAACCAATCACACGCAGTCATTACTGTCGGCTCGATTCTGGATCATGCAGGCAAGAGAAGATATGCGTGAGGTAAAACAAAAATAACAAAATAAATAATTAAGTAAATAAATCACTTTATTAAAGTGTCAATCTATTTAGCGCAGAGCACTAATTGGGGACACTTTCCAGATCGAATTGGAATTTAGAAGTGTTGGTTTTTTTAGGAAAGGGGAAAACCGGAGTACCCGGGGAAAAACCTCTCGAAGCAAAGACGAGAACCAACAACAAACTCAACCAACATATGACGCCGAGTCCGGGAATCGAACCGCCGGGCCACATTGGTGGGAGGCGAGTGCTCTCACCACTGCACCATCCCTGCTCCCCCCGAAAAGAGAAGGCTGCCAATGCCGACGAAGGGAAAGCGAAGGCCGCAAAGCAGATAATCGCCCCACTACCAAAGATCCGACTGAAAATGGCCCTTGTTTGCGCGAACAGCAGTCGACTGCACAGGATCATTTGTGACCGTACAGGGAAGGGTCAAGAGGAGGACCAAGTGCTACCTATCCTTATTGACATGCTTGCTGTTACGAGTGTTTACCTAGAGATGGCATACGGGCTTGATACAGGTTCCTTCTTGAATGCATTTTTCCATATGACAAATCGAAGAGGCCTTCCAGAAAGGATGATGTCTGACAATGGGAGTAATTTTGTAGGAGCGGAGCGAGAGCTCAGGGAGCTAGTTGCACAACTGGACCAAGACAGGATCACAAGTTCGGTTGCAAATAGAGGTGTAAAGTGGAACTTTAACCCCCCTCTGGCTCCTGAGACAATGATTAAAGCGGCCAATGAGAGAGCAGCATATGCAATACTGGGAAGCGTGGATGGTACGGACGAGGAACTGACAATTGCCTTTACGGGTGCTGAAGCTCTTATTAACTCGAGGCAGTTAATGTACCAGCCAGGAAACCCCTTTGATGATGAACCACTCACCCCTAATCACTTCTTGTTTGGACAGTTGGGGGGCCAGTTTGTTCCAGAATCATTTGACAGTAGCCAATTTAGCCCAAGAAAGCGTTGGAGACGTGTACAAGAGCTGGTGCGGCATTTCTGGCACCACTGGCTTCGAGAATGGCTACCAACACTCAACTAAAGGACAAAGTGACAGAAGGAACAGAAAGACATCCTCATATGCATGATATTCCATTAGGGCCAATCACTAGAGTAATCCGTCAAGTCCCAACAGTGATCGGCATCTAATTTCTCCTTACAATACCACTGCTTGATTAAACACACAGGTAATGAGAATGAAGGAAATGACCAGCAAAGAGGCATTGATTGATAAACGAATTCTTTCAACTAGTCCCACCAGAAAATATGTAGAAAATAGAAGGGAGAATATACGTGTTGATATTAGAAATTAAATAAGGTTAATATCGAGTTTTAACAGCTATCTACTGTATTTGAAATTCAAGGTGTGTGGAGGAAAAACAGAAAACTAAACATCGAAGGCCCTCTCAGTTTATACTCACGATGTTTGTAACTAAATCAGCCGGCAACAACCAGGCATAGTTATAACAAATACTGCGTATCAGTACAAGAGCCCAGTAGCCTAAAACTGAGTTGAACAGAGTGTTTATGCGATTGTTACCCTGTTAGGGGCTACTTCTTGGATTTTTGGTTGAGTGTGCCGCCCGGTCAGTTTGGAACCTAGTTCTCCTACACAATAGACTGTTCATAGTCTCCTGTTTTCGAGACTTTTCGAGCTTTTCAAAACTCGCACGCTTTCGAACTCCCGCCGCCAGTTTGTAAAGGCGAGCGCCACCTGGGGAGAGTGTCTAAACTACCAAGGGGGGGCCCTAGTAAGGGTACCTACTCCCGCTCCCCTTGGTAGTTCAGACACTCCCCCCAAGTTGCCTTCGCCGTTAAACCAAGATGGCGGGAGTTCGACCGAAGTGGACGAATCTCGAAAATCAGACGGAAAAGTAGGAGACTATGAACAGTCTACCTACACAAACGCTCTCTGGGATCGTACGTATTTCGCTGGGTGTAGGTAAGAGGATATAAAACTGGCCCTAACCATATTTCTGACCAAAATGAGTAATTTTGCAAAACTTAATGTCGGACTTGGACTCATTTTTTTCAGACCCGTTCTGTAAAAGCCATAACCGGCTTCGGACTTTCAGATCATGATTGATAAAAATCAATATACTCGTTTTTAAACCTGATACAGTATATATACGTGCCTACACTTCACTCCAAATCCCACCCCTCTCTTTCTTTCCCGGGATCCTTAGGCTTATAACGCAACAGAAATGCAAACTGAACATACTACTAAAGAAGAGTATGCCCAATTTAAACAATTGAAAGTAACCGCAATGAAGGTAAACCTCCACTAATGTGCACTTCATGAGATGTTGAACTAGGCAATTAGTTGTTTTTCTCTGTGACAATTTTGTGCAACTTTATTGCAAGACAACCCACAAGAATCATTGGTTAGTTCAATACGGTTTTCAAAGCATTTTTCCTCATTTTTGGCGCGGCCTCACTGCGGGACTACTCGTATCCACAGTTACCTAACACAATGTGAAATAAAAAGACATGGATGAATAAAGAAAGAAATGTTTATTTCTTTGCTTCATGATACATATTAGAACCGCCTTTAAAACTATTAACGTTTTTGTTAACATTGTTGCGCCATCAGTCATATTGTTTCTTTTCTTTCATTTTGTTACCGCTTCCTTCTTGTCTTGTTTTCATTTTTTGATTTTGAACCTTTTGTATTTCTATTTTTTCATTTTTGTGTGTTTGGTTTTTGTTTTGCCATTTTTTTTTTTTTCATATTTTAATTTTTCCTTTTTTTTTGTTTTGTTTTGTTTTTATTTCTTTTTTTAGACAGAGAGTTGTGTCGGTAATCATCCGTTTAGCCCTCCTCCTTTATCTGGGCTTGGGACCAGCAAGATGTCACTGACAAGCAGATTCATCCAGGCGGAGTTGTAGGTATAATAAAGGCTGGTTTTCACTAGCGACAGAGTCGGAGTCGGAGTCGTAAGCGGAGTCGTAAGAGCGCTTATGACCCAGTGAAAATCAAGAATCGGAGTCGTAAGCGGAGTCATAAGCGCGACGGAATCGGAGTCAGAAGAATCAGAACGTTTCCATTTTCTTCCGACTCCGCTTACGACTCCGTCGCTTACGTTCCGGAATCGGAACGCTGTTTTCACTAGATCATAGACTCTACGCTTCTGATTACGACTCCGACTCCAACTCCGTCGCCAGTGAAAACCAGCCTTAAGTATTTAGATTACCATGAAACTATTTTAAACATGCGTAAAAGATTGGGGAGGGGTGGCCTGCTGGAAAAAGGTGGTAGTCTTGAACTGCTGGACCACTTCCGCTATTTCCTTCATGAACGCATTTCCTACGTCTGAGTGGTGTTGACGTTGGACCAGATTGCAGCGCTCCTCGACATGGCCACAGAAATCTTTCTGGAAAGATATATATAAACAGTGAGTTTCAGGTGCACCATAATATTTTTTTAGCATTATCAAGAAAGGATGGTCTACATCCTTTCTGCGAGTTCTATCACTCTTCAAATTGCATGTATACTGACTGACATTTAAATCATTTGACTGAAAAGGAATCACTGAGGAAAACAGTGTTCTAAGGGAAGTGCAACACGTTCACTATGTTCTTCCAGTAGAAGCACTCTTCCAAACGTATTTAAGCTTGACAATTTTAAAAGCTAAAGGAGATTTTTTGCTTAACTGAAATGATCCCATCACTCGCATCACAAATTCGGAATTAATTTTAAGCAATCTATAATTTTCTTGGGCAAAAGGTCAGCTCAATATTTTGTAACACTGGAAAAACAATTCTTTTCGTTTTCGGTGGGGTGAATATCACGTTAAAAATGCGAAATAAGATCAGCTGGCATTTTCGAATTCTGGACTGATAACATTTCATTTCCTAAAACGTTCTGAGACTTGAATTTTCAGCTAAGAATCCGAACAAATCACATTACGCAAATATTCCTTTTATAGGACATCGAACGATCTGCGAACACAAGAGACAACATATTAAAGTGTATGATGTCGTTGGGTGCTCCCATCGATTGGTGGAATATCCTATCTGATCGGTTGATTTTTAAGTGCTATGAGTGGAGGAAAAAGGCCAGGGCTTCTCACGTTAACTGGCAATTTCACTTTCAAGAAATGCAAGTGTAGCATATTGATGTGGGCAAGAACCCGACTTTTGACTCGTGATCATTAAATTTGTATGTGACCCTGGTTTTCTAAAAGCTGTGTTGATGCATCCTGAAACTTGTCGCGGTTACTTTCTGTTTTCTTTCGCTTTGTGTAAATTAAAGATCACGTGCTACTTTCGAACCAATCACATGCACCAAAGGATGGGGCGTATTGCAGAGGAGGTCCTGATTTCTATTCAACATTCAACAGAATTTATGGGCAAAACTGTTGAACAGTTTTTCGCCCGGAGGACGGATATATACGGGAACAAAATAACAAATAAACGTTGCAAATGCATTGCATCTGATTAGCCTACCCATGTCCCCAAATCCATCATCCGAGAACAAAGCTTGTCGATAGCCGCAGTGGAACAAAACTTCAGAACTTCCGGCTTTAGGCGACCTTCTTCGTTCGCCATTACTATGGCTTCACCAGTGATGATAACAAGAAGCGTCAGCTTATCCCAGGGATCTGACAGTTCGCGTTCGATTTCTTCCTCAAAACCGTTCAGCACCTCCTGAATATTCTCTCTTGATTCCAACAATGATCTAACCGCCACCTGATCCATTTCTTCCGTCGTAGCTTTCACGAGACGTCCAGCAACCAATTCAACAGAGGAAGATGGATAACACTGCCATTCCGAACGTCGCCTTTTGCTCGCATAGATATCAAGAAGAACTTTAAGGTTCCTTTTGATTTCATATGCCGTCAAGGTTTCGGCAAGGTCATTTCTTCCTATCACACACAAACTTTCCTTCAGTGAACTGACGTCCATCCATGAAATCTTCCCGACATTTTCTAGCGAACGCAGAATGTTCAAAGTTCCTGTCGTTTCTCCTGGAATAAGGCCATTGTAGTAAAAACGAAGCTCTTCCTGCTGTTGTTTCTCCAACCCGTGAACAATCTGTAAAAGAACAGCCTTGTAGCTTGCCCGTTGAAGTTCGTCAGCGATGGTGTTTAGTGCTTGTGATGACATGATGGCGAAGGGTACCTGATGGCGCGCGGCGATGGTAACCTGAATATCACGACAAATCACCGTGGTCTTTTCTCTTTTATGCAGAACTAACCTCGTTCCCGTATCCTGGGAACGAGGCTGCTATGGTCCATAAATGTTCAAAGTTCAACTGGAAGCACGAGCTTGCGAGTGGTTTCATTGCCAAGTTTTGAAGATTTATGGCGTCATTTTGTGGCTTATAGGTTATAAACCATAGAAAACTGCCATCTGTTTGTTTGTTTTTTTGTTTTTTTTTTTAACAACATGGAAAAATTGGCTTTATTTCCAGTTGAGAAAGCGCGCGCGTTACTGACTTCATTGCTATTGACACTACTCTTATCGGGACAATCAGCTACGAGCCAATCAGCGCGCTGGAAAAAATTCAAACAATTACAATGAAAGTCAATACAGTGACGTTGATTTGCCAAAAATAGCCTGGGCAATCAGACATAAAGCGCATTTTATTTTTTACATCATATTAATGTCATCACGTATCACTTTGCGTGCCATAACCGTAACCTGCTGTGAAAAAAACGACATCTCACAAAAAGTTCGTTAAACCGGAAAAAAATATGTAAATTTGATTCAATTACGACAAAAGAAACATTCCATCAAATCCCTCTACTGAGTAACTTTTGTTTAGAAATTGTTTGGTTACCTTTTGCAATCTTCTCAAATCTTTGGACATCTTGGGTAACACTTAGAAATCGTCCGAGCATCTTTGCACTTTACCGGCAAGTGTCGTCAATCGTCGTAGCATTGTCGGAAAATCGGGTCAAATATGACGACAAAAATTTTACGCATTTATACTTTGACACGTATCTTTCATTTTAATCTTTCATTTTAATCTTTATTTACATTTTTGTTCAAACAGATATTACAAACAATTAAACAAGTTGCAAAGCAATTTTGTTCTCAGGAAAAAATACATGAAAATGTACACAACACACAACAACACTGAACAGTGTGCAAAGAACCTATACACCATGGGACCTGTAAATTTATCCACATAAAGATACCCATTGATCGTTTTTAAGAATAAGACTCAATTCTTTATTTTTAACTTATTATATTCATAAACGTTAGAGATTATCAATGCTTTGAATCATTCTGGAATTTCGTCTGTAAATGTAGTAGCTCAAAAATAACTAAGAAGCGTATTTAATTTTTCTTTAATATTTCAGTAGAAGATGATAGACGAATTAAGTTAAGATTGGTCGTGTAATTGAGAGTTGTGTTAAATCAGTGCAAAATGTACACCTTCTGAGTGTAGCCGAACAAGGTGAATTGACAATTTATAAAGCTGTGGTCAATAGAGTCTAATTCACCTCAATAAACACAATCACTGTCTTCCTTAATTTTAATTCTGAAAATTAATCTCCTTTTTGGTCACTATGATTCTATGAACAAACTGGAATGTTTGAAAATGAAATTGAATAAAAGTTTATTTTCTTCTCACTTCAGTCCTGCGGACTTAAATAGAAAATTATTCAGTTCTGAGTTATTTTATCTGGATTTCACGTTCTTCATTAAGGACTTGAGGCAGTTTTATTTCCTCAACAGGAATTGAGTATAAACAATTAAGAGAGATTTTTCCTTTTCATTCTCTACTTCCCTACCATCGTCTGCTTCTTATTCGTAGCTGTAGATGACCTTCTTATGAGGTATTTTTTTTTCAGTTTGAAGATGTACTTTTTTGGCCGTTCCCTTTTTCGAGCCAAAGACATTAGGCTATGGATTTTGCTGCTCCACTTAAATTAGCCTTCGTATAGTTATTATAGTCTTGATTGAGGCGGATCATCATATGATTTCAGCAAGGCAACATCGCCTCAACATCGGCACGGATAACTTGGGAAATAAGAGTTCTTTCCTTTATGGTCGTCCAAATGTTTCAATATTCGCTAAGTTGTATTCGCTGTCGCTAAATTACATTCGCTATCGCTAAATTACATTCGCTGTCGCTAAATTGTTCATTCGCTGTCGCTAATACTTATTCGCTATCGCTAAATCAGTGTACATTCGCTGTCGCTAATACTCATTTTCTATCGCTAAATTTCATTCGCTTTCGCTAAATTACATTCGCTGTCGCTAATACTTATTCGCTATCGCTAAATTGTACATTCGCTGTCGCTAATACTCATTTGCTATCGCTAAATTTCATTCGCTTTCGCTAAATTACATTCGCTGTCGCTAATACTTATTCGTTATCGCTGATATTCATTCGCGCTCGCTAAATTTCATTCGCTGTCGCTGAGTGTTTTCATTTCATGCGCTAAAAATTAACTCAGGGTATCCCCACACGGGAAAGTTTGTGGAAAGCCGCTAACCGCAGATTTGCATTCAAAAGCATGTGAGATCTCACGATGGCCGACGAAAAGGTATGGAAATGCTCTTCTGAAATTAAAATTTCAGATTTAGTTCGCTTCTAAGTGTCTTTGAAGTAGCAGTTTCTTCAGTGGTCTGCACAGTTTAAGTATTGCATTCTGAAAAGAAATAAAATAAAACCAATATTGTTAATGTACTGTAGTAAGCAGTCAAACAGTCAAACCTCTTGTAAGTGATCACAAATTAAATTGAAATAAATTCTGACATATTAAGGGTTATATTTTTAAAAATGATCTATCATTTCAACAGTCATAAACAGTCACTTCTAGCAAAATTTAATGTGGAAATTACAGGTTGATGAGGTCAACCAAGAAAAAATGACAACAACAACAACAACAAGAAAACAATTGCCTTTACTCATCATAACAGCTATTATGCTATTTTAATGCACCAGCAATTTTTCTATTTTAACCCATAACACCTCTCACAGTAAATCTTTATGGCTGTGAAAGTGTTTCATTAGATGAATATAAATGGCCCAGCGTAGGTCAGTGTGTTGCCAAAAAATAATATTGATAATAATATATTCCATGTTATCAGTGTAAATAAAAAAATTAGAAAACTCTCATTAATCTCATTCTAGTGAGATTAAAAAGCTTTTCAAATAATAATAATAATAATAATAATAATAATAATAACAATAATAATAATAATAATAATAATAATAATAATAATAATAACAATAATAATAATAATAATAATTCTTTATAAATAAATTTATTCTAAAACGGCAATCGTTCCTTATTATAATACCTACTTGCATGGTGCTATAAAAATCTTAACCTCCCTTAGGTAGATGTTTACCTCCTGTAGGTGGATGTTATGAGTTGGTAATAAATGAAATGACACTCAGGTCAACGATTAGAAAAGCCCCTGCACAATTGTAAGTTTTAATGCTTGCAAATAAGCTTTCCATGTGTACGATTGTGCCAGTATAATACATACGATACAAACGTGGTGCTATAAAACGTACCTCCCTTAGGTCGATGTTAACCTCCCGTAGGCCGATGTTAACCTCCTTTAGGTCGATGTTAGCCTCCCGTAGGCCGATGTTACCTGAGGAAATCTTGACTGTTTTCATGGTTCCACGTTTCTTCCACAAATCGAGCGTAAAATCCTTGAGATCAGTGTTCAGACGCCGAGAAACGAAAGTAGAAAGAACTCTGTATTCTACCATAACGAATCCTAAGAAGCGTTCGAAGTCTATTTCACCGACGTCGTCCGCCATTACTACTAAAAGAGACTGAATGCAGGTCAATTTCTAGCCTCCCACGCAGTCGCTTTTAGGGGAATCGTATTTCCTCCTCCCCAGGAGGAGGTAATACGAGTCCCCCAAAAACGACTGCGTGGGAGGCTAGTCAATTTCCGGTATGATCGTGAATAACCCGATGACGTCACCTCCCTTAGGCCGATGTTATCTTTTCTCAACCATTCAGATTGTTAGAAGCGTAAGCACTGGGGTCGAGAATGATCTTTTCTCAGCCTACGCACTGTCATGCGCAGTGCTGATAATACTTCCGGGTATCTGATTGCGTTGTTTTTCTTTTCATCATGGCGCAGTCTTCAGCCACTTCAAGATTGAAGCGTGAGAACTACGAGCATTCTACTTTGTTCAAATCTTTTATTTTAAATTTTGTAAGTTCGTTGGGCAGAGATGATCGGGAAGCCTTTAGATTTTGGTGTATTAATGATATTCCGCGTTCGAAATTGGACGTTGATGTTATTAATGACGGTGATGTCTTGAGGTTGATCGAATTTTTGCTGGATGATAATAAGTTGTCGTTTACTAATATGTCTTTTCTCAAAAAATTTCTTTTGAGTAGAAAGTGCTACAAATTGTTGGAAGAGTTAAAATTTGCCGAGATATGTATTACTATTGATGTTATTTTGGAAGCTTATGGTATGGTTGGGTCTGCTGAGGTCGACCAGTCTACAAATGGTGATCGTGATAGAATTGTTGGCAGTTCGGTTGATGCGGACATTGCTAATGTTACTGGTTTTGATTTTAAATACGCGGACATTGTCGAGTTTTTGGTTGTCACGAGAGGAAACAACCAGGCGCACATTTCTCAAGTTGTGGAACAGCTAAAGCGAGTTAGTATCGACGACATGGAAGTCCTGGACCTATTGAAAAGTGTGCTTGAGGGTGCTCAACAGTGGTCTACAGTCACAGCGTCAATGGCGGTTTTGGGTGAACTCTATTCGACCATCGGATCAGAAAAGAAAGATTATTTGGAAGTATATGCAAGATGGATACTTGAACATGGCGGACTGGTAAGCAAAGTGAAGTTAACGATTTGGCAAACTTACTGGGGTAGATGTTATACACTGCCTATAGGTGGTTTGCATTGCCACCATGTTGGTGTACAAAGCTAAGCAAAGGACGATTTGTTCACATAGTTTGCATAAAAATGGAAGTTAACTCCCAGGGGAGAAAAATCTTATTGTTCCTGTCCACCAACATGGCCGCCACAACGTCACATGCAAGCCATCAATTGACTGAGGAAGTGGTTGAGTTCTTAAGACTTAAACATTTACACAAAGAAACAAAAAACACATTTAACAGATTTCATTTCAACTGCTAAATTGAATCAGGACTTCCCAGAAAGGACTGTGTTTGTGTTTTGCTCTAAAACTAAAGGCACCTTTCATTAAATTCTTATTATTTTATCAGAAGTGGCAGGCCAGACCAGCTATTTTGTAATTGGACTGCAAAAATTTGAAGTACCAGTCATATGCCTGTATTTTGAATACCTTCAAAATTGTGCATACCATTTTCTGACTGTGCCAATCTAAGGAATTTGTATAACTAGGCCTTCTTAATCTGCCCAGCCAGTTCTGACATGGAACATGCCTTATGTTTATGCATAAATCAATTAACATACAGTCAACTCTCTCGTAAGAGACCACCCTTGGTGCACGACAAAGTGGTCGCTTACAGGAGGTGGTCGCTTACGGGAAAAATCAACAAAATAAGCGTAATTTACCTTAGCAGCTAAATTAGGCAAATAGAAACTAATTTATTTGATTTTTTCACATTTAGTCATTCTTCTGATGAAACTTTGTATAACATTTCGGAACAGATCTGTCCCGTTTACCTACAGATCTAATTGGCCATCTTCTCTGTCTGTAAACTGTTATTATCTGTCAGCAGTCTGGGGTAGCATCATTAAAAATTGAACTTTTGTCACTTCCAAGTAATGATTTACTAACGATCATACGTGATTATGTTGGGTGGTCGCTTACCGGAAACAGAAAACAAAAGAATGTGTGTAATTTCTGGCCTTAAAAGTGGTCGCGGTCTCTAAAGAAATTGAGTGGTGGTTGCTTACAAGAGAGCTCTTGAAACAGTATTTAACTGAGAAACAAAACGGTTGTTTACGAAGTGGTCGCTTACGGGAGGTGGTCGCTTACGAGAAGTGGTCGCTATGAGAGAGTTGACTGTATAACCATTAATCCTAGGACACTTGCAGAGTTTTAAGCAAACAACAACAATGTGCATATATATTGGCAAGGCATGTTTTAGATCTCATTGCTAAGATGAACTTCTTTTTTTATATAGAAAGCATTTGAGGACTTTATCAGAAAGAAGCAAGAAGTTAGAAGCAGTAGTTTTGCATTGTCATCAGCTGGAGAATTAATAAAGGAGAGCATCAGGCGTATTGGACATAGTGTGGATATGCAGTCAATCATGTGAATACGAATGGTTTACTGTTGTCATGAAGAGAATTAGAGAATTGATAAAAGAGAATAACAGACTTATTGGACATCATGTAGACATGTCGTCGGGTGAATAATAACAATAAGTTTTAACAGAATAAGTTTTAAAAGTATAAGTTTTTAAGGGTAAATAATTTTACCCTATTCCTACCCCCTCTCTTGGACTGCCACCTTGCCGTGGTGGAGGGGCTTGCGCGTCTCTATGACCCTGTGAATTCAGCCGGCGGAGGCTCAGCCTCTGGCAGGTACAACCAAGCCGGAAAGATCAATGGTGAGAGACCAGACAAAGGGCAGCCATTCCTTCTACACAAGAATCTTTGGTGAAGTCTTGTTTCATTCTTAATACATGAACTTGCAGTGGATGTTGATGGATTGATATCAGTTGAATGTGTTCCTCAAGATACACTTTTTAATTAGAAATGAAACAATGCACTGACTCAATGAGATTGAAAAAGATAAAGAACAGCAATAAAAAAATTAATTATTTATTTGTCATTGCTCTTTGCCACTATGTGTCTCTCCCTCTCTGCCCCCCCCCCCCCCCCCCTCAACCCACCAAGTTTGCTTAAACTTGGTGAAAACCACATTTCAGGTTGACTTGCGAACAACTTACAAATTAATTCTCAAAGAGTACTAACTTTATCACTCCCTTATCCTTTTGCAAGAGTTGTGAGCATATAAAAAAAAGAGTGCAAACTTTTCTCAGGGTTTGTGGTACAGCTGAGTTGTCATTTAATTTCTTGTGTGTGATTGTTTCTTCAGGAGCTCAGTTTGCTGAACATTAGGCTCACCGATATATAAAATTACTATACCATTGCCATTTGTAAAAGGTTTATTAATGTTAATCCTGATTTCAAACACTAAAAAAGGCACCCCTATGACAGCTATATAGTGTTTAAAATTGCAGTTCAAAGTATTTCCATTGTCAGTTTTCTTAAAATATTTTACTGATGCATGAAGTGCTTGTGAGTAACTGCTGATTCTTTTAGAGCTGCATTTAAATGTTTTACCTAAAAACACAAGATATTTTCTACTGCAAGTGCTTCTTCATGAACTCTACCATCCTTCCCAAAGCCAAATCACCGATTTCCTTGATGTAATTCGGATTTGTCGGGTTGGTAAATCCATGGCCAGCGTCGTACATGAACAGCTCATAAGTCACTCCTCCAGCATCTAACTTCTCTGCAAGAGCCTTGGCATCTTTAGGTGAAGAGAATCCCTCAAGATGATCCTTACTCCCAAAGTGAGCTTGCACAGGTATCTTGATCTTTCCCACATCACAGAGATCAGAGCTGGGGGTGCCATAGAAGGGAGCAGCAGCTGAAATCTCTCAGATTAATGCAGCAGAAGCAAGACTGAGGGCTCCTCCCATACAGAAGCCAGTCACACCCACTTTGTTACAACCTACAAAATAAGAGGGTATTCTGGACGTTATGACAAGACAACCACCGAGAACTGTTGTGTAGCTTTGAATATAAGATCCTGTTACTTTTAGACTCGGTAATTTTTTCTATTGTTATTGTTTATGTTGAGTAGCTCGATTATTTTGGGTACAGTAAAAATGTGTACTGTATGTGGTTTGATTCGTCTGAGTAAAATCCTCATCCTCACAAATAAGAAGATATCCAAACATATAATGGAATTCACTTGTTCGGAGATACAATTGACATAAAGTTGGGAACGTTTTGTGGCTATGCCGGTTTTAAGTGACATGGAAAAGCACAACCTCGTTCCCAAGGTTTCTCCTCTTAACGTCCGAGCGTCGCTCCCTGGGACGTTAAGAGGGGAGACCCTGGGAATGAGGTTGGGAAAAGTCAGCATCCAAGAGGCATATCTCCAGTATTTGGTAGCTTTTTACTGAATATTTTCAAACAATTATGGGCTTCAATAGAACCTCTGCATTCCCCTGTGGTTAATATGTTTTCTACAATCATGCTTGAAAACAATCTCATATCCAGAGTCCTCAGGCTGTTTGGCCAGCGGTTGGTCACCACGAGAGACTCTAGGGTACTGGAATTTCATCGCGGCAAGATTTCTGCGGTAAAACAATAGAAGCCGTTATGGGGCAGCCAATAAAAAAATTTACTTTTTTTTTTATTCTCCAGTCTCTCCTGGGGACCAACTGTTGGTAAAAAACCTGAGGACCCTGAGTATGAGGCTGGCTTGAAAAAGTACTGTACCAGGATAACTCAATGGAGGTCATTGTTACCTTCAAAAAGTTTCTGGAAATCTCCCAAAGCACATATTTATTCTTTTTGTTTGGCTTTCACTTTTTATTGTATCATGTAAACATGAACAATGTGAGGAAATCTTTTTATTTGCATGTTCATGTCATTTTAAGACAGGCAATGGGTGGGAGGGGGGTAGGAAGGGGGTTGTGGGGTCTCATGCAAAGAATCAATCATTATTTCAGTTTCAGCTAGATGATTATACATGAAGGGGTTCAAATTTCTTTTTATGCCTTCATGTCAGGGATAGGCTAGATATTAAGGTGAGGCACTGGAAAGATTTCCCTACAGCCATATACTGTCATACTAGTCCTTTTCCACAAACTGAAACAGCGAGCCTGAATAGATCAGTATTTATGTATCAGTCCCCCTAATCCTTGGGGAACTGCGAGATATTTGCGCTCACGTTGTCAGTCCCGGGGGTGGGGTATTTGCAATTTTATCACAGCCCAGGGTGGGGAATTTGCATACCCAGGTGCAACCCCCTGGCAATTGATTAACACATGGTTTTCAAACCGTGTGTATATCTGGTAGAGGTTTTTATATGTCAAGACGTGAACTATGTTGCAGGTTGGCTAGTCCATCAAGGACTAGAGAAACTTGTGGATGGTTTTAAAGGTAAATGTTTTCTCAAGGTTATATAAAACTCAACCTGGAGTGCACTTAAGAACTTAGGTTTGCAAATTAAAATAATGCTATCTTCAAGATGGAACTTGTGTCTTAAAATGTTATGAATCTTTTTATAAAATGTCCTGATCAGCTCCACAGAAAACTTTGCCTGCTTGCAAATACTAGTGCCTTTTATCGCTCCCAGTTCGGGGGCACATCCGCTGCAATCTGAGTGTGTTTGCTGACTTTACACTTATCTTTTTGGTTTTTGATTCAACGAACTGTCAAATATTCAGGGAAAATCACTTAACAACAAATTGTTTCATGTCAATTAGCTATCCACTAGCAAACCATTCAAAACAAAATAAAAAGAAATAAAAGAGTTTAGTTTTAAAGTCTTGTCTGTGTTGATAGGCAATGATCCCCGGGGACAGGGCATTTGCCCTCTTCCTTTGTCTGCACCCCGAGGCATTTGGAAAGCTTATGTGTCTCCACCCTAGGGAGCATATAGCCCAGGGGAGGCCCCAGGGGAGGGGATGGGCACTGCTGGAATTGAATGATGCATTAGTCAGAAAATGTGTACAATTAAGTCTTAACTATGGGGCTGTTCATAACTCTTTTATTTATTTATTTATATGTTATAATTCACAAAGGTTTCCCATCACTGTGAATGTGCATGTGAAAGACTAAAAATACAAGAAAAAAAGCGAATGCTTCATGCACCTCGTAGCCTAAAAAAGGGGATGCTTACCATTTACTGAAGCCACCCGGATGGATTAGTTTTCGGTATAAATACAAAATGATCTACCTTGTCTTAACAGAAGATGGATAACATGCAAAATGTATGAACACCAGCTGTAAATTCCAAAAGGAGTAATAAAAGTCCATTACTTTGACAGGAAACCCATAATTTCAGGAGTACTCCATGTGGAATGATGCGTACCATTGGATTTGCGAACGGAATTTCCGGGTTTTCCATGTAAATGGTAAGGTAGCACCCTGGGCAAACCTCTCAATTTGATCTATTTGTCTACAGCTCATGACAAATTACTACAAGCAAGGATGGAAAAATAGGTCAAACGCACCAGTACGTTCGCCCAGCCTTCCACCACATCCTCTATCTCTTCCCTAAATGTTTGGTACATATATACATTACAACAGAGTGTATATAAGAACAGTATGAATGCGTTACCTACCTTTTTGCCTCAAATACTTAGCAGCCGCAGCAATATCTTGCACCGCTCCTGGCCAGTCCAAATCGGACGCGTAATGCCCTGCGGTTTCATGATCCGTGGCTATCTTACCGCGGTACAAGTCGGGCACGAGAGTCACAAAGTTCCCTCTTTCGGAAAGGTCTGCACCTTTATTTATGATGTACTCGTTCATGCCCCACCATTCTTGCAAAACCACGAGACCCATGTTTGATTGGCTAGTATCTCCCGTGAGAACTCCAGGACAAGCTCCCTGCTTGTTCTCTGAAGGAAAACAGACTTTTTCTTTCTTGTTCATGATGTTTTTTGTATGAACCAGCCGATAGAACGTGCACAACTGATGTCTAAAGATTAGTCTGAAATTCAACATGAGGAATCACGAGTGCATACTGACGTTCACGTGAACGCGGTTAAACGTAAAAATAATATATATATATATTTGGCCAACCCTACAAGCGGAGCTCCAATTTTCTTTTCATAGCACCTAGTACCTATACAAATCTGCTTATCGTATGAACGTGGTAGCAAGGGTTGGTGATTGGTTAATTTGCGCTTGTAGCCCAGCGTGGACGAGATTGCTAGTACCCATTCTTTGTACTAACTTTGTACTCACGGATATGTTGTGGTTCAATCTTATCCTTGGTTTAAATTTTATTTCCCTTTGTTTTGGGGTATGGTAATGTATGCAGGTAATGAGTTTAAAACAATGGGAAATAAAAATTAAACCAAGGATCTTGAAATTTAACCAAAACAGATACACACGTACGAACATGTCAATTTCATAAACGAATATGGCGGCCGAAGGGGCGAATTTTAGTTGTCCTTCCTTTGTTCTAGACGTTTGGATAAAAAATAGCAGTGTTTAGACGTCTCCCTGTATTAGGTAGCAAGGATCTTTTTAAGCGCTAGGAAACTTGCAGAAGTTTTCAAGTTTGAAAGCGATCAAATTTTTCCTACGCTCATCTTAGTATTTTTCCTGCGTGACTGTGTGGAAATGTTCCGTTCTAACCAGCAAAAATATCAACGTGATGACTACTGTCACAATGATTTTACCTGTATGCCATGTTGGAATAATTATCTTAGCCCCAGTCTCTGAATACAGTTTATGCTTTATGTTACAGACTGTTTACATCATATTTATTGTTGGTCATTAGGGAGCTTAAGCAACGACGACGGCGACGGCAACGAGAACGCCACAAAACAATAGGTTTAATGAGCAAAAACAATTGCTCTGCTCGTGCGTTTTACATTTTGGTACATTTCTTTGCCGTCATCAGCAAAACAACAACGTGAAATGACCAAATTCAAGGTTTTGTGGAGAACGTGAGCACACGACGGTGAATTTGTCATTCTCTTTCCTTACTTGAACGCCGTTCCTATCAATTTAGTTCCCGGATACTTCGGCCACATTGTACAAATTGAACGAATTGGAATAATCGCGAAGTAGTGCAAGTAACGCGAAGTCATATTTTCAGGTGACGTTTTCGTTGCCGTTGCTTAAGTTCCCTATTGACTTTTGCAAACTTGGTGCAGCAGATTTGTCGGGTTGAAGGAATTTTTTAGTGTGATAAATGTCAAAAGTAGAAGGGGTTTTGCTGTGTCGATGGAAGGCGGAAGTTCCGACAGCTCTGTCAATCAAGGAGGTAAGATAACTTCAAATATTTATGTATGCATGCACACCTTTAAAATGTTTGTAGTCTTTTTTTTTTTCTGAAGAGGGAGCAATTTTCTAAAAGAAGCCTTTAATCTTTAATAAAGATAATATTAAAATTGCAAGCTAATACGGACAATAGTAGGCCAGTGTTGTGATATGAATTCATGTGGTTGGTAACATAATATGCACAATATTCAGAGATCGTTCCAAACTAGTACACCGCGGAACAATTAAAAAACGATCGAGTCATTATAAATTATACGTTAAATTGCATCGTTTTCTAGTCAAATTGAGTGATTTTTTTTGTTGATGTTTAGGTTCTGTTTGAGGGAGATACACATTGGAGATGTTTGAATACAGGAGAAATATTTCAAGTCAAGTTAGCTTTGTTTCATTTTTCTATTTTCTTTTAAAAATTGTACTTGTAGCTTAAAATTCAATAAATTAGATTGAAAAGCTCATTTTTAAAAATTTCTGTTATTCCTAGGTTGATAGCTATTCTTGTACACATAAAGTTGTTTATTTTGGTTTTTGTATAAACTCAAACTAGGTGTTCAGTTCCATGCAACTGACATTGATTTACTGGAGAGTCAAGGTATCTTTCTTTTAATCTAAGAATGCTGTATAATTTTCCCCATTTGTTTTGGAAGGGGTAGGAGAAACATGAACCTTTCATAACTTCCGGTCAGTCACATTAGTTTTTTTTGTTTTGAGAGTGCAAAGTTATACTATTTTGTTCAGGAAAACCACAGCAGTAATTGGCTGGCTCTTAGGCCCTGTTCAGACTAGGTGCCCGTGCTAGGGCCCTGTGCCCGAGCACTAAAAAGGACGTTGTTCAGACTCCTTGGTGCCCAAGGAGCAATTGTGTTCTACTTCGTCAATTTAGCGCCCGCCATTTTGTTTGCTGTATCGTAAGGAAGCATGAGGAAAAAACGTAGGAACTGACAAAATCCTGTTCACACCAGTGCCCGTGCCCAGGAACGGTGCCCGAGTACTACCCTTGGAGGTAGTGCCCGTGCCCGGGCACGGTGCCCAGATTTTTGCTCAGGCACCGACAAAAAGCTCTGTTCAGACCAGTGCCCGTGCCCAGGAACGGTGCCCGAGTACTACCCTTGGAGGTAGTGCCCGTGCCCGGGCACGGTGCCCAGATTTTTGCTCGGGCACCAACAAAAAGCTCTGTTCAGACTAGTGTCCATGCCCGAGAACCGGAAACGGGGCCTTATTCTTGATATTGCAAGTCAACACGACAATCACTTGTGAATGCCCTTTGCTACTTTATATATATATATAAACTAGTAATAATCAAAACTGGATTAGAGAGTGCGTTTTATGACCTCGATCCTAGGTTCTCTCTCCTTTGCCAAGTTGGTGATGATGTCATCCGCCCCTGAAAAATCTGCAGGGGGTGCCTGATACATGTCCTAAGATCCTTTCATTCATGGCAATGAACGTTGGTTGTCCCATACAATCTCGACTCCAATCGGTATAAGGAGTGCATTCTTTCTATGTCGAATGCAATAAATGTCACAATTCTAATTATTCAATAGAAAAAAAATGTTTTTGCATTCTCTAGTCATGACATCTGTACCTGGTTTTAAATTTAAGTTTAACTTAGTAAATTGTTTGACATAAAATCAAATAACAGTTGGGTATAAATCCTCAACTGTCCCCGTCAAAATCTTTATTAAAAAAATCCATCAGGCAGTTTTGGGGGACAGTTATCCCCAGCAGTTTTTTTATACTTTGCTACACAAGAGTTAACTGGGAGTAAAGCTGGAAATAACACAATCAAGGGATAATGAAATTTTGTGCTGTGCAGTACTGATTATACAACTGAGAAATCAGATAATTATCTCTGGAGTGTAAATAACTGTGTGGGAAGGAAACCACTTAAATTTCGCATTGCCCTAGTGAGGACATTTGGTCCATCAGTGATCAAAATCCTGGGGAAATGGGTTTGAATCCTGTCAAGGTCAAAGAATTTTTCTTTACCTTGCATGGACCACATTTCCTTGCTGAGGTGATACTGAGAAGAAAATTAAGCAGTTTCCTTCCACCACAAAAATTTACACTGCAGATGATATTCTCTGGTTTCTCAATTAAGGTACAGGCCTTGCTTCAACCCATTAACCTTTTGTCCTTAATAATAATAAAATAATCAAAACAATATTTTAAGAGGAGGCCTCCACTCACCTGGAGGAGGAGGGTCCTCTAAAATAAAGGTTAAAAATACATTAAAATAAAACTAAAATACAGATAAAAACTGGGACACAGCTAAGGTTCAGTTAAAGATACTAACTGAAGTTAATTGTTTTGCAAAAAAAACTGAGTAGTTCGTGATTAAAAGCATTCAAAACTAAAAATGAAGATAACAAATCATTGCAAGTCCCATCCTTACAAGCAAAGTCCCAATAATTGAAGAATTAATTAGACTGATAAACACTACATTGTTGCAGCTTCATCACTCCATCTTATGGATAGCACCTCATCTGAGAAGTCCCATTCATCTTAACACAGCAAAATACCTACCATGTATCATTTAATTCTGTAAAAAATATTCCTTACTTTACTTTCCATCGTCCTGTTTTCTTGTTTACTGATGCATGAAGTGCTTGTGAGTAACTGCCAATTCTTTTAGAGTTGCATTTAAATGTTTTACCTAAAGTTACAAGATATTTTCTACTGCAAGTGCTTCTTCATGAACTCTACCATCCTTCCTAAAGCCAAATCACAGATTTCCTTGGTGTAATTCGGATTTGTTGGGTTGGTAAATGCATGGCCAGTGTCGTACATGAACAGCTCATAAGTCACTCCTCCGGCATCGAACTTCTCTGCAAGAGCCTTGGCATCTTTAGGTGAAGAGAATCCCTCAAGATTATCCTTACTCCCAAAGTGAGCTTGCACAGGTATCTTGATCTTTCCCAGATCACAGAGATCAGAGCTGGGGATGCCATAGAAGGGAGCAGCAGCTGAAATCTCTGGGATTAACGCAGCGGAAGCAAGACTGAGGGCTCCTCCCATACAGAAGCCAGTCACACCTACTTTGTTACAACCTACAAAATAAGAGGGTATTTTGGACGTTATGACAAGACAACCACCGACAACTGTATTTTGTAGCTTTGAATATAAGATCCTGTTACTTTTGGACTCGGAAATTTTTCCTATTGTTATGGTTTATGTTGAGGAGCTTGATTCTTTTGGGTACAGTAAAAATGTGTACTGCATATGGCTTGATTCGTCTGATTAAAATCCTCACAAAAAAGAAGATATCCAAACATATCGTAATGGAATTCACTTGTTGGGAGATACAATTCACAAAAAGTTGGGAACATTATTTTGTTATTTTTGTGGCTGTACCGGTTTTAAGTGACATGGAAATGTCAGCATCCAAGAGGCATATCTCCAGTAATATGGTAACTTTTTACTGAATATTTTCAAACAATGGGCTTCAATAGAACATCTGCATTCCCTTCTGGCTAATGTGTTATCTACGATCATGCTTAAAAACAATCTCATACCAAGAGTCCTCAGGCTCTTTGGCCAGCGGTTTGTCACAAAGAGAGATTCTGGGGTAATGGAATTTCATTACCGCAGGATTTCTGCGCTAAAACAATGCAAGCTGTTATGGAGCAGGCAATCAAAATATTGAAATTTTTTCGAATTCTCCAGTCTCTCCTGGGGACGAACCGCTGACCAAAGAGCCTGAGGACTCTGGGTACAAGATTGGCTTGAAACGGTACTGTACAAGGAAAATGGAGGTCATCATAACCTTCAAAAAGTTTCTGGAAATCTCCTAAAACACATTTATTCTGCTTGTTTGAGTTTCACTTTGTTTCATTGCAGCATATAAACATGGACAATGTGAGGAAATCTTTTTATTGTCATGTTCATGTCATTTTAAGACAGGCAATGGGTGGAAGGGGGAGGGGGAGGGTGGGGGTTGTGGGGTCTCATGCAAAGAATCAATCACTATTTCAGTTTCATCTAAATAATTATATATGAAGGGGTTCAAATTTCTTTTTATGCCTTCATTTCAGGGATAGGCTACAATACAATACAATATTTATTCGGGGTTAAAGGGAGTGGTCGCCCAATCTCCCGAGCCAGGGGCTCGTAATAAAAATGCTCGACTAAAAAGGCTAGACATAGGTGAGGCACTGGAAATCAGTAAAGGCAATTGCTCACGTTGTCAGTCCCTGGAGTGGGGCATTCGCAATTTTATCACAGTCCCGGGGTGGGGCATTTGCATACCCAGGTGCGACCCCCTGGCATTTGACACACATGGTTTCCAAACCGTGTGTACGTGTGATAGAGGAGTTTATATGCCAAGACGTGAACTACGTTCCAGGTTTGCTAGTCCATCAAGGACAACAGAAACTCATGGATGTTTCTAAAGGTAAATGTTTTCTCGAGGTTATACCAAACTCAACCTGACAACTTAGGTTTGCGAATTAAAATGATGTTATCTTCAAGATGGAATCTTTTCTTAAAATGTCATGATCAGCTCCTGCTGGAATTGACTGATGCATTGGTCAGAAAATGTGTACATAAGTCTTAAATATGGGGCTGTTCGTAAATCTTACCAGATATTCTTGGTTTTCACGTGACGTCACCAAATTTTAGAATTCAAAACTGGGAGGCCTACAAAATTTTTACCTTCATTCAAGGAGAGATTACCTAAAAATATGTCTGTTCACAATTTCTTAGCTCGATGTCGTGCTTCCTTTTGAAAATAGAACACTTCCAATTTCCGAGTTTCCATCGTGCGTGACATAAGGAGGACGGCCGTGACAGAGCTTTTCCGTATCTTAAAAATGACTCTTCGGGTGATTTTCAGCATTCTAAACAATTTAAGTTTGAGAAGAAATATTAATCTAAACATTCGAAAATTCACAAGGGCAAACAAACCTCTTTTCTGGCAAAAGTCAACTTCAGATGTTTTTTCGTATTTCCGGCCGCCATGTTTGTGCCCCTCAGAGGGACACAAACATGGCATCTCCATACTAAGCTCTATAAATTTATGTGGAACATTTTGTCAAATAACTCGAGTACGGAATGCCGCACAGACCTGACACTTGGACAGATGCCTTATTTATTTATCCTCTATACCATGTCAATTTCTTGACTTCATTCATGGAACGGTTTCGATTTTTTTTTTCAATGGCGTGACAGTGAAAACCGAGAATTTTTATAAAATTAATGCTTCACTTCATAGCCTAAAACAGGTCCAGGTCGCTGTAAACGAACTCCCGATTTAATAAATAAGATTTGGCAGGACACAGAATGTTGATAGTTAAATCGGAATATCATTAGATCACTGATCGTAAAATTGGGGTTCCACTGTACCTACAGTACATCAGAGTGTGTATGAATGCATACCCACAGGAGGGGACTCCCATATGAAAGAGGCGGGGATGCTCGTCAGAAATCTTGAATTAAACCCCTAAAAGAGACCAATCTGGGCATGGCCCAACCTTTTTTTGAGCCCGAAAAGATACCATTTTCAAACTCAGACAAATTAAAAATACACTGACTTTCCGCGTGCAACCCTAAACGAGACCTTCACGGCTAAATGTAACGGCGTTTAGCCCATGACACCCTAAGTGAGACCAAAATCCGAAATTTGCACCCCTAAGCGAGACGAGAGCACCCCCGCCCCTTTCATATAAGAGAGTCCCCCCCCCCCCGCCCCCATCCTGGGCGCGTACCTACCTTTTTGCTTCAAATACTTAGCAGCCGCAGCAATATCTTGCACCGCTCCTGGCCAGTCCAAATCAGACATGTAATGCCCTGCGGTTTCATGATCCGTGGCAATCTTACCGCGGTACAAGTCGGGCACGAGAGTCACAAAGTTCCCTCTTTCGGAAATGTCTGCAGCTTCATTGATGATGACCTCGTTCATGCCCCACCATTCTTGCAAAACCACGAGACCCATCTTTGATTTGCTAGTGTCTCCCGTAAGAACTCCAGGACAACCTCCCTGTTTGTTCTCTGAAGGAAAACAGACTTTTTCTTTCTTGTTCATGATGTTTTTTGTATGAACCAGCCGATAGAACGTGCACAATTGATGTCTTTTAAAGATCAGTCTGAAATTCAACATGAGGTCGAGGAATCACGAAATATTGGTCGGCCGAGTGCATCCTGGTAACTAGTGTTGCTGACGTTCACGTGACGCAATACGGTATGCCCTCGACTTGACCGCGGTTAAACGTAAAAATATAAGAAAAGTTTGCTGATCAGTTTATTATTCTTTCCTTCATTAGAGTACAAAAACATTGAACAAATGTTGAGTTCTGTAGTTATGTTTTCCCACCTTTCATGGAATGTTTCCAAATTTGGCACTCAGAATAGGTTCCGGAGTAAAAAGCTTGCTTGCTTGAACAGTAAAAAGGTGGGACTTTTGTTTTTAGTAATTTGGGCTGGGAGATGACATTCGAATGGGTGAGTGAGTGATCGAGAGAACGAACGAACGAACGCCATGAATGAATGAATGAATTATTGAATGATCGTGAATGAATGAACAAAGGAACGAACGTTCGAACTAGACCATGAATGAATGAATAAACGAATGAATGAATGAATGAATGAATGAATGAATGAATGAATGAATGAATGAATGAATGAATGAATAAAAACGAACGAACGAACGAACGAACGAAAGAACGAAAGAACGAATGAACGAATGAAAAAATGAATGGATGAACGAACGAATTCCATGAATGAGTGAATGAATGAATGAATGATTGAATGAATGAATGAAATGAATGAGTGAATGAATGAATGAATGAATGAATGAATGAATGAATGAATGAATGAATGAATGTCAATGGGTGCGTGAGTGAACGAACGGACGAACGCCATGAATGAGTGAATGAATGAATGAATGAATGAATGAATGAATGAATGAATGAATGGATGGATGGATGGATGGATGGATGGATGGATGAATGAATGAATGAATGAATGAATGAATGAATGAATGAATGAATGAATGAATGAATGAAAGAATGAATGGGTGCGTGAGTGAACGAACGGATGAACGCCATGAATGAGTGAGTGAATGAATGAACGAATAAATGAATGAATGAATGAATGAATGAATGAATGAATGAATGAATGAATGAATGAATGAATGAATGAATGAATGAATGAATGAATGAATGAATGAATGAATGTCAATGGGTGCGTGAGTGAACGAACGGACGAACGCCATGAATGAGTGAATGAATGAATGAATGAATGAATGGATGGATGAAAAATGAAAGGATAAGATCCCAAAAGAGGTTTTTATCTAACGTTCCCTCTATTCTCTGATCAAACATTTCTTAACAAAAACAAGGCACTGAATTGCCAGGGGTTTTTACTTCAATTCTCTGTCTGACTACCTTAGCTACGATTTCTTTCATGTCTTTAGTGTCAATAGATAAATAAAGAAATCTTAGCTTGAATAAAACTAAAATATTGTATTGAGAAACAAGAGAGAGATAACACTCGTTTGTGTGGTTTGGTAATAATAAAAGGAGGAAAAGTAATTGCGTTCCAGTTGGCTGCTACTGAGTCTTCATTCAGTTGTTGATCATGATATGTTCTTACCTCGCTGAAAGTGATTGCGTATCAGGGAGATTAAAAATTAAGAGGCCTCAGTTGGAAATTTTTTTTCTAATCACTCAAGAATGGGCTCCCGACTAGTTTCAACATTTCTCTCATGTTGTCGACTTGTAAAATTTTTTCCTCATAAAGATAGTAATTAACTTAGCAAAAATAGATAAAATATATACTGTATATATATTCGTTCGTAGCCTGCGAATACAACTGCTTCTCGTTCTTGTCTGTACGGAAAAGTTTGAAAATAATTGACGTCATACTTGTTCACTGTATTGTCAAGACTCGTTGACGTCTCTATTTCCTTTTCTTTGTTGTCATATGTTGTTCTAAAAGCCCGTCATGTTACGATTCCTTTTATCATTCAGTGCTAAAATAAACAAGCCAGTTAATGTGCACTCAAACCAGCCAATAGAAGACGAGCATTCGTTGGAGGCCTTTGTCTTGTGCCAGGGCATTGGCGTCGCCTCGTTTCCATGGAAGGAAAGTGATCGATAGTGAAAAGAATTGTCGTAGCATAGTGACTAAACAGTGAAAATGCCCAACGATTTTCTCAGATTCCGCCGAGCAGACCATCGAAACAGAAACTGAAGAACACAGGGACGTGCTTAAAAGATAATGTGGTTGGTATTTGGTGGAAATCCTTTTCGAAACGACGAGAGAAAATTGGTGATCGCGTGAAAGGAGCATGATTGTAAAATGGCTGAATTCAGAAACCAACCGACAAATTCACGCACTCGAAGAAGTTTGTCGGATCAGGAAAGCTCTTCGGAGATCTCCTCCGGAGTTGATTTGCACGAACGTTTAAGGGAGGAGAAATCAGTTCGCAAAGAGAGAGATGAGGTGTACCAACGGCTTCAAGGCGATTACGACGAATTGCTGAAGAAGTATGCCCAGGCTGAAAACACTATAGATCAACTTCGAATAGGAGCTAAACTAAACTTGTACAGCGACTTGCCTCCACCTCAACAAAGCTCATTCGTAAGTGTAACAGTTCATAAACAGCCTGGTACTTTCAGATTTCCAAGGAGTGGCCACGCTGTTTTAAGCGAAGGCAGTTTTACGAACGAAGGGAGAAGTCGAGGTGTTGATACTGAGTCACAAAATGGCAACCAACGAAATTCAACTGCAAACGCCGGTTTTAATCCCTCGCGTCCAGATGCGGGGAGATTAAGGGCAGCTTTGTCGTCTAAAGTACAGTATTTTCAAGAAGATGTAGATGCTTTACAGGACCATGTTATGGAGGGGCAATGGGGGGAGCCCGAAGTTCAAGAATTGCGGGACATGTGCGAGCAACTGAAAGCTCAAAACGAGAATTTTAAAAGAGAATTAGCTCAGATCCGGCGATTAGAAAGCGGCAGAGATCCTGAATCATTTGAAGACGAAAGGTGAGTGAAATTGTGAGAAACTGAAGGCAATTTCAAGGTTATTTTTTGTCGCGAAGGTCAAATATACCGATTACGATACGCGGCCGGAAATGTTGTTTGTATATTTTTGTCAACACAAAGATAGTCGCAAAACAAATCCACTCCGAAACGCTTGTCATTTGCTAGAGTACAAAGTTTACGTCCTTGTATATTGAGCCGAGAAATCACCCCCGTTTTTGAAACCAATATGGATATCTTTTAGGACTTAAGTGTGAAATATTCCAATGTGGTAATTAACTTTTAATTTTTTTCGTTTTAGTGGAAATTGCTTTCAGACTTTTTGGTTTAACAGGTCTACAGCTTTCGTTTTGTCCAAGTTAAGCTGCTAAATGATTTATGATGGAACCTCTGAGTTTCAACGCGATCTGCGTGTTCAAAAAGCAGCGAAATTAAGATTCTCCGGCTGATCCGGAATTGTGCATTGCATTTTGAAATGAAAAAAATAAAGTCTATACATGTACATTTCAAAACAAAAAGTAGTTTTGCTTTCTGACGCCTTTGGTATGTCTTGTCAAAACACAAATCCATTGTTCTTTAGTCTTTGCAGATTTACATGTGCTAGTAGGTTGTGTGTAGTCTTTTTGTCTAATTATTTGCTCAAAGACATGCTCTTTGATTGTTAAAAAATACACTTAACAAGTTTGTCGTAAAATGTATTAATCCCTGGTCCGATCATAAAAGGTATTTAATAAGATACATGTATAACTGCCCTATATAACAGCCTGGGCCTTTTTTGCCCAATTAAACCGGATTTTCTCAGCAGGAACATCAAAATATGATTTGTTGTTGTTGAAAATGCCATTTACTATAACAACAATGGGCAAACTTTTCTTATAGATATCTTAAAAATCTGCTGACTAGTCAGGCAGACTTTTGTTTAAATTTATCCTTGGTTTAAATTTCATCGTCCCATTGTTTAGGTATGGTAATGTATGATAACAAGTTTGAAACAACGGAAAATAAAATTTAATCAAGGATAACACCACAACAAAGATTAAACCTTAAACTTGGAACTTACCTCTGCCAATATTATTTTACACAGCCATGACAGATTTTGTAACAAAAAAAAAAACAGTTTTAGTTTTGATTTACATCAGACATTTCCCAGTGGTGCAGAAATCTTCACATATTATTTTTATTTAATTTTGAACTCACCATGTGTATACAGTACATGTATGGATATGGGATGTTTTGGCAAAGACAGGTGTCACAGTTATTTCTCATCCACCTATATGTTTTTTGACTTTTTATATAGTAATATTATGAAAAGAGTCAAAATAACATATGCACAGTGTAATGCTATAAAATAATTGTCTTTCAGTTGTTGAGGTTAATTCTTTTAAAACCAAACACACCTACACGTATCTGCCTTAAAAATGTATTGAAAACAATAATTATTACAGTCTAGGCATGGTTGAAGACTTTTTATATAAAGCTACCATTGGTGCAATAAAGATAAAAATATTAACAAAACCAGGTACAGTCTGACGTGCAGAGCTACAAGTATGTCTGTTCCGTGAAGACAAAGAACTCAGCAAATGTAGAGATAAATCATTTATTGGGAATTAATATGATTTCTGTAACTTCTCCTCGATTGATGTATGCACGTAAACTGTTCCAACATTAATTCTCAACTGGTTAGCTCAATAATACAAACGTTGCTTCATCAGCGGGTTAGCTCAATCTTGCAACCTTTACAACTCGTTTCAAAACTTGTTTCGCGACTGTCTTATCGCACAATCATTATGCGACTTTAATTCAAATACAGCACACCCAGTAGAATACCACAGTGGTGAGCAATAGGAGATAAAAGTTCACGCTGTAAATGTTCATCGGGACAGTTAGGTGATTAATACCCAGAAGGGTCTGACCAAGTGTCTTATTGTATTTTCACCTGCCTTTTTACACATCCTGAAATAAATAAGAAAATAAACTTAGTAATAATCAATGATTAGGGAATGCATTTGATGATCTCGATCCCCAACTCTCTCTTCTTTGCCAAGTTGGTGATGATGTCATCCACCCCTGCAAACCTGTAGGGGATGCTAGATACACGTCCCAAGATCCATTCATTTGTAATGTTGATCAACTGTCTCATACAATCTCAACTCCAATCTGTATTAGGAGTGCGTTCTTTCTATGTTGAATGCCATAAGTTTGAGACTATGGGGAGGTACCCATTTAAGCCCCAATTTTCAACGTGCAAATTCGCCTCACAGTGGTCTCCATATAGAAATATTATTTCTTATAATCCATCAAATATTTTCGCTCGCACGCGATTGGTCTAAACGCCTCACGTGACCAAATATACCCCAGCTAAAACTGGGGAAAATCCGATGATATTCCCTAAGTGATATTCCCCAATTTCAAAAACTTCAAGGCGCATCTTGTTTACAATTAACATTAATGTCAAGATTGGGGAATGGCTTGCTTTTGTGAGAGAAGGAGAGATAAACCTGCTGGTCGTAAAAGTAGTATCAGTCTCAGAAACAACATACACTCTAAACGTTTTTGACGGTAAACTGTGCTTAAACAAAATGTTCAAATACTCAAGCTCATTGCTACATGCTGCGAAAAATATTTGAAGGATAATAACCACAATAGCCTCCATTTGGCTTCAAAAATACGCTCAGATATTTGTCTTTGGACATTATCTGCTTCTGGAAGCTCACAGTTTTCCTCGAGCTTCGCTTTCGGAAAACTGTATGCTTCTTGGAACATATAATGTCCACGGACAAATATCTGAGCATATTTTCGCGCCAAATAGTGGCTATTGTTTATTTATGCCCCTAAATGGGGAAGTTATTTAAAGATTAATTAATGCATAATTCTATCTTTGGTGACCGTTCCTCTATTTTTATTACTTTTGTTTGTGTTCTGTTACAAGACACGTTACTATTGGGCAGGCCTAAACTCAGCATTGATAAATGAGTTGATTTGTAACTAAAAATTGTTTCCTTTTTGCAGTTTTACTGGTGATTTTCTTCCAGAGGATAGTTTAAGTGGACAAGTAAGTAACTTTGCCTTTTCAATTTTTATACCACGTCTGACTGAGCACTTTCATCATACTTTTTACCCCTACTTCAATTTGTTTGGACTATGAGTCTTGCTTTCTTCCTTAGTTCCCCCCCCTCCCGCTGGGAATAGGCAGAGTCATTCATTTTTCCTTCAGACAACCATCTTAGAGAATTTGGTTGTCCAAAACCAAAAAAGGTGCTTGCCCAAAAAGGTTTTATTCAAAATGCATTTTGAAATAAAGTAAATATAACATGTGACTTTTGATGTGTTTTCATTAACATCAACATTATAATTTGTAAACTATTTACAAGGCTACAAAATAAATGTTATTGTAAGTTACCTCAGAACAGGTGCATACCTCTCAAGTCTCACAATTTTGCCACGACACTCACAGGGTTTCAGTTCAGTCTCACTGTCTCATGACGAGACACAAAAATCTCACATTAAACAGAGTTTCAAGCTGAAAGGGTACAATTTCCCTCTATAATTTCATTTTTGGCTTGCTTAGATGACTTTCTTGAACCAATTCTGTGCAAATCAATCGATAGTTAGTAAACAACCCTAAGTTCATCCACCTGTTTGCTGGAAACACAGTCCATGACTGTATATAGAAGACATGTGCCAAATTAGGTTTTCTTTACCAGTCTCTCACATTTTGGTTACTCACATTTTCAAAATGGCAGAAATAGCACTTTCTTTTGATTAGCACCTGTGCTTACTTGGTTTTGTCCAGATGCTGGTCGATCAATCTCCAGATTTTTTTACCTCAGTCTCCAGATTTTTAGTGTTTTGAGGTTGAGAGGTCTGGAGGTAGTTTTTTTTTTACAACATTTTTAGCCTTGTTAATAGTAAATCTTTTCTAAACCTAAAGTGAATATCATGCACAATGTTAATAGTGTTTTTCATTACGGAGTCTGACTGTTTAGTTTTGATCATGACTGATTCCAATCAAAAATTGGAAATGTGCTTGCCCCACGGGCAAGTCATGTCAAAGATTTACATGTCTGAACTAAATTTCTAGTTGTCCCAGACAATCATACATAGGTTTTGCTGCTCCCTGAATATGGCCGGACCCTGTTGAGTTTACCAGGGGCATTTTAACTGGACTGAGTGTAGCAGCGTGTGGTGTATCATGATAATAGGGAGCTTAAGCAATGCCGATGACGGCGACATTGCCACAAAAAATAGGTTGAGCAAAAACAATCGCTCTGCACGTGTGTTTTACATTTTGGTACATTTCTTTGCTGTCCTCTGCAAACCTACAGCATGAAATGACTAAATTCTAGGATTTTCCGACAACGTGATCGCACCACGGTGAATTTTGCCTTTTTGTCTTGACTTCAATACCACTCCTACCAATTTGGTTCCTGGGTAGTTAGCCGTTTTTGTAGAAGTTGAGCAAGTTGAAATAATCGCAAAGTAACACAAATGAAATAAAGTTATATTTTCAGGTGATGTTGCCATTGCCATCATCGCTGCTTAAGCTCCCCAATGACTTTTGTAAATGAGACATCGGTGAAAAGAATTTGACCTTTTCTGGGCTTTTCTCACTTGAGGGACCATGCCAAATTTTTGTTTAAGTTTGTGCATTTCAAAGTTTTGTTTGTTGGAGTTGCAGAAACTTGGGTGACAAGAGCACAGACTTGCTTTGAATTTTGCATGAATGGATACACTTTCATAAAATGTTCACAGAGAAAAGAATTTGGTACACTCCAGGCTAGTCAGGGGATCAAAACTTGCAAACAATTGAGAATACATGTAACTCTTACAACAGTGGTCTGACTCTGTGGTATTGTGGGTCAGCTTGTTGCTTAGTTCATTATTTGTAATTTGTAATTTATTTGTACATGTAATTATTATTATAATCTTTTTTTTTTCACATTTCTCTTGGTTATCATGCGTGAAGGAATGAAATAAGAAATAAAGATCTCTGGTCACTGTGGGTTAAACAAGAAGTTCCATTATAAAATCTTGAGCAAGCCAGTCTTTCACACCTTTTTTGGTTCGATATGCAAATTTAGATGGCCCTCAGCAGTGGCAAGTTGTCGACTCAAACTCCTCTGAATAAAATATTCTCAAAGTTTGATAAGATCACCATAACAATTTAAGACATCAGTTTTAAAGGGTTTTCTCTGAAAACAAAGCCAATTTTCCCAGTAAGGGTTGTAGAAAAAGACGCATGTTGTTTGTCAGTTGTCTCTGGCTCTGATGGTTGATTGACAAGTGAAGGTGAGAATGGCTAGGCCAGGAATTTTATACCAGAATTTCCTGTTAAAGCTGTAGTTCTAGAGTGAGCAAGCAGCTCACAGAATGCATACAGGCCCTTGAGTCCTTTAGTGATGGGCGGGGGCACCCCACATGCCAGGCTGTGTAGGTCAGTTATGGCCCAAGTGTGATTTTATCATTTTATTTTTTGTTGATACGTGGAGCTCAGTGAAAGAATTTGAAGTAAACAATGCATGGTATAATGATTTGTTTGTCTTTCAACATGTTGCAGTTGTATCGATGTGGGCTAAGACTCGAGGAGATATCTGACCAACTGGGAAGTCAAACACCATTAAGCAGGGTGCCCAATCAAGAAGCCAGGAGAAACAGTTATAGCGAGCTGTTGAACAGGTACACAGGTCTACCAGTCCTGACCGTTTATTCCCCTGTTTTGTGTTACTTTTAGGTTTAGATTTAAATTTGTCAATGCTTATGACTCCTGCTTCTCACTGAAGCTGTGGACTAAATTTACAACAAACAACTACAATTTTGTAAGTTAGAATTGGGTTGGTGACTTTCCATTGAATAACATCTAGTTTATAATTTACAAGCTGTATTCTATTTTGTTGTGATTCAGCTTATTCTTCTCAGCAAGACTTATTGTAATACAGTCGACTCACGATAACTCGAACCTTCAAAGGAAATTGAAAAAGGTTCAAGTTATCGGGAGTTCGAGTTACCAAGGGTAAAATTATATAGAAAATGATCAGAAGGGAAAGGAAAATTGGTTCAAGTTAGTGTGAGGTTCGAGTTAGTGAGGGTTTGAGTTATCGGGAGTTGACTGTAAAGATTTATTTTCCCTGTCTTTCTCTTTTGTAGGCCAAGAGATGGCCAACCCCAAGCAGCTACAGGAGACCAAGGAAATGAACCTGATCTACAGAATTTAATGCAGGTACAGTTTGTAAATCATTAACATTTGAAGTAGTGATGGGAAACTCAGTCTGCAGTTTGTGTTAAAGTGCTTAAGAGAAACCATAAATTATTTCCTACTGATGATGATGAAGGACACCATTGCCCTGTTTTGGAAAATTTTCCAAAAATGGCCCAAGACTTCTCTAGATGTTCCCAACTTTCATTTTAGAGGCTGGGATATCACTGTTTTTCAGTAAAATATCACACAAAGCAACAAGAACAACATAACAGCAAGTTTTCAAATGCCATTGAAGCTGGCTACCCCCCTCCCCCTCCTACACAGACGTTCTGTGGCTTGTTATGTCACTCCCACCTTTCCACGTTGGGGGTGGGGGGGGGGGTGGGGTGGGTGGAGTGTGTGATGTGACGCTACTCCCTCTCCTTGCTTCAACTATTGTTAATACCTTTTTGCATTCCTGATTTCTGCTAATTGAGTTGTTTGTGTTTTCTGTTCTTAGAGACTGAGAAACATCAAGGAGGCAAGTGGAAATGATGCAGCAAGGTACATTACTTTATTTAAGATTTTAGTGTAGATTTTCTGAAACAGGTAAGTTAGCTGGCTTAGTGACAAGTTGTCGCTGGCACCAAGAATGGGTGAATGATATTTTGAATAGCCTGCGGGCAAGCTCTCGGGGGAGGGGAAGGGGAGAAGGAGCGAGATCTCTTCTCCCCCCCCCCCGACAGTTTGCTCGTAAACTATATTTTGAACCGTAAAAACGGCACCTTCTAAATGTTTAACATTTAAAAGCGTTTGCCAAGAAAATACATTGTACTCTTTGTGTGAGATTTGAAAGCAACTTGTTCTTTCAAGATTGAAGTGAACTCTCAAATCCCATAAAGTTAAAGCTCTTGAGTATTACTTTATGATGGCGCTAATTGTTCTCCCCGCCTTCAGCTACAGCTGTATTAACAGTTGAATGACATTTCAGAAAGTTATCCAAAAATGTGCTTTTTGGTTCTCTTACAAAAGGTAAACACAGCACCCAAGGGGTAAAGTTTTTGCCTTGTATAAAAGCTTTGTTGATTCCGATTTCCGCACATAAATAATGCAGCATTGTATTAAATTTAGGGGATCATTGAGTTGGTATGTTATTAGTAAAGTGCTTAAATTGTTGCATTTATTCCTGGCTTTCTTATTCTTCAAAATTCAATGTTATTATATAGATGTCGCAAATCAAACTTTTTCTTACAAGAAAAATTCCCAAAGTCACGGCGTTAATTTCCATTACTCTATCTAAAGGACTTAATATATTTTCAAACAGTTTACTGTGATATATAAATAATAATACCGGTAGTAGATTACTGTAAACACTTTAAGAAAAATAAAGTGCATTATTTTGCATGCATGAATAAATAGCCGTATTGGTCTCCCGGGCAGGTGTCTCGTAGCGATATCCAACGACAGGTAGATAAGTCAATATAGCATATGGTAATTTCTCTGACAGTGGTGTTTAAATCGGATGCTGCTATATGAGGATGTTATTCCAAAGATATCGCTTCGACGATAATATCATTAGATAAATCACGCATGGCGGCTAGAGCGTCATTGGAAAGCAGCGACGAAGGAACCGAAGATGAAGAAATCGTAAGAATCTTGCGTTGGGCCGCCTCGACAATGTAAATGTCTTTTTCTATGTGTTGTACGTTCAAAGTGATTTACGTTTACGGGACAAATCAGTTATGGGATATTTGTAAATTTATGGTATATCGCTGCATCTTATGAGGTAACATGGCGTTTCGCTCAAAGTCCAGTAGTCGAGTCGAAGAGTCGGGTTATTCCACCTGTTTTGTTTTGTTTTGTTTTCGATTCATGTGGCGGGTTTCTTCTCTAAGTTAAGGTTTGACCAAATGTATCCATTGTGTTGTTTGTCGTTGCTAGCCAAAAAAGCTTGTCGCTGTTGTTTTAGAAAATGCGTAAGTTATTGTAATTTTTGATTTTAAAGTTTTCCTTTTGGGATCGGTTATCTTGTGGTTCGAGATCGGTGAAGATCATTCGCTGTTATGTCGCTTTTAATGACGCTTGTTCTCCAGATAATGACTGATTTGTAATCAATTTTAATTTTCAACGAAGGGTTTTTGGTCTGATTTAATTGCAAGCTTTCATTGCGTTGAAAACCAGAAGAAATTTTTCTGTACCACGATTTGCATTGAAAGTACTCAAATATCAAAATACAATAATCATTTGACTGCGAAACGTTACTGAGTGCTTTTAAATCTCAGTTAAGTCGCCCGCATTTTAAGTGTTTTAATGCTCTCATATCAAGGTGCGTTAAAAGTTGACAGTTTGCTGAGATTTTAGAAACTTGACAGACATTTATCAAATCATTTCCACATGGCTTTTGTGGTAACGGTTTGCTGTATAGTATTTCATTTCATTGCCAACAAATCGAACCTTACATGGAAAAGGGATTTACGTCGTTCTGTTAGTCTTATGAATACGAATTTAAAATGTCAGAAAGTGAAACACAATTCCGCATCTTGCAACTGGGCCTAGTTTCATGTGCTTTTCAGTTCGTAAGAAACCGAACTTTAAAAAGAGGGGTCAACAATGTTGGATGGCTCATTTAGTTCCCGGGTGGAAAAATCTCGCTTGTGCAATCTTTATATCGGTAGAGCGATCGTTGCATTTCGAGAGTGCATAAAGTCAAACTTGGATTTAGTCGTTTATCAGCGTGATTGCTGCAATCGTAAAAACTATAGAAACATTTCCGTTGTTGTTCATACGATTGAAAACAATGGCGAAGTTTCTTTTTCGTAAATAGCTTATAACTATTATCATCCAATTAAAGCGATTACTAAGGTAGTACTTTCGTCTGCTTTCTTTTCGTTTATCATCACTGTTTTCGAAAAGAACGTTTTAACAAAATCTGTCCTTTTTCATCACTCTTAAGAGACGTGCAAAGGGATTTAAATTAATTTTCTTGCTTTCCCTTTCGTCTTTAGAGACGGAAACAGTTCTGAAGATGCTGAGGATTTCGAGTTGAATTCCGTTGGCAGAGAAGATGAATATACCAGAAGATTTTCGTTAGGTATTAAGAAAAAGATTTCTCTAGATTTTTATGTTTTGTATCACATGTAAATAACTGATTCAAGTTTCTCTTCTACTAACGGTGATTGTGATGATAATTGTAAAATTGTTGAAGACGACAAGCGTTGTCGGAGTGACTTGTTTTCGTTGAAGCAATGGCAATGATTGTTGTTTTGAAATGAAACATTGCATGATAATATTATTATTTTATTTGTCTGCAGGTCCTCTTCCAGATAGCGATGGCGAACTTGAGAACAAACAGGTGAAATAATATCTCAAAATAAACCACAATGCTTCCTTTTAATTTTACGTCTTGAAAGCAAAATGCCTCTTTTACGTATTTACGTCGGCAATGGTTTTGTCAAAAATTAAGTGGCCCAGACAAAACCAATTACCTTTGCATATTCAAATCTAAAGTCGCATTTCAAGAAGATATTTAAATGACACTTTGCGTGTATAATACAGACTCGTTTCTCCTGCTGTTTCGCTGAATTTAGAGCAGAATTGAGTCAGTTTTTTGGACGGCTGACAAGACGTGAATCAATGGCGTACTATTTGACTACGTTAAAATTTCCAATCGGTTGTTGTCATACTACGTATATTGTTGCCAAAAAGATTCATAAGATAATATTGGCGGCAGGCGAAACTTATAAGCGGAATATCTGCATGTAATATGTGGCAAGACATGCATCAAAACATTGAACTGCCAACCAATCATCTTTCATCACCAAACGCGTTGTTGTGCGATTTTGTCTACGAGAAATAACGCCGTGTGAAGTTAAATTGCGTAAACAATATTCGGTCCAATTTTTATCGCTCTTATCTGAGCGATAATGATTTGAGAGGCAGGCCAATACAACCGTCGACAATTTTAATGTGTTGTTCTTTTTGACAATTTCGCGTCGCAAAATGTACGCGGTCCAACATTGGAGCTGACAGCAAATATTTGGAAATACGAAGCGCGATAAGCTAAATTTGTTCAATAGACTTCGCCACGAAACATGTTGCTTGGCTGTTCTGACGACCGTTTGGAAGGAAATCGTGTGGGATTTTACGTAAGCTGAACAGCGGATATTTCGTGTGAGAGTATGGATTATTTTGGAAACGACGGTTCCTTGGAAGAGTTTTATCTGGTGTTTTTGGACGGCAGATCGTGGCTTTCGGTGAGAACTGAGTTGTCTGTGATGTAATGATATGACACTGGCGTCTTTCCACTTGTTAACACGTTATTTTGCTCATGCAAAAACTCAAAATAACATTGCAATGGAGATTCGAGCAATTAGAAAGCTATCTTTGTTAAAATTATTCGTATTCTTTATTCTAAATATAATCTTAGGTCCTGTTCCATAATTCTGTTTTCCGTTGGTTCGGTATTTTCGTGTTCTACTTGGTTGGTTTGATTCATCAGTTTATTCAGCTAGCACTGAACTGTAGTTGTTGATGATTAGTTTTCCACCGAAAACGGTTAAAAATCTTCATATTTAATTAGGATACTACTTGAACCAAATCAATTCAAACCGGTAGGTTTGAAATTGGAATGACTGTTACAAGTATTATAACATAGAGGGCAAAATTACTGAATGCGATATCGGCATCTCCTCCGCAGAACCTTTTCTTCTTTCTTATTCTTCGCCCTGTCAATGTTGATAGGCGAAGATAAATTTCGTGTTAAAGAATTTATTTATCGATGTTTATTTATTCATTTTATCGATGTTCTATTTTTGTTCCTAGGGGCTTGGTGACCACGCCGAACCTTTGGACCTACAAGAGTCTGGGTACTTCGCGTCCGAATCCATGAGTGTTATTCAAGACCCTGCCTCTGAGCCCCTGGGCAGTCAGTACTTCGCTAATAGTCAAGGAGCGCACCACAGGTCGCGAGAAGGGTCCCTGTCGAATACAAGGTACACGAAGATTGTTGTGCACTTTGGAAATAATAGTTATTTATAACAAAAAGGCTTCAGGTCAAGACTCAGTTCAGATGTCGCTTCGCCGGACGATCAAATGCTGATTTGTGTTTAATTGAAGTAATTACCAACATTCCCAAATTCCAATTCGACCTGGAAACAGTGGAAGAAATAGCCACTTTGCGAAAGCCACTGAAATTCCCATTTATTATTATTATTATTATTATTATTATTATTATTATTATTATTATTATTATTATTATTATTATTATTATTATTATTTTATTTTATTTTAATTTATTTTTATCTGAAGCAAGCAGAAATGTCTGTCAGGTATGTCTTTTAATTTTTGCGCGAAAATTTAACACCCGAAATATCCATCAGGCAATCTTGTACGATGTAAATTTTGCGAATTTAAAGCCCAGGAAATAAAATAAACGTCATTGATGTACTAACAAGTTAAGCTCCCGGTATTAACACCTTTCTACAACGAAGCCTAGCCTTCGCGTTGTTGTTTGGCTTTTGTTTAACGGTGACTTTTGTTGTCTTCACAGCCCACATCGCTTGTCAGTTTCCTCAATCGGTGGACAGCGTTCACGAACCAACAGTCAGCGCAGTCGAGCCAACACAGTTGACATTGATTCACCCCCACCCCCTGAGGACGACGGTGACAATGACGTGCCTTCTTCTAGCTTACCTTCCCCTCAGACCTCCCCCGGCAGTACTAGATCCCCGCGTGCTTCCTCCAGTCCCCTGCGTCATAGTGTGAGTGGAATTCCTCCTCCTCCCGGGCGCCAGGACAGTTGTTTGAGTGAAGCCAGCAGCAAACGCTCTCGTGCAAGCTCCAAATCATCTCGTTTGCCACGGTCTGTACCTGACTACGATAACTTGCGTGACCCCGGAATCGCAGCAGATCCGGACGAGACGCTTCAACCACGTGATCGCGCCCTTAGCAATCGTAGTTTGCCACGAGAATCCCACGTGCCCCAGGACACGTGGAGCAGGCGCACCAGTTCTCGGGATCTCCCGCGGACCTTGAATGCGGTGCACGAGGAAAACGTGCGCAAGCCGTCACGGGTTTCCCATGGGCGTCCTCACAGAGCGAGCGTTTCAGGCGACAGCCGTGTTTCGACTCCTCTGTTTCTTCCTGACGGAGCTTCCAGACCAAAAGAAACTCAACGAAGAGGAAAACATCGGAACCCAACTGCCGACTCTGAGAGAGGGTTCGATAGCGGTTTCTTCGGCTCGGAGGGAAGTCGGATATCGCGAGGGCACGAGTCGCCCGATATCCCGCCGACGTTTTACTCCGAGAATAAACTTCGAAACGCTCCCCTGCAAGAGCAATCCGCCACCGAAACTGAAGATGATAGACTCCGTACCACAGTGCCCAAAATTACGCCGAAGTTAGTACCAAGAAGCAGAGATCTCAGACGTCGAAGATCTTCTCTTCAGTCGTTGTCTGAAAGCGAAGAAGATCGCGTTCTTGAATCAACGCATCCAAAACCTCCGACACGAACGCCCTCATCTCAGAGAGAAAGGAGAAGTCATCGACACACTCCGACCCATCCTACACCCCGATCGGATAACGAGGGAGTCCAACGACTAGACGACAGTTTACGAAGGCACGCATCGTCTCCGAGCTTGTACGATGGCGGTGCTGGAGAGAGATCAGGGCAGAGTGGACTGGCGGGACGAACTTCAAAGACCCCCTCACGTCACGAGAAGTCAACAACTCCGATAAGGAGCACGGGTAAGGATAAGTGATATGAAATAGCACTACTGTAATTATAACCATGGTCATACGAGATGTCTTTGAACTATTGAACTATTGGACTGAAAATTTGAACCTATTCAAACACTTAGATCTGAAGAGAGCTCATGAGCGTCTCTGAACAAACGAAGTTGTTTTCTTTTCAAACAAAATAAACATTCACCGCTTGATGCATATCAGTCGTTTGTAACAGATAAATAAGAATTCTTTTCGCGAAACAGAATAACATTTGTCGGTTTAGCTTGCTTGTACTCTTGTGAACTAAATTTAAATTCTCGTCCGAGTGAACTTGCAATTCATTTCCGCACGTAGGAACAGAGACAATCAGAGTGTGTTCATTATAAGGGTGAATTTTCGTACATTTCAGTGGGTAATAACATTATTTTCACGAAAATGCTCAGAAATTTTATTTTGTTATTTTGAACTGTGATGCAAATCAGTTAATTACTGAGAAATAAATACTTTGTACCGCATGTATGGAAAGTTTTCACTAACGGCGAAGAGTATTGGCGAGTTCTGAACAAAACATATATATCGTGATGTCATTTCTTTTATTTCTCTTTGATAGTTTTTATGTTTAATTATTAATAGAAGGGAGAGGTACAGTTACAGCTATTGTTCGCATTAAATTAAAGTTTTTTACACTAATTTTCGAATGTAACTGTTTGGAATAATTTAGGCATAAGGAAGTCAAGAAGGAGTGAAGAAATGAATCTGTAAGAAGCATGGGTTATTGTTTAAAAATATTTCATTGCTTGTCGGCAAATTTTATTTTGTCTTATTTCATGTTGAATTAAGGGATAGTATTTTGATAAACAATTTTGATACCCCGCGTTTTTGCGGTTAGTTTTCGTTATTCGCCCGAAAGTTTTTCGCCTTGTGTATTTTTGGTATAAACGCGCATTCATTAAAGTTCAATTTTCAAGGCGACAGGTGCGGCAGCTAGAAATGCTGTCCGCTAATTACCCATTAAATTACTCTGAAGTTAGTGGGAACACCAGGTCCTGCGTTTTGGTCAACAAACTGTTCCGTTTTACCAACGTGATTCGATTTACATGCTTCAGAGAACCTTCATCAAATATTACGGTATTTCGCTTGCTTTTGTGAAGTGAAGATTTTGTCGCCTTCGTTCATTGCAATTACACGCTAACCGTTCTTCAATTTATTCAGGATCTTTGCCGTATTTAGAGACTGGTCGAGGAAGACACTGGTTTTTGTTTTTAGGTATATTATACGGCATTTATTTAACAGTTAACTAATCAAAAACGAAGCATGTAGTAGTTATCGCACTGTTGTCATAAGCAGATACTGGTGGGTATTTCACGACGCGCGCTTATATCCGTTCATCATATAGCGCTGTTACTTTTGGTTACAAATGGCAGGATATGTTCTTTATACGTGAGGGTCTGTTTGGAGGTAAATGATTTTATACAGTAGGGTTTAAGAGTATCTTCCTCGCGGAAGATTTGATAGTTGAATATTAATAATATATAGGCGTGCAGTGATATGAAAACTGTCGGTGAGCTCGTTAGTAGGTAGTTTGGTGAATGCATGCCATCAAATCATTTAGGTGAAGTTGTATGCTGCTGATTTTGTCTAAGCCATCGACCAATCTCGTAAGTGTTACCATCTCTGTTCACAACCCTGATGGAATCTTGTTAGAACTAGTGTTGTGATTTGGAGTCTCGTCAGCAGCTACCTTTCGTAATGTCGTAGTCGTGGTAGTAGTCACCAACCAGTTCTCTTATAAAACGCAAATCAACCTTGTCGACGCGGTCATAGATCTAATTCGAACGCGCGTTAGCGATCAGTTGCGATTGTAAACAGTCATGACCTCAAGGTTGCTATGAAAAGGAATCATTCAACATTAAAGTCTGTTCTCGCATGTATGATCGGTAGTGATAATGAAAGCTAACAATCGCATAGTTGTTCGCAATTCCTGCGAACATCTGGAAATTGCCCTGCACTGCTGCGTGCACTGCAACAGACATCAAATATAGCGATCCAAAAATATCCTCGCGAAAGCATGTTCATTAAATCGGGGTTGTCAATATTTAAATAGTAATGTTTAGGATATACAGATACTTTTCACCTATGGCAACTTATCAAGTGCAGCTAAAACGTGACGCAAACCCACGTATTCTTATTAAAAAAAACTGCAGAAATTTTAAGTCATTTTGGTTAGCGGAATTTACTAATAAACTCCGTTGTTTTTATCACATTCCGTTCTTGAAGTTCAGGATAGGATGAGCTCTTTAAAATTCTTTATATTGATTGATATTACTAAACATGATCAGCCGTGCAGCTTATATCCTAACCATTTTTCTACAAAGTACACTTTTCCTGTGTATTTGTAACAGTAAATTGAGGCTAAACGTTTCTTCAAATAGAATTTTCACCTCATACTGAATGAGCAAAGTCCTTCTCATGCAGGGCGCAATAATGAAATGCCACTAATTAAGCCCTATTTTAGTCTATCAACTTATCAGATCTTTCAAGTTTGTACAATTTATTTGCTAACAATGAGCCTTTTCCCAAAACATAGCTGTATGTTTTCTAAAAACCGGGTTCGCGGCTTCTATTCACCAGCCTTGTATTCAGTTGTTCATATTAAAAGGTGTAAAAGGAAAACAGTACGTCAGCTTACTTAATTCAAATCGTGTCTTGGCCTTTATTTCAATCATTATTTTTCGCCGTTAGGCCCGCGACCTATGGATAAACAGAGCGTGCGCAGTTACCCTGGGGACCGTGATTCCGTGCGGTCTGGCAGACGGTCCAGAAGAGATGATAGCAGCAGTGGTTACAGTGATAATGAGAGAAGATTCCGCAGGTCAGTACTATATACACAGCAAAGTACGTTGCTTCAAAGCTAATGAAGTCAAACTACAGTTCGCGTTATTTGAATACGGTTTTATGGCCAAAAAAAAAAAAAAGAGGATTTCTGCCAGTCTGTTTGAGTCTTTTATTTTGGCTAAAAAGGGGAGAAGGGGAATTTTTGTCCTCGGTAGGTTTTTCTGAATGTTTTATTATTACACGTGTTTTGAATTGACAGTTTCTGTTGGTTCGCGTTTTGGGCAAGCTATGGCAAGTTTTCATTGATTTCACATAACCTTCAAATGACAAGTTTTATTTTGTTGCTGTTGTTGTTGTTTTCATTTTTCTTGGACACTGAAGAAACGTTTTCTTTGACAGTTTCTCTTTGACGTAGCTTTCAAATAAAAACTGTTTTTTCCTCTTGTATATGGCAACTTACAGTAATATGGAATGTTTTTACCTGACAGGCTCAAAAACTGGCATGCTATTTTTGAACAAATAGACTTGTCAACAAAAATGGAATAGGGTCCAATTCTGAAAGCACGATAATTAAGCATGGTCAGGTATCGCCGGCGAACCATTGAAATGTCAAAACTGAACTAAAATTTGACGCAAATCTTGGTTTAGCGTGAAGTTGAATTGGTGTAGTGTGTCGACAGTGCTCGTTTTCGTATTGTCACCATAACGAACCCATATTTTCTGCTCTTACAGAGATCCTGTTGACAAGCTAAGAGATGAACTGCAGAACTTGAGAGCTCAGCTACAGCAAGATGCAAACGCTCGTGGGATGCAGGCTCAGATGTACGAAGATCTTCGACGACGACACGATGATCTCGAGCGCGAGATGGCCCGGCGAGGAGCCGAGCAACAGATGGCGAACATGTACGACAACCTACAGAAAAAGTACGATGCTCTGGCGAATGAAATGTCTCGGAGCAGAGACAAACCAAAAAGTCCCTCGCCATACGATGATCTTCGGCAACGCGTAGAGGGTCTCGCCAAGGATATTGGGGAAATGAAACGAGGGGAATACGACACGCCCCCTCCAGCTCCCCCACCGCCTTCCCATCCCCCACCCCCAGCACCAGTTCCCCCGCCATCACCCGCTCAAACACCCGAAGTTTTCTTGATGCAGTTTTTGTGTCCGTTTTGTGGAGGTGCAGGGACTCATAGCCACGGAAATTATTTTTACCCGGGTTATTCCGGTCCGGCACAGGAAGCCCCGGCAGCTACAACACGCGCTACCACACGGCCACCCTCCCCTCGCCCTCGTCGCCATACCGAGACACAGACACCGTACACTCCGCAAGCAACCAACACTTTTGTCCGCCATCCTACTACACCGGCAGCGACTTCCACACTATACTCACCCTACTACCACAAGTAAGTGATAGAACTATACCACAAGGGTGGGAAGGGTGCTTAGTATGAACATGTGGTATGGGTCTGTTTGGCTTTTCATCCCTGCAATACGAATCGTTAAGGTTTGTTTTCAACAGGACAACAACCACACAAGCATAGCATAAGAAAATTCTGTCTTCACTCGGAATCGATTTAACATAAGCGTAAGAATAGTCACTTAAAACAAGCACGTTTGCTTTTCTTGTGCTTTTGCTGTAGTAAGGGCAACCTTATGCGAATATTTACGCTCAAATCACTAGCAGAAACCAATGCTTTCAGTGCTAGAGTGAGTACGGCTGTGGTAGAGAAGGATGGGTTCAGGAACGAGATTTGCTCTCCCGTGACTGTCTAATATTACTCGCACTCAATTGAAAGCTCACAAAACTTCGGAGGATTTCTGTCTTGACGGTCAGTCGCTTTGGAGTATTTTCGTGGTAGCCTAAAATTCAACGGGAATATGAACTGACAAAAAGCAATCCGTGGTAAGATGACGACATAAAAAATCGTTTTTACGATTAAGTTGACATTTCTATCTTTTTGAGACTGTCTTGCTTGCCTGTTCTACATTTTTTCAAGCCTATTACAGTTTACTGTTCTTTTAATACAAAACGCCTATACCCTATTCTTTCCAGCGTTGTTGGATTCTCAAGTCTTCCAGAACAGTGGCTAACGTTATTTCTCCGTTTTTTTTTTTTTTTGCTAGTGTGGTTTCATCACCCGTTCATCATCACACTCACACATACCCGGGGGTGGCGGCCGGGTCCCCCGTCTTACCAACCACGGTGATAACCCCCGGAGCTCCTGTGATAAATGCCGGGGGGTTAATCGAGACACCCATGGTACATCATATTCATCATCTACCCGGAGGGAAATCTAGGACCCGGCGGGAACGGGATGTTTCTGATAGCGAGGAATCCGATAGTGACGAGGGATACCCTGTGCCAAGAAGGTACGATATCGTAATGTATGGTTTTGTTATGTTTTCCAAGTGGTAGATCTCACAAGTCATGACCCATTTCTACATAACGTGCGTTTTTCTGTACCAAAAGCGTGTCCACTCACAGCAGGTTGGACTCGCTTAACCTGGAGTCAGACCTTTTTTTTTCCTTTGAATCTCGTGTTAAAAGATCAAGATTCTGGATTTCTCCCTGATTAATCGAGAAACAACTTTTCGCGTCAATAGACAATCCCAAGTCGCGCCTTATATACGTCGCTTGCTTTCTTTCTCGCTCCGTCCTTCGTTAAAATAAAGGCTACTAGCATGTTAGATCTCGCAACGTTGCGTTCTGTTTCCTCTATGCAAGGTCTAGTTTGGTGTGTTAAGCTACTGGCACTTTTCTCACAGACAGAATTGATGGGAAATAAACGAAATTGTCTGCTGGAGGTGGTTATTTCCTGGGTATTAACTGAAAACTTCTTTTGCTTTAAGTTTCCAAGGCAGTGAACACTCTTGGAACACCTATGTGCCATTTATAGATTTGAAAGATGTGGTTTAGGTTAATTAAAGTAGACAAAGTGTAAAGTTGAGCCAGTTGTGAGACTTGTCCCACTAACTGTTTGTAATGTTTCAATCTGTTATCTTTGCAGCAGGCAGCATTCCCGAGCTAGAAGTTACACAGGCAACCGCAGCAGCTGGGGAGGCCATCAAGGGGATGAGGTGAGATTTTAGTTTTCATTGCGTTTGACGAAGGACAACGCAAGCCTAATCTTCTGTTGTGTTGGTGACCCTGTGGCAGGAGAAAATATCCAGATAATTATTTTCTCTGTAGTTTCTGTGATGGGCGAAGGCAGATATGCCTCGCTTTCAAATATGATTCCAATGACGTCAAGCCTCCATAAATGTTCTCTGGTTGTATGTATTCTCTTTTAGTCCAGAATGTAGCAAGCTACCTACATACTTATACATATTGGCACCAGGTTTTCTTTTAGGGAATTCTTCCAGTTTTTTTCTAAGAGAATTTTCAGCAGGCTATCAGGAAGAAAAAAAAGGAATATTCGTCTTGTCGCAAGTGTGGAATAAAGACAAAAGCCTTACGGAAATGGAGCCCATGGCCTGGCGTACGCCGCCATACTGTCTCGTCACTAGTCTCCCACTAGTACAGCGGTTTGAGCATCCAACCGGTGTGCGGAGGATCATGGGTTCGATTTCCGTCAGTAATTCAGATTTTTCTGTGTCTGTTGCTCATGACACGATGAACTTTACATCTTTTCCATTTCTTTTACCTAGTTTAACAAATTGTCATCTTTCTTTGCCAGGCAACCTGGAAGCTTGTAAAAAGACTTTATTTCTCTGATTTTTTCTAGTCTCCTCAAAATTAACTTTTAACTTCCCCTTAAACGAGATCCAAACGTCGTCTCTGTGACAGGTTTTCAAATACGAAGTGTTCTTTGCAAAATAATGAAGTGTTGAATATGAACTTAAATAACTGCTTGTGAAAGTGCTTAACGTTTTGGCTTAAAATCTGCTTTTCGAGTTACGGAAACGCAAACTGTTCCAAAGAGCGCGTATATGTAAAATGATAAGTTACACTGTTATCGTCTAAACTTGTCGTTTTATTTGTTTCAGCTGGAGAGCTACCGTCTCCATCAATCGCTCGATGTGGCCAACAAAGCTGCAAGAAAAATGCAGCAACTGTCCAAGAGAATGCTGGGTAATATAGCGTCCGACTTGATACGATCCGGCAAGAGATAACATCTGCAGAAGGGCAACTTTATTTGCTGCTACGCAACTGAAATTATCCAACCTTCGCTGTTCTCGCGTACTTATAATCCTCTGCGCTGTGCGGTTGATATTCGAACCGCCGTCAACCCTATACGTAACGCAAATCTTTAGTCCATTCGTCTTCAGACTGCGTTCTACGATACATTCAAGATGGCGGCCTTGAGAGCAAAGAAACTCGCGAAAATGTATACTTCACAATTTAAGTAATTGTGGCTCATATATAAATGACATTTTGGTGCCGACTGTCGATCTTTTATACTTTGTAAGCAGAGAATAGACATTGTAACTTTCAAAATTAATGTGTTTTGTCGGGGCTTCTTTTATTTTTATATCTTACTATAAATTTTGTATAAAGCGCCTTTATATAGCTATTTAATTTAAATTTGTTTAAGTTTTTATCTCCAAATATACATTCATGTTATATTTATTTATTCAGATTATATATTAACTTAAGTGATGACAAATTTTTGTAACAAGATTGAACAAAAAATAATTTCATACGCGTGTTATTTTAAAGCTTTATAAAAGTAATTCATATTCGGTTTGTAAGGTAATGCATTACACAGTTAAATTTAAACGGAAAATAAGTGCGGTTGTTGTCTTCTCATAGCTAAATAGGGTTTCGTTGCACACCTGGGCCCAGTTGTTCAAAGCCCGATTAAGGCGTCGTCCACACGTATCCGGAAATTTGTGAAAACGCATTTTTTTTTTACGAATACGGCTTGCGTCCACACGTATTTTCAAGGCGTATCCGGAAATTTTTGAAAACGCTTTCCAGAGTGGAAATTTTTTTATCCGATACGAATACGTATACGTGTGGACGGTCGTATCCGGAAATTTTCGAATACGCTTTCGTCATTCTCTTGGATCCAGTCTTTACGGCGAGCATTATAAACAAACATGGCGTACAGCAAGGTTGTAGCTTCTTTGTTAGTTGCTCTGATTTCTAGTTTGATATCATGCGTTCAGATAAATGCAGCTGTGATAAATTTACACAACCAATACAGCAGCATCTTCTGGCGAGGGATAATGAGCGCTGTAAGCTTCGTGAATCTCGCCATACTTGTCAACACAAGATTCCCAGTCGATGCTTTTGGCGATTTGCTTCGTTTTGTATTCTTTCGTGACTGTCAGCAGTAGTTCAACTTCATCATCGGTACATTTATATGTATCAGCATATTTTTTCTTGACTTTTTCAGTAGATTTAGACATTTTTTCGAGTGATAAACTACAAGCTTCGACTGTTTACACCTCGCAGTGGCTATGGCGCGAAAGAAATGGCGCCTAAATCGCAATTATGCGCATGTTCATCTCAGGATTCTCTCCGGCAAAAGAGCTGGGCACCAGAGCAAATCAGAAAATTTCCGGATACAATCGGATACGTGTGGACGGCAGAAAACGATTCGAATACGCCGCGTGTGGACGTGAAAATTTTCGCATCCGCAAAAACAAAATTTGCGGAAAAAAAAATTTCCGGATACGTGTGGACATGGCCTAAGGTAATCCTGGGTTAACGTGAACTTTGATTTGAGTCTAATTACAAATTAATAAAATTTCTTCAAATTTTTTTGTCCCTCGATTTTAACTTAGACTTGTCTTTACCATTATTTTCAACTAAGCTTATAAAAGCGAGATTAAAACCTCGGTTAAATTTTAATTTGGGATTAGCGTTTATCGGCTATCGAACAACCGGTCCATGGTTCCTTGGGACAATCTTGACGCTTCCCGCTTGTTCACTGTTTTTGTGTACACGAAAGCGTTTCAAGTCCATAAATTTATACCATTAGGAGCATTTTTTTCTATGTCAAGCAATAACGACCCAATCAGCGTTTCGTACTCATTTCACGTTAAACATTTTCTTTTAGTATGTTATCAAGATGAAAGATTTCAGGGGCACCCAACGACCGTTTTCTCTCAGATCCTTTGAAACGCTATTTTAGGCTATCTGGAACGCCTTTAAAACTCTGTAGGTTCATTTTAGGCTGCACTATAATATTTTTTATCTGTTCGGTCATTCCAGGGGAACTTGAGTCTTTTCGAAATTACTAGGTCATTTTTGTCCATTTCCCGAAAACCTTAGGTCTTATCACCCTTGCGAAAATATTAGCTGACCTTTTTTCGGTACCCGAAACGACATTTTTTCATCAATGCAAAAACACCAGGCCTTAAGTTTCTCATATCACGAAAGTTCGAGGTGAAAATTCCCTTCAGAAAGTTGTAAGGGATCAAGGGACTTCCGAACAGATAATTTACCGAAACGATCCGTTGGGTGCCCCTGAGATTTTGCAAACGCAGTGTTAAGTTGGAAAACGTACGAATGAAATACACTGTGTAAACCCTTCCTTGGTGCTAATAACGGAAAAGTTGTCGTTAAGCATACAAACACGAGAAATAAACATGATTTCTTACTACATTTTTGTGTTTTGTTATGAAAGTTGCTCTGTTGAGAGTGTGAAAACTGCGAGTAGTTGAGGGAAAGAGAAGAGTTGAACAAGAAGCGACATTTACTTCCCTTGTGCTGGTATCCTTAAAGCCTCTTTTAGTCTGTCTCGTTTTATACATTGTGTTTTCCTATGCTGTAAAGAATTTCACAATTTCGTGTTTCAGAATTGTTTTTCTGACATCATTAATTACAAAGAAGTAAGAGGAGAGAGCTTGTTCGCAGGTTAACTTCAAGCAGTCGTTTTGTGCCCATTTTAAGTGATACTCAAGTCTTTTTTTGGCGGATTTAATAGCTTAGCGACATGACTTATTGTCAATATGACAATTACAAACAAACCTTCTTGTTCTTTAAGGAGAACAAAAAAGTTGCGTATTATCAAGTTTAAATACCTTTTGTAGGCTTCTAGGATTGGAACCTTTCGACATTCCCCCTCTCCCTCCCTCCCTCCCTCTCAAATGGACTTCATATTGCACTTTTTCAGCTGCTTTGGCTGCTAAAGGTTAAGTGGCCTTCAGTTGAGTGGTTGACGTAATTCCTGTGTGAAGAGTTTGTTCCGAAAGGACTCTAACATACTTACTTCAGTCCAGGTAGAAACAAGATTAACAACTCAGAACATTGTAGTGACGCTGTTAGTTCTGTTTCCAGGAAAGCGTGTCACATAGACATAAGGTGAACTTCAATGGAGGAATTCACAGCCACCATTGAGGTGTGCACCTAAAGTCTTCATAAACAATGAAGCCGGCGATGGACAAACAATTCTTCTGCGCCATCAACGACGTTGAACCCTACACAAAATCAAGACTGAAAGATTAGCTTGGATCCACTGTTTTATAAACGGTCCCTTCCAGCTAATCCGAGATTCAAAATTGAATTTGAAATCCCTGCATTCAGTGGATACTAGCGATAAATTAATAAACTAATTAACAATTAGATGGCGAGCTCGAGGTTTCTATCGGCTGATAGTTGGCGAGGGGCGAAGCCCCGAGCCAACTATCAAAGGCGATAGAAACCGAGAGCGAGCCGTCTAATTGTTTTAGCATACCTCAGTGATCGATCTATCAAGCAAAAAAATCTTTTTATTTCATTAATTTTGATATATTTGTGCAATGATCCATGCTAAATCGCGCGCGCTCTGACAAACTGCCGTCTATCGATCGATAGACGGCACCTGTGTAGCCAATCAGATTGCGCGTTACGCGATAGTCGGTCACTGTGGTATGCTAAATCAGTAATATCCTACCGATGTTTCCCCGTAGTTGTGCAAACAAACGCGACAATTGTTGTGAAAGCACGTTTGAAAAATTCAAAGTGTTTGCTTCCCTGAAGCAAATTTTGCTCTCGCAACAATCGATTCCACGACCATTTTTTCATTGTTACTAAATGAAACGTAACGTTTCCAACAAATCAGCCGAATACCGCGAGAGACATCACTTAATACGTCAGAGCAAAGAAACCATGACAACGAAACCCAAACAAAAGGCTAAGGGAAGATCACGAAAGAGCACTTTTACTAATTTAGCAAAAACGGCTGCAGATATTAAAAGAATACAGAAGCAGATAGTCCGCTTTGTAATTTAAATTAAAAAGAAACAAAAAGAAAAAATGTTATAATGCCCTAAGCAACGACTTTTAGTATGCACCCTCTATTGTTCCTGCCAGTTACTCCAAAAATCCTCAAGGATTCGTAATTTTAAAAACAATCCTTACCTTTGTTCTTGTTAAAGTTGTTAGGAAACACCCCAGACAATACTAAGTATTTTTTGGAGAGTTTCCCATCAACTGGAGTTGGGATTTAAATTGCTAATATCAAACATGTTTTCATCTTGTGATGGATTATTTTTTCCATCGTGACACAACTGAATAAGTGCGCGTTGCAGAACGAAGTAAAAAAAAAACGTCATAAAAGTAAATTCCAACGATCATCTTATGCGCGCTCTAACTATCGAACGTCACGCGTTTTTGCTGAGTCGACTGAAGAGTCCAAAAGGACTCTTACGTAGTACTTACTTCACTCCAGGTAGAAACAGAATTATCAGTATCATAAAGCAAATGATATACTATAAAGACGCCGAATGTTCCTTGTGTCCACTGTCACGGGGGAAAAGCTTGTCTGATAGGCATAAGGTGAACTTCAATGGACATGAATGTCAACAGTGAGTTCAACTTCTAAGTCTTCAACAATTGCTCTGCGCCATCAACGACGTTGAAATCTACACAAAATCAAGAAAGGTTAGCTTGGATTAGGGGAAGGAAGCCAAAAGTTACAAAATATTCTGAAGTTAATGACGTCACCACTGTTTCATAAAAGGTCCCTTGCAGGCTAATCCGAGGCTCAAAGTTGAATTTGAAATTCCCTGCATTCAGTGGATACTAGCGATAAATTTATAAACTAAATCAGAAATATCCTCCCAATGTTTCCCGTTCTTGTCAGAGAAACGCGACAATTGTTGTGAGTGTTTGCTTCCCTGAAGCAAATTTTGCTTTCGCAACAATCGATATATCCACGACCATTTTTTCCTCGTTAAAAAGTGAAATGTAACGTTTCCGAGTACCGCGAGCGATCTCAAGGATTTGTAATTTTAAAAACAAACCTTACCTTGAAAATTATGTATTATTCAGTGAATGACACAGGCATACTCGGAAAAAAATCCGAGTGCTCCTATCAGGAGTCGAGCCTACGACCTTCCGATTACTAGTTCGGATGCTCTACCACTGAGCTTAGGCCATTAAATTAGGTTCATGGGAGAAACATCCTGTATACTGCTACCTTTGTTATCGTTAAAGTTGTTAGGAACAACCTCAGGGAACGCTAAGTATTTCCTGAAGAGTTTCCTATCAACTTTACTAAAGTTGATAAATTAAATTAATTTTATTAATTATTCTGACAATATATCATCAAAAGCACAAATTTACAGCAGGAGATACAGCTAGCAACTACTGAAAAGTCTAAATCCATGACTGTTAGGTATAGAATTTGGTTATTTCTGCAATTCCACAAAAAAGCTTTCCAATAATTATAAAATAGTTCAGCAATTTATGTAAAGGGCGAGAAATTTCTGTGATAATTCCGATGTGTCTCATATTGACAATTTTAAAACTTAAGGATTAAAATTGCCAATATCAGGCACTTTGTCATCTTGTCATGAATCTTTTTTCCCATCTGCGCGTCACAGAACGAAGTAACAAAAAAAAAGTTATAAAAGCAAATTCCAACGATCATCTTATGCGCGCTCCATATCATCAAACGTCATACGTTTTTGTTGAGTCGGGGAGATAATATAGAAAGCACTCCATCTAGACAACATTAGGCTTTCGGTCACTGCTGATACGAGCAACCATGTTAGTTCTTATGGCCAGAAATAGGGCCTGGCTTGTTCAGTTGAGAAACTTGTTCATGCACGAGGGCCCAGTAACACAGCAGTTAATCCGATATGAAAGAGGCCTTAGACCATTTCTTAGAAATCCTCTGAAGAAGGCGATTTCTTTCCCTCTTAGCCGAGAGTCTGGGGAAGCGCTTGATTCACAGTCCAATGACGCATCGAAGTACAGTATTTTAAAGTCTAACCAATTACCGTTTGCACTCGCCCTTACAAACGCTCAAAATGAAAGAATGGATTAAAGGAAACAAAAAAAAAATGATAGCTTACTTCTGTAACTTCTCTCCACAAATAACGCACACGTAAAATAATCCAAACATATATTGTATCAATGATTTCTCAACAGGTCAGCACGGGTTGGCTCAAATACAACTGTTACAACTCGTTGCGCCACTCTTATCGCTCGACCCTCATTGCGAGACTCGAATTCAAATTCAGCACGAGCAACAGCTAGCGTACTTACTGAACAGTGCGTGGGCAGATAAGAATTCACAAAATGTAAATGTCGAACGAAAAAATCAGGTCTGTTTCAAAGGAGTGTCTGAGAGACTCCTATCCGAGGAACTGACAAACTGTTTGGTCTGCGACAAGGGGCAGGGAGCTGAATCTCGTACCCAGAGTCCCCAGGCTCTTTGGTTAGCGGTTAGTCGCCAGGAGAGACTCTGAGGGTGCTGGAATTCTTTCACTCCAGGATCTCTGCAGTAAAACAGTCCAAGTGGAAGGCAGCGCCGTTACGGGACAGCCAATCAACAAAAAGTTAAATTGTTTCGATCTCCCCAGAGTCTCTCCTGGCAACCAACCGCTGGCCAAAGAGCCTGAGGATTCTGGAAGAGATTGGGCAGAGGCCCAAACAAAAACAAAACAAACAAACAAACAAACAAAAATGCCAAAACGTATCGCGGGGTATGAGAATCTGCAGTTTGGGCTGACATGAATGCCTTTCTCTCTGGCCACGAAACTGGTACGCCTACTTTTTGTTACTATTTCACTTACAAGAGAGCGCAAGGTATAGCAAGAATATGAAAATTTTCTCAAATTTCATTTTGTATAAGTATCGAAGAACGAACAGTACCAATGAAAGACACTGTTCAATTGGCTACTCCAGAAATTATGGAGAGTCTGGGTACGAGTTGGGCTCCGCCAAGGATTGTAGGATAGCTTAGCGTAGTGGATCTTTCTTTTCCTTTTTTTTTGGGGGGGGGGGGGGGGGGGTGGAGGGGGGAGTGGGGAAGGACTTTTATAAATGGTTGAGGTAGAGAAGAGATCCCATGAGTGAAAATCGCCATTTTACATTATCCAGTCAAATCTTTTAATAATTTAATTCCATTTAATTTCAAATAATATTCTCTATTTTTTGCGTTTTATTTCATCCCGCCTGTTCTCCCCAAAGAAAGGTAATCCCAGCCGCCACCATAGCAACAACGATTCCAACTGCAGCACCTGCGAAAAAAAAGAAAGAAAGAAAGAAAGCCGGCTTGAATAAAGCGGGGTATTTCCACAATATCACGGCCATTTCAAGTTTAACATGGACATTTGCTAGACTAAAAATCGTCTCGTGAGAGTCAAGCATGAAAATTTGAACGCCAAAAGAAGACGTCAAGCAGTTTAGCTTGGCGCAAACAAGTTTATTCATTACAATATAATACCAATTACAAAGATGGGAAGAAACGAAAGCCATAGGTATCATGGCCGGTATTAAAAAAAGGTCACATGACCTCATAAGAAGACAGGCCACCTTGATCGGAATATAACGCCTATAAGATTTTATAAACTAAGATCGATGTAGACTGCGAGCAGCCTATTTCTTCTCCTAAGTTCTGTGCCGCGCGATGGATCTAGCGAACGGCGAGAGACTAGTTGACTTTTCTAATTTGCATACCGTCACTTTGCGCGCGTATGTGAGGAACAACGTACATCTGCTCGCAGTCTAAGCTGCTAGCCAAGCCTTTAGTAGCAGAGCATTTGACTTATATACCATTTAAATTTGATCGTTCTTGAGAAGTACAACAGTGTTCTATCATCTGAGGTCTGTTCTTACCTATTACGCGGGTTGCTATTCCTTGTTCAGTTGGTTCGTCCTCTGTCATCTCGTCTCTGCTGCTATCATTTTCCATCTCTTCCATTAAACTCTTCACTGTGTGTACATCTGCAAATAGAACAACACTAGCAAGTGAATCGACAAATATCGGTCACTTAAGGGGGCAATTCACCTAAACGCCATTTTTCTGCCACTTGACATGGCTTTAATGGCAATTTCTCATTCACGTTTCAAGCAATCCAAAAACCCTATCATTATCCCGTGAATCTGTGTTGTGGGGTATTTTGTGAATTTTTGGGTGATTTTTGGATATATTTGGGAGGAGTAGTTTTTTTTAGAAGGATTGGTTAAATTAAGAGAAATAAGAAATATTGAAGATTTAGTGAAGTTTTAAAATTAGAGTTTGTATTTAATAATTAATAGACGGATACTGTTGGTGTTCCAAAAATCATTTTCTTTCTTCTATCCCTTCTTAAAACCTCTTTAAATTTTATTCAAATTTAGGTAAATTGCCCCCTTAAATTCAGCAATCACTTTAAGACAAATCGGTGGTTCCCAGCCGACGTACTGCGATCCATCAATAGAGCATTCCGGCAAACAATTTTCAAATGCCGTTGATAGGTAACCATATTAATAACTTAGAAAATTTGATTTTAAATTATAATCGGGAAAATTTCACATTTTCTGAAGGATACCTTCTAGAAACTTTGTCAATGTTTCACTTTAGGTAAATTGAAAAGCCTGCAGAGGAAGGGGGGTGGTGATAACTCTAACTCTATGGGGGGGGGGGGGGGGGGCATAACTCTCACGGTTGGGAGGTTAAATAGTAACTCTTACCAGTAAATGCCCCCTCTATTGATACCCTACCTGGGAATTCTTCCTTGCATTCAAAGTCCTCTTCTTTGGGATCAATATCTAGCAGCTCTGTCATTCTCTCTCGAGATTCCTGTAAAAGTCGAGTCAAATAATTCTTGTTTGTTCGTGTGTAGGATTACAAAGCTTAGGTTGTGTCTAAATTAGTGGTTGCATACGAAAGCTTCTTGTTAGGAAACGAAACAATACTTATCTGCCTAAACATAGAAGAGGTTTTTGAATCCGGACGCTGACTACATAATAACTTTAATAAGACAAAAATCAACAAATCGTCCTTTTAACGACAACCTTCAAAGTTTCGTCCTTGAACACGTAGTCGCACACTGTAACAGCCCCGGCACCAAGAGGGGCGAACACTCTTTGAGGACATGTCCACGACGAAGAGGTTTCTGAGAGAAAAGAAAACGGAGAACATGGTTTACTGGCTCGTTTTTAATGTTGTCAAGTCATCTCCGAAAATTGTTATGATGTACTTTTTGCCATGTATAAAGTTGATTGGTTAATTTCATTTGACTGCATGATTGATAAATTGATGGTGATTGTTATACGCTTGGAAACTACCTTACAAGTTGATTACACTAGCCATCAAAAAAAATGAAAAGCAGAGAATTGTTAAACAAGTTGTCTTATTGTATTTTCTGGATTAGTTAGCACTGTGTCCCCAGCGAACTTGTACCGAAATAAATACCTACTCTTAACTGATCTTCTCTAATCTAAGGGCTCTAATATAATAGAAGGCAGATCATTTATGCTTCACCAAAAAGTAAATAAGTCATTTTCATTTGTTTTGAATGCGGTAACAAACAAACCTTTATTTATTTTCTCTTCCTGGTTATCTAGGATGTCTTCACACAACACTTCACATCGAGACAAAAAACTTCGAATAACATCGTATTTTAAAGCCTAAAGGAGAAAAAAATAGAATAATATAAAGTAGAGTTGAGAAGCTGCAGTGCGACGAACTGAGAGACAGTCGGTTTTAGGAGGCAGCTGTCTTTGAGAAGGCGTTGGTCTTTGACCAAAAACACGCTTCTGTTTTGTAGAGTTGTCCGTCGTAGAGCGAGGAAAAAAGTGTGATGAAACATATCTTGGATGAAACAAAAATGTAGAGACCAACACTGCAGTGTAAGCGTCTGTCTTACACGCTGTCCGTCTTAAACAACAAGAAAATGGGTAACTGCCGTTCAGACGTCCGTGAGCTACAGAATAAAAAGGGAAGTCAAGTATTGGAAAACTCATCTGTTAGCTATAAACGATCGCGTCAGAAATTATCAGAGGGAGAAGAAAAGTAAAGCTCTGAAAAAGTATAGCAAGGACCCATCCATGTACTGTACGTATACATCTGTCTTTACAAGTCCATCTTGGAGAAGTGTTCGTCTTTTAGACATCATTCGTATAAGAGGGGAAAGTCTATTTAGCATTTTAGATCGCTTTTCGTTGTTTTAGCTCTGATTCACCGAATGGTTGTATGTGGCCTTCAATTTTTTCAGGAAACGTTGCTCCAATGTTTTTTCCGTTGCTTTACACTTCGTTTGCAATAAGAACCTACGATTACGGGCAAGATTTCCGTTGTTATCACAAAACGAAGCGCAAAGCAGCGGATAAAACATTGGAGCAACGCTTCTTCATATTCATTCTAGTGTACATATACCTGAATCGCTTCTTTGACTGTAGCTTTTTGATGTACATAAGCTCGACAACACATCGATCCACTCACGCACAGTGAAGCTACCGTTTCGGTTTCCTCTACATCAGGACCACATGCCTAGAAAGAGAATTCCACAATGATGATATATATGTGGCTACACTGGCCAGCTTTTGTCTTATTTTCAACACAGTTGTACTTAATGTAATAAACCGACGAAAATGATAACATAACGTGCCTAAATGTTAGCTCTGTTGTGTCAATACAGTACCACTCAAAAGTAAGTTACTACCCTCTCGCGAGACGCGACTCTCGTCTCTCGAGACGCGAGTCGCGTCTCGCGAGAAAAGAGACGCGACTGGTAACTTACTTTCGGGCGGAATTGTCCATATAGCCAATGAACGTCAGTGATTAAGTTAAATCCACAACAGACTTCTTTGCTGCACGTTTTGGTAAGCCTGTTTATCCTTGAATGTAAATGTTGTAGGTTAAAATGAATCCAGGTTAAAATGATTTCAACCTAGGTTGATTTGTATTTTCCTTTGTTGAGGTTGGGTAATTTACATCTGAAACAAAGGAAAATACAATTCAACCTAGGTTGAAATCATTTTAACCTGGGATTCATTTTAACCTACAACATAAATACATATATACAAACCATAATGAGTTTTGAACTGTCTTCAGTGGTGCAACTAGCGATAAACTATTGTACAATAAGTTAACTCGCCGTTTTACTTTTTCAGTGATAGTTTGTGAATGCAAAACAAATGAACTTGTTGGTTCCAGCAGAGCATCTCTATTATTTACCTTATGTTAAATTTGAAGTTTGCATAATTTGTAGGGTTCTGTCCATCAACTAAAATAACCGTGTTTTTGCCTCCCCCCCCCCCCCCCCTCGCCTCCCAGAAAAAAAAATATGAAATACTATTTTACAAGGCTAAAAGAGTTAGTTTCCTTAACTTTATTAGCTTTGTAAAATGGTATTTTAAATCTAAGCGAATATTATTCTCACTGATTATTGACAAAAATAATTTCCATACACAAAACGGTACTTGTTCGTTTGCGCACAATTCATTACCTGTTCAGAGAAGATGTCAACCTTAAACGTCTGTGCGGTTTTGGAGTTTGTATGGCTTGATTTTCCTGATTTTTCAACTGGTAGAAGAAGCTGTTCATCTACGCACAGTTCTCCATTCACTGTACACAAGGCATTTGATATGTTCTGTAACATGTTGTGGATGCTACACTGTTAATTGAATTAGGTACATGTTTAGATTACTATCTAGATTGAAGTAGAGACCTCATGAAATTAAATTAATATGTCATATTTATTCACATTGAAATTCAACAGTGGCAAGTCCAGAATTTTGCGTAAGTCAGAGGAGCAGAGTAGTAAATAAGGGGAGGGATGAGTGGGGTTGGGAGGGGGGGGGAAGGGGGGCAGGCTGGAAGAAGAAGGAGTGCAGATGTTTCAGAGCAATAATTGAATTTTGACCCTTCAGAAATTTAGGCCTGATTGCCGATTAGGAGCAGCCAAAATGTCACCTCTGTAGTCTCAGCACTAGTCTGAAATGAAATGTCTCTGGTCAGGATTGACATGAAAAAACCAAGGTCCTTGGTTGTTATGTACTATAATTTCTTCGTTTATCACCTTTCTGTCAGCCTTAAGGGGCACTGTCATTGGGGAGGGGGGGGGGAGGGGGAGAAGGGGGCCCTTGTGCATGTGGGTATGTGTGTGTTTCTTTTAGTTTGTTAAGACAGCATTTTGGCCTTAAAGGGTTACATTTTGTATAATGTTCTGAAACTTGTTGTGTCAAAAACTCAACAAAGCTGGCTTCCTGACATCACAAATTAAATGGTAAACTTACAAAAAGTTGGAGAGACCTTTACCTACTGACTGTTTTCTTTGGTTCACAATCAATGCCTTTCAAAGTTAACTAGAACATGCTACAGAAGGGAGCAGATTTTGCAAATTTGGTCAGACGAGGGGAAACAATCAAGCAGATGGATCTGGTAGAATAAATTGTTGCTGTTGTCAATGTCAAGATTGGGCATGAGATGCCTTATCTTTTGGTCCTAGTTTGACCCGAAGTGGAGTTTTCTGCTCCGGACTGATAGTCTCCAGACCCAAATTTGAAGGGGTGCCCGAGGTTGTCTAACTACCCGACACTATTATGTTACCATTGGTTTAGTCTGCTAACAATGTTTACTTAAATTACCGCTATTTGGTTCTGAAGACTGGATCTCTCCAGTTTCCTTGGAACAGTGAATTGACCATTTGGTAATGAAAGGGAGGTTTCTAGTTTGAGCCATTTTGAAGCAAAGGACTGGTACTTGACTTCAGTGGGGTTTGGTGTGGCCTGCAATGCAAAACACAGTGGATTGATAACAGTATTTTTTGACTTGATACTGGATTTTAGCAGGCTTAATTTGTTCATCAAGCAATGTGGAAGTTAGTAAGTCTGTTGAATAAAGTTTCATAATTTGTTAAATTTACCCTTTGATCAGATACATCAACAGTCCTGCAAGTGATTCTGAGAGAAGCAAGTTAAGGAATTTAAACAGCTTCTCTTTAATATGGGTAGATACGTATGTTATAGAGATGGCTGGCTTGCTGAAACCTTCCAAACTGAATCAGGCATGAAAATTTGAAGCTTATGAAAGCTTATAAAAGCTTCCTTTATTCCCCCTTGCCACCTGTTACTGACATTGCTTCCTCACTGCAGATCTTGTGAACTAACAATCAAGGATTTCACAGAAATGAAAGGGTGTGATAGCCATATTTAAACAAAAAAAAATACTACTAATACCTCAGCTGACATAATTTAGTACCATATTAATTTTTCAAGATGTACCACAAAAAAGTCATTCTTTAGTTAGCAACCTAACTCAGTTACAAGCATATACAATGAGAAGGATACTTTTTGGTTGCAGAGCAAATCTGAAGCAAGACTCTACTGTGACTGAAATCATCAAAGTATGACGCAGGTTTGTGTTGAACAGTCTTGTTAATGGAGAACAGCAGTTGACGAAGCTTTGTTTGAGACTTGGTGAGCATGTCTGGAGGACCAAATGCAAAGACACCGATCACATCTAAGCCTCCTGTTAACATTCTTGATACCTTGGGAATGAAAGAAAAGGATGACTAAAGCAAAATTAATTAAAAATAGCACTGCAACAAACAAGACTAACGGCTGCAAAAGGCTGTTTAATCCACTTTTTAAAGGTTATTAAATAACCTCTGTAATATAAAAAGTGGATAAAGTGTCACCTCACCTATAATTTTATTTTAATACACTCCATTAATACTCAATCTCATTTATATGGTAACTTTATTTTGGCCCAAATAACCTTTAGTTAGTAGTTTTCTTAAATTATGTATAGACACCTTGAGCAGCTTATTTCCTCAGCATTTCAATTCTGGCTTGTTTAGGCCTGGTTTCTATGTTTGTGCAGTGGCATCACCCAATAACACTTACCATCCCAGGCTAAATCAAAATGTGTGGACACTGAGGGTAAATTTCAGACTTTCAGCAGACAATAGGCTGCAAGAGAGAATGCCTGGGACTGGGCTGTAAAAAGCTTTAATTTGATCACCCACTTAAAAAATCCAGAAATGAGGTTTAACAGAACTTTGGTCTAAACTGATTTTCAATCTGGCTGATCCTGGCACAGTTCAGCATTCTCTACAATGTCTGCAAATGGCATCAAGAAGGCTACATAGCATTGCAATTGACTTAAGACACACATTTACCTTCGTTCTTATTGCAAATAGATACACAGGTCTCTTAATTGATTTAAATCGTGGTTTAAGTTAGACTCTGTTTAAATAACTGGCCCCCAGATTTTGTGGCCTGTGTGTTGGTGACTAGATTGATGATGGAGTTCCACTGGTCCTTTCTCTTTTCCTTTACCTACATGTACACATTATTCACCATTCCAAATATATGTAGTGATGTACTTCTCAACAAACTATCACTATCTACATTGTACCTGCCGCGCATGTTCTATAATCCAGTTATTCTCAATATCTTCCAAAGTGGATGGCTTACTCTCTGCTTCTAAAAATACAAATTGATATACATATGTTAACTGACCCATTTTAGATCACAGCAAAAATTCCATTGAATTTTGCACATGCTAATGAGGCTATATAGCTAGGGAGCCTAATTATCATAAAAATAAAAGCTAGAATAATTTATTGACCGCCATTTATGAATAATTAACAATTATTCACCGAGCCGCGAAGCGGCTCGGTAAATATCCACCACTTTCACCAACACTAAGGTGAATAATTGTTTTTGTATATACCACACAAGCTGAATAACTAGTGGACCAAAAAATTATTTTATTTCAGACAATATACCGACAAATGGTATGAAATTTTAAAATCTCGCTTGCCATGCGGTAAGTGATTTCTTATTGTAGAAAGTTCCTTCCAGCTTTCTTGCAGACAAATAAAACTTTTGGAGACACTTAATTCTTTAGTTCCCACAGTGTCATTTCTTCAAATTATTTTTCTATAAATTCGTCTTCTTGTTGAAACCATGCTGACATATATAATTTAATAGATGTTTTATTGTTTTCATTGTAATTTTAGTGCACGGCAGTTTTAGTAAACAAGGGATTGTAATTTCATTTTTCACCTTACAATATGAGAATAGAATATAGAATATAGAATATAGAATATATAGAATATGAGGTCGGAAAGATTAAATACTGTAACTTACCATTTAATGTCATCAAACAAAACTTTGTTGCCATTTATGTATTTTTTTTAAAGAGCTGCCTCGTTTATTGAAATAATTTCCTCTAGTTAAGTAACACATGAAACAGGAAGCCATCTTGTTTCACTTCGGCTGCTCAGAGATGAATAGTACTTGGCTAATCACCTCCGAGCTAGCCAATCAGCTCACGCAAAAAGTACTATTCACTTGTGCAGTATATACTAAGGTCTAATACATGCACATGTATATAACAAGCATTAGAAACAATAGACAAAAAACAGTGGCTACAATAGACTGTCATTTTGTAGGAAGCAAAACCTACAATATAAACACTTGTTACTAGACCTGAGTGCACCTCATATCCCGCAAGGGAGTTTTGTACAGTCTAGATTTAGATTGTTTTTAGAACTGATTCATATCCCAAGGAAGCAGATGGGTAAGGGAGTAGCAGGTGGGGGTTACTTAGGGGAGCTAGGTGTGAAACTCATTAAGTAATAATTGAAGAGGTCAGCACGTAACCTGAACCTAAAATGCATTTTAGATCACTTTTTATTGTTTTAGCTCAGATAAATTTACCGGTTTTTTTTTTTTGCATGTACTGGCCTTTAATTCCTTCAGGAAATGTTGCCCCAATATTGAATCAATTGCTTTATGCTTACAGTACAACGAACTCAACCGGGGCCACTGAAAAAACCAACACTTTGAAAGTTTCTCATTTTTGATTGGTTTACAAACTACCAAAGCCAGACTCCTTTGTTGTAAACGTGACCTGTGATTGGTTGATCAATGTTGGGTGGCCCCAGTTGAGTTCGTTGCACTGTAATAATGTTTGCAATAAAAAGCTATGATTATGGGCAAGGTTCCCGTTTTATCAGAAAATGAAGCTGCAAAGCAGTGCTTAGTTAAAACAATAAAAATCAATCTAAAATGCACTATAGGTCTGTTATACACTAAGCCCTTCAATTATTATAACTTCTAATATCTATACGAATATGTAAATCCATACCTGACTGTTCAGGTGTTCTGGATAAATGAACAATGTAATCTCGCTGTGGAGAAAGCTGCAGAGGAATGAAACAATGCTTTCTTTATTTTCCGACTATCTTGAATGCACAAGTGCTTACTGCTGTTGTCTATCCCTGCCTAATTTAGCATTTATTATACTTATTCCTTTATTATACTGTATCATATAATAGGCAAAGCTTTACTTATCTTACTTATTTCATTTTTTTATCTATTTATTTTTATTTTTACGGTTTGTGTGATATCTTAACGAGGGAGGCTAAATTTTTTCATATTAATTTTAAAAATAGGAACACACAGATCTGGGTAGAACAGCAACATGGAAATGAAATTTGGAAAAAAATTTATGCATAGCCCCATACAGTCAGCAATTAAACACGCGCCACTACTGCAATCATTATTGGCCCCTCTCCGTGCAAACAGCAACGGTGAAGAGAGTTTGAGTCAGGAAGTGCATTATGATTAATGTATAGGACTGTGCAGAAATCTTCCCTGAGATTTTAAAGATTTTCCCTCTGCCTAGGTCGTCGATCGGGAAAAAACTACGTCCCTGTATTCTTATTAAAAGTTAAAAAGTGTGCGATAGTGTAGTGCGAGGCGAGCTAAAAACCCTAACCTGTCCAATTATTAATCCCAATTGCCACTGATGCTTGCCATAGAGGGAGGATATATATTCAGCAACTGATTCTTCTATTATAATTGTCCGTCCCATTATTTTGTTCCGAGATTATAACCGATTTCTCATCTGTTATATTCGATCACATCTGTCCACCGTGTTGTTTCTCCTTCAATGGCCGTGAGAGACTGGCTCGGGTGGACCCCCTGCATTGCTTGGCACATGCGCTCCTTTCTCCCTCTCTCTCGTGGTCGCCATTTTATAGCGGTAAGGCGAACTTTTAGCTATAAAATTTTCCATTTTGTATTGGATTTTTAACGTTTGATATCTTCGTTACCGAACTCGTAACCTCTTTATATGTTGGTGTAGACGTTTATGTCGAAAACGAAGCGGACTGCGTCTATCATGTGTTAAAAAGTCGCGTCTGTGTTTAAAACTTTAACGTGTCTGTTTAATTTGGTTCGTCGTTTCTTCTTTGTTCGCCTTCGTTCGTCGTTCTGTTTAACAGGATAGGTTGTTACTGTCGTAAAAAGGTGGATAATTCATTGAAAAGATGTGGCATTTATTGCACTTTCCCCTATTTTGGCAACAAACCCCTATTTTAGACAACAATGCTGTTGAAATCACTGAACACATCACCAACGTTTTGTAGAAGAGTGGACAGATACAGAGAACACCCCACATCAACCATCACTAGTTAACATATAAGTTAACAGGCAATAGTTTAGCGTAAGGTCTCCTTGGCAACATTCATGTGCAATGCTGATTCTTCCCCTCAATGTCATATTTTCACATCTCATGAAGTAAACTTCTGAATGCATCAGTTAATTCCAGCTGTTCCCATCCCCCCCCCCCCCCCTGCCCAGGCGATAGTGGGGCATTTTTCCACGCTGTCCATCCCGGGGGTTAGGTGTTAGCCCACCACCAAATTATCCCTTAGCATTTGACCATCTCACTTTTTTACTTTTGTCACTTCTTTTAATGGCCAATTCATTGGCAAATTCAGTAAGTTCCTTCTTGAATACATCTAGATAGGACATAAATGGGGCACTACAGCTGCAGAATGACCAATGTTTTATAATACTGTGGAAAACAAGACCTAACTAGGACTAAATTTGGCCTGAATTAGCTTAGATTTTATTGAAGAAGTTGAGAAACGAAGAAAATAAAACATTTTTGAGCCACTACCCCGGGGCATTTGAACAACTGTTTTCTCCCGTCCAAGGGGTATTTGCCAGTTTATTTTCGAAAAATCCTAATTCCCGGGACTTTAGAATTGACTGATGCATAAATGTCTTTAAAATGCTTCTACATGTATTTTTCTTCAGAATCAACTGAGTCACATAGATAACCTTTCTTTGCATCTATTATTTTGAACAGCAAAAATGTCAGCTGACTTGCAGTGGATGATTTTGAGGAACAACTCCTGTTTCCTGTTGAGGAACCAAGGAACAACATTTTCAAAGGTATAGTGATGTTGGTAGTACTTATCACTGGAGTATTGCATTGTAGTTTTGTACCACTGGCAGTGGAAAAGTTGTTGATCTCACTGTACAATAATTTAAAGGGACAGTGTCACCGATTTTTGGTGTCACTTTGAATAGCCAAAAAACATATTTGAATCAATAGAATGGTCAAAATAATGGTTCAGTTAGTTAACAATAACCTTAATGCACAGAAACTAGTATTAATTATACAGTATTTGGCTGGGGATAGCTAGGATGGAAATGGATTGCAACTCGAAAAATTTGGCCAATTTTCTCAAGTTTGTCCTGTGTATTGTAGAGAAGTTGTCCAAAACTGCTTATGGTTTGTTCTTCCCTGGATAAATCTCTCAATATTTTCTTCCTGGTGCTCTAACAGCAATTTCATGTTAGAAAAAAGGTTCCTTGTCAAATATTTGAGCCATTTTGACGTAAATATAGCAAAATCGCCGTGACAGTGCCCCTTTAAAACATGTCATCTTATTTTATTTGGTTGTGTATTCAGGGGGAAATAAATTAATGAGTTATGTTTTTGCTTTCCCTTTCAGGAGCCTCTCAACCTCACTGGAAGGCATACATTTAAAAATAGTGGATTGGTAAACAAAAAGGTACAATAAAATAATGAACTCAGTTGTTGTTTGATCTGATATTGATTTGTTGTCTTGAAGTGTATGCCTTGTAGCAACTTCTGCTTATTACTTGACACTTGTACCCCATCATTGTGCATCAGCTAGTGCAATATGTGAGTGTTGACTAACTGGAAATGTTTTTATCAGATCTGCTAAGTTAACAACCATGCCATCATACTGTAACAAAAATTGCTGGCAAAAATTATGTGCCAAGATAGTGAAAATGGTGTGCTAAATCTTGTCTTTCGCTGGTCATCACACAACAAGATTTATATGAAAGTGAATATCTAGAGGGTTTTCTGCAAGATGTATGGTGATGCTTGTGAGATCCTGTACTGTGTCAAGATGAATTAATTCGTTCAATTTTTCTAACATTTTTGTCCTATTGCCAGGCCATTGGAGTTACAGCTGATCCCACTGGCAAGGGGGTGGTCCTCACTACCAAGAAGACCAAGTGTAAGTACAAGCTATTTGTGTGACCGCAAAAATAGTAGTGTTTGAATCATCCTGGTTGACCTGAGGAAATTACATAAGTGAATTTAATCCTTGGTAAGGATGCTGTTGCTTAATGCTTCATTCTTGTTATTCTGCAGATGTTAACAAGCCTGCAAAGGTTTTATCCAAGGTAACCATGACCAGCAATTCCCGTCGCACCGTGAAGACTGTCAAGAATCTCTGCGGGAAGAGCTTCTACCGTCCAGACTTGGAAGATGCTGCAGTCAGGCGGGCATGTGCCATCCTCCGCAGCCAGCGGGCCACGACTGGCGTGCAGAAGAAGCGAACACGCAGAAAGCGCAACTAAGTGCTTACCTTGATATCTGTGGTCACCAGATAATAAAATTGAGAACAAGCAGCTTGTTGTCCTGATGTCTCTTAGCATAGCATGTACTCTGAATGGTGGCATAGCCTTTTATATCAATATGCATAGGTATAACATCGCAAAAAAATTGTTTAAACTTGCAATACTCACCTCAAGAGTCTTTTTTCTTCTTTTCCTCAAACAAAATTGTGTCATGAAGCGGTGACAAGCTATTTTAAGTTCATCATTGCTGCTTCGTGGTTCAGATTTATTTGCGAAGGAAGAAGAAATAAAACCTCTGGTGCTTATGAAATCCTTCCATTCATCATGGGTTCATGGAAACTTGAAATTATTCTGAGTTTCTTATCTTTGCATCAGTTTGACTGTGCATTCTCATACCCCATTTATCTGTTTGAAAGTTCCACTAAAGTGTTAGTTACCACCATCTGCAAGGTGCAAATTGTGTACTGTTTTGCAATTACCAATTGAAGGATACTGTTACAAGACTTGCTTTTGGGTGAAGCCTCTAGCTTAAGGGGACATTTACCTGTAGATTGCTAGAGATTAAAGTTTCTGTCTTCTAGACCTTAACCTAAGCTTGAAATGTAAAAGTTATGTTGGGGAATTACTTGCATGGGCTTAGGAAGTTTCTAGTAGAAGAGGGTAGTGTGAGTGGTGGCAACTGGTTAAGCCTTGATAGAAGGTGTTAAGGGCACTCCTTGTTTACTTCCTGTATTAAACCCCAATCTTGTATTCAAGAGTCTTCAGGCCAGAAGACAATTTAGTGGTCGCCATTCCTCGGGGATGGCATAATGGCTCATTTACCATGGCCGCTAAGCCAATCAAATCCCTGGAATTGCATTATGCAAATTATATAAAAAGACAAAAGTACTTTCCATCAACCGTACACCAGGCAAAAATCTGTTAATGTACAACCGCAGGACTATGAAAGAGCCCGCAATGCGGTTTAACAACAGTCTTCGGTTGCTAAAGGGAACTGCTCAAAGAAGGGATAATAAGTCCATAAATCTTACCTTTGGAACGTCAAAAAACGAGGAATCAAATCGCCAACCATTTTCAGGTGTTTTTGAGCATCACATTTACCCCACAAAGGGACGCATCAGTGATCGAAACCCGAAGGAGCTGATAATTAAGCCAACCGGCGTTATGTCGCTATGGCGAAGCTTGCCCTGGCTCTAGATTTACGGGAAATGGACTACATATGAGTTCAAAATGGAAGGAGTTGTAGCGTTAACTTAGTAAGAACAAAGATGTTTTGATCCAAGTTATGTGGTTTTGCTGTTATGTTTGTGGAATCAACCGAAGCGTTGTAAATGGAGTTCTCCTTCAACGTCAATGACTTGTTACCTGATGCCATCACATTGGTCGACGATAAGTTAGCACCATTTCGGTCTCGAGTGAAAAATGACCGGTAAGTTTGGTTGTGAATAACTGTTGCTTTATGGACGCAATTACTAAATATGAATTAGGGTAAAAAAATAGAAAGATCAGAAAGAGCTCTGAAATGACCGAGAAATATTTTCAACCGGATCATAAGGCAACAGTTACTTTAGTCCCATGTACATGTATCATACATGAGTAAATTATTGTAGTCAAGTTGTTGTCAATTTAAGAGTGTTTTCAATAGCAACCAGACTGAAAACTTCAAAACCTGAGGCCCTGTTAGGGTTTTCGGGAAAAGGAATAATTGCCAAATACAGCAATAATATTATAGTAACTAAGGGATAAGTTTCAGGGATAACTCTGTCCCTTATTTTCGAAATAACAACCTTGACAATTTTAGGGATAAAGAAGAGGACATTAGGGGATGGCTGAAAGCGCAATAACAAGAAAAATTATGGAGTATCAAAACCCACTATACTGGGTCAAGAATTGATGAAATAGTGCTACCGCTTTCACAAATGCTAGGTACTGTATATACCATACTACACTACAATGCCATAAATTCCTATACCCCCCTCCTAAAAATTATGGGTCCAACGCACCCCCTCCCCTCCAAACAAAATTATAAAACAAGCATCAGACTTGACTAGGGGCTTAACATTTTCTGTTTTATTCAATCATAATATTATAGGTACTTAGCAACATAACAACCAACAGACTGATTTAAATAAAAATTAGACAAAATTGATGAGAATCCACCAGCACAGTGACATTTGAAGTTGTTGAACTAATTCTAGTTTCATTAGTCCAGATGCCATACAGTGTGAGTGTACGTACCACACGTAACACAATTCCACTCTTGTTGTATTATTTGGCAAGCTCTTCTTGCCCTGAGGTTTTGTCTTTCCTGTTATTGACTCTGTCAGGAAAACTGATTTGGACACTACACCAATCTTGCGCCAATGCCAAACAATAATGTGCATACCACATGTGCTCTGTATGGTGCATGAGAAGAGAGGTATTGGAACTGGGTTTAAGTACTGTAGTTAAAATACAGCCATGATACACAGAGTGATTTAGTCGTCAGTTCCACCACCTTAAACACTCCAGGGAAGTGAAGCATTGAGATGGCAGAAATTTGAGATAATTTGATAAGTGGGGCTGGGTTGACAGGGTTTTATTAAAGTTTACTGAATTTACAAGTGGAATTACAAAACTTTACATACTCTTGTCACTTGTAACGATTGAGTAACCTGGAAGGGTACACACACACTCTAGGTTATCATAACACTTTTAAAGAAGTTGGCTCAGTCTGCACGAAATTCTAAGCCAGCCTCAAACTTGGTCAATTTCAAATTCTGAGTAGCAGTCGTGTCTTAATTGCAGTTACAGCTGCAATATCTTGTTAGTGGCCTCTAGTGTAGCCATACAAGTAGGCTGACACAGTCTTTGTTTATTTTTATATTTTGAAAAAGTTATGAGTTTGCAAACAAGCAGAACCAACTCAAGGCACTGATTGATAAGATGGGTGATGCTTCAACAAGGGTGAGTGTATACAGGATGGTGCATCCTTTTGCTGCTGCACGTATGTTTTGCACACCTTGGGATGGTTTGAAAACCTTTAATTTGTTAAGGAGAATTCCTATTAATTCAAAGATATTTTTGGCTAATATGCAGTTTATGACAATGCTATGGGGGTTTAGCAAGGGCTTTTAAAATCCAAAAAGAAAATTGATTGGGGGTAGCCATGCATTTTCATGCATTTGCATGCATTTCCATGCATTTGCGCAATTATCTCTGAAAAATGCTTGGTAACCAAAAGCCCTTGTTAGGATCTGCTTTTCCAGCATATGCATCATCATCATCAGCCAACGACACTGCAGTCGGTCACAAGCTTTCTCCACACCTTCCGGTCTTTTACCATGCTTCGAATCTCTTCTGGCGTTGGTGGGTATGCCTGGCTGATAATATTTACGATGGCAGTGTACTGATGAAACATCAGGTTTTGGGGACCGGGCTTACGTTTGCCATGTTTAGGGTGGAAAAGGGCGTACCTGTTGACCAATTCATTCCCTGGTTCCCTGAGGATATGCCCTAAGAAGTGAAGCTGTCATTGTTGAATCAATTGTTGAGTTGCATAAATGGCGCTAAAATACTGCAGCAGTTTCAGGAAGCACTGTTTTAATAACAATTGACAAATCACCATCAGGGTGATACAATAATGTGAATCTTTATTCAGTTACAAAATTAATGTTTTAAACTGAAATATCTTGTTAGGCCCAGGGCTTACGATCACCAATTACCAGTGCAATCAAGCTGCAGCATTCAGATCACAGGCTTTACATTATGAAGGACCCCTCTGCAAAGAAGTGAGTGTTCTCTTCCGGCACTTCTTGGTGTTGTTATTTTTTCAACGATGCCACTGTTTTAATGTTCAATCAGCTTGCTTGTTGTGGACACCTTATTAAATTAAACAATGTCTAAATAAACCGACCTATTTCGTATTTCAGGTCCCTTTTTGTTATTTTAGCTCAGGGTGCGTTTTTTGGGAGAATCCAAAAACGAATATGTGATCTCAGAACATTCGGATCATGGTGCATCGAAGGTACCGACGAATCCTCTGGACAAGGATTCATCGGTTCCTTTGATAAACCATGATCCGAATGATCTGAGTGAATGAATGATCCAAAAAAACTCACCCTCAGATTCACAAGAGATTTTATATGGGGCCTTGAATTCCCTCAGGAAACATTGCTTCAATGTTTTATCCACTGCTTTGTGGAAATCTTGCCCATAATCATAGTTTTTTAAATTTACAAATGATGCACAAAGCAGTGAAAAAACATTTGAGCAACGTTTCCTGAAGGATTCAAGGCCACATGCAAGAACGCTGGTGAATCTGAGGTAAAACAACAAAAGCGATCTGAAATGCAACATACTGTAGGTCGGCTATGCTCTGAGCTCTTCAAATATGACTTGGTTTCTTCAAAAGAGAAAGTATCCCTGGTGAAAATCTTTTGAGGATCTTTAAAGATCCTCAAAGATCTTCATGAAGATCTTCGAGGATCCTTATGAAGATCTTTAAGGATCCTTAAACAATCTTGCAAAGATCTTTAAGGATCCTCAAAAATCCTTGCCAAGATCCTTAAGGATCCTCAACTTTCTTGCCAAGATCCTTGAAGATCTTGGCCAAGATCTTTGAGGATCCTCAAAGATCCTTGAGGATCCTTGCAGATCTTGCCAAGATCTTGTCAAGATCTTTAAGGATCCTTTGCAGATCTTGCCAGGATCTTTGAGGATCTGCAAAGATCCTTTGCAGAACTTGCCAAGATCTTTGAGGATCTTCAATTATGTCGCCAAAGATCTTAAAAGAATTTTCAAGGATCCTTTGCAGACCTTTTCAAGATCTTTGAGGATCTTCAATAACCTTGCCAAAGATCTTCAAGGATCCTACAGGATCCTTTGCAGCTCTTGCCAAGATCTTTGAAGATCTTCAATAATCTTGCAAAAGATCTTCAAGGATCTTGAATGAACCTTTTCAAGATCTTGTACTACTTTGAACTTTCCAAAATCACAAAAACATTTGTGACTGAAATTTCCGGTGAGTCTCAGAATAAGCTGTTGAGAATGTACATGTAGTATGTAGATGAAAAAGAACATCAGCATGTCATAAAAGGGATAATTTTATTGAACAATCCCTAACTTATTTTAGTTAAGATTCAGGAATTTATTTGTATATAAATGTAGGTCTACAATGCTAAATCGATACAAAATAACTTATGTAAATAAAATCAGAAATAGAAACATAACTTTTAATATGTATTGTGAAAGAATAATATTCAGCAGATGGATATTTTACCTCAACCATGATGGACAAAATTTTGACTACAACATGAAGCCTGGGTGATCACGATCCTAATGTTAATGTACAAGAAACTATAATAATTTTTATTCTAAAATTTGGTTTGACAGTTGCCAGTGAAAACGTTTGTACAAGAAAACATAATAACAGAAAAACAATAACTTATAGCAAGCTCTGATTATGTACAAAAGTTCTAATGACAAGGCTACACAGTGCAACAAATTTCAACAGATGTTGTTCACAACATTAGTGCAAGTCAAAATCCCTCTCTAAATTATCAGCCTTTAACAAAACTTAAAAGTTACTGCCTTGTCTGCACAACTTTAACACATTTATAGTGGCTCAGAAAAATTGTAGTTTTTCCCTCGTGATGACCCACAAAATGTGGAATAACTATATTCTAGATAATGAATAATGTAACAAAACAGTGCAATCACAACATCAGCAAATGTTGTGCTACTATAAAAATTTGATAGGGATAATAATTGTGCAAGCACAGTGCTAAAAGACAAAAAAGTACCAATTTGCTTGTAATTTACATGACCTAAACAATTTGACCCTCTAATTTTCTATTAAACTATCAAACATCAAGTAATGAATTCAAGGCTCAAAGTTACAAATTTTTTTATTTTTTCATTGTTCCTGAGTAGTATATATAGTAGTAGAAGTCACAATTCATAACCATACTAAATCAGTTAAAAATAGGCTCCCCTGCTTACAAGTGACTTAGCTTATTGGGCAGGATTTGGTGACTTCACACACTCTGAAGCTGCAGTCTTGGGTATCGGCCTTGACAACAACATTGAGTTGAAGATCTACAGCAAAAAGAGAAAAAATCATGCACTTTAGTCAGTTCTTCTGTGTGATTACAGTGTTCACATTCGTTTTTAACTGATGGTGCTATCTTATTGTACATGTGGGCATTATAATACTCCACCAAATGACCTTCAACTTCAATCAAATCACAGGCAAATTAAAGTAATGTTGTACTCGATCGAATAAGTCACCACACAAATAAAGCTTGCAATTGATTCTCAGTACAACTACAATCATCTGATTGTTCATTTCAACTAGCACTACAACTACAAACTTACCCCATAAAAACGTTTGTAGATGTTTTATTTTAAAAATAAATAGGAAATGACTACCTCGACAACCGAGATCAGATGAATTTGTAGCTAAATTCACAGAAGCACATGCATTCATTTGGTTGAATTGTGCATCACATTTTCAAGCCAGTCTTTTATCAAAATCATTGATATTAAAGCCTACCTGTTTCTAGAAAGTAGTTGTCCACGATTTGTTGCTTAAAGCCATCATTTTCTTGCTTAAAAGAAGAAAAAACCGAGGAAATGTGCCTTGTTTTCTTGAGTCCTGCGAAAATCCAAAAGAAACGGTCTTTCTGCGAGCCTGCAGTGTATAGCTGCTGACCAAATTTGGCTTTGCCCAGTCTTCCAAGTCTGATGGAAATCCAAGATGGCTGCCGCTCTTGGCCCGGTGGTTTCCTTGTTTCCTTTATAAAAGAAGTATTGTGCAAGAAAGCGACAGGGTAATCATTTGATGAAGACTGTGAGCAAACTTTTAGCTATTGGAAATCACTCTTTATTTATAAGAATGAATTACTGAGTCTGAGTATCACTAAGACACTATCATGCTGCATGACAAGCACTGATCAGACAATCAGCTGAGTAAACTTATTTATTTGTCTATTGAATTATATCCTTTGGTGGGAAGCCATACAAAGCAGGAATCTTGGTGCAACATATCACAAATTTAAATTGCCAAAACGAAATTCCACATTCCACGTACCCGTTTCTCTGAGACATCCAAGCAATAGTTCCAAGCAAAAAACCAACAGTATTGATGACATTGCATTATTGCAACTTTCAGAGTTTTAGTCAACAGTCTGTACTTTCCGACACCTTTAAGGTATAATTATTTACTCTGGAAGCTCAAACTCAGTAGAAACAGAAATTTTGATTCTTAATTTTAAAAGTGACAAATGTATTTGTTACTAAAGCAGGCAGATCTGTGTGACTTTCTTTCGAACAAACTATTTTAACTCTATATCTTCATCAAGAAACCACAAACGCTCAAATTTGCTGCCTCCACCTGCCCTTTCATCCCACAAGCTTAGGAGCAATAACCGTTTTATAATTCCAGTGTGCAAGACCAATCGTTAAAAGAACTCTTTTATTATTAGTCATTAGTAGTAGTATGTAGTTTTTTAAATCATGTCCTTTTTCCTCTCGCAGAGTTCTATGCATTCTTCTTTATTATATGTTACCTGTAATTATTAAATTTTTTTCTATATTTTGTATATATATTTATGTTTTTCAGTTTCATACAATTTAATTTATTTGTACACGCAATTCAGTCTTTGGACTGCGAAGTGTATTTGAATAAACGGTCTTATTGATTAATAAAATAAATTACCAAATGCCTACACTGTAATTGCAAGTGTAATGGCCTTTTATTTTCCATCACCTTTTTTTTCTATTTATCATAGGGGTCTTGCAAACATCCTCATTAAATCCTTGAAGCTCATGAAGGATCCTGGCAAAGGTCTTTGCAAGATCCTTACTATCAAGGATCCTTTTAAGATCCGTCAAAGATAATTCAGCTTAATTTAAAAATCCTTTAGGAGCCCTAAGGATCCTGACAAAGATCTTTGCAAGATCTTCGAAGGATCCTTATTAAATTGTTGAAGATTTTGGCAAAGATCTCTTGCAAGATCTTTGAAAGGATCTTTTAAAGATTCTTCAAAGATCCTCATTAAATCCTTGAGGATCCTGGCAAAGATCTTTGCAGGATCTTCAAAAGGATCTTTCTAAGATTCTTTAAAGATCCTCATTAAATCCTTGAGGATCCTGGCAAAGATCTTTGCAAGATCTTTAAAAGGATCTTTCTAAGATTCTTTAAAGATCCTCATTAAATCCTTGAGGATCCTGGCAAAGATCTTTGCAAGATCTTTAAAAGGATCTTTGTAAGATTCTTCAAAGATCCTCATTAAATCCTTGAGGATCCTGAAGGATCCTTGCAAAGATCTTTGCAAGATCTTTAAAAGGATCTTTGTAAGATTCTTCAAAGATCCTCATCAAATCTTTGAGGATCTTGAAGGATCCTTGCAAAGATCTTTGCAGGAATCTTTGCAAGGATCTTACAAAGATCCTTGCAAGATCCTTACCAATTCCTTGAGGATCTTTGCAGATAGTATAACAAGATCTTGCATATGCAGGATCTTTGAAGATCTTTGGAGGATCTTCAAAGATCCTATAAGGATCCTTTGAGGATCTTTATCTTTAAAGATCTTTGGCAGGTCTTTGAAGATCTTTAAAGATCCTTGAAGATCCTGTGAGGTTTTTCACCAGGGATGTACATTGTTACACTATTATGAAAAAGGAATTCAGAGACCCCAGTGGGGGTTGAACCCATGGCCTTCCAGATTTCCATTAAATAGACTTGGAATTTTTTTTTTCATGTAAGACCGTGTGTGACAAGCTTTTTACATGTAATATATTAAACACGAGGAAGTGTTTCATCTAATTTCCAAACAATGAGAAGTGATTTGAAAACGAGGGCAGGCTTTTTAAGCCAACTTCAAGGTGTCTAAAAATCAGATGAAACACTCTTTCAAACTGTTTGATATGTAGCTTTTCAAACCATTAATAATTCTAGGAGACATTCAAAGCAATTTAGTTCACCAAATTTGATAATAGTTAAAATCACTTTTACAAACCTCATTTATGGTGTTTCCTCTTCATGAATCATTGTTTTTTAGAAATATATAATTATTATTTATATAAACCTGTTTTACGAATGTTGTTAAGATAAAAGTATTGAAAATTAAAGGAAAAAACCATAATGATCAGTTCAGAAAAAGAAGAAAGAAAGAAATGTGATAGATCTGGAGAAAGTTTCCAAAGTAAAGAACTTTTAATGTGAATAACAGAATTTTACAAAATAAATTATGCAAATTTTAATTAAATACACATATTACTAAATGACTTGTTTGATTTTCAAAGATGTTTTTTCAAAAGCGGGACCTTGATGTTCAGTATATACATTTAATAAATCACTTACAACATAATTATTATATAGTTGATATTTTAATTAAATCTCCAGTGAGAGTAATCTGCAATCATTTTCATGTTTCTTAGTGGCTTAGGAGCAGCAGTAGGAATAATAAAAGTTGGTCACAAGAAGCTATTTTTACTTGTAAGTAATGTGACAAATACATCAATGAGCTATAAATTTGTGTTAATTTTTGTTGAATAAGCTTGCATTTTAAATATATGTTCCAGCTTTTCATTGTATTTGAGGCAACAGGGCAACTGGATTTCGTACTAATTACTGTCTTAGCGTCCCCAGTATTATTTTGCTTGTTTTGCCAAGAAAAGAAACGGTTTTGTCAGTAGATTTTATCAATTTCTCAGATGCATTAGTTGCCAGGAACAACAAAAAAGAAGTTTCCAAACGTTGCACAAAAGAAGAAAAACATTGGTGAAAATTTCAGCCAGTAACATGATCAACGTTCCAGTTGCTTCCTGGGGTTCAAAATTGACCAGGAACGGCCTTGCTACATATATGCATTTACACTAACATCTCGATTTCCCAATTCTTCTTTTACACTTGCTGAGAATACCTCGTGGAGATACCTCAATTTACCCCTATAGTTTTGGGTTCTGCTCCGGTCATTGTGCTTACACGTCTCTTGAAATTGTAGAGTGCCACGAGGAAATGTTAATGAGTGAAGGCCGAGAATTGCTGAAATTAATGTTAAAGGATCTTACCGTAAGTATACATGTACATGTAGATTATAGTGCCTCGTACATTAGTAATGGCAAATATTGTTTTTACTCACCAGGATATGCAAAGTGTACAATATGAAGTCAATCCGTTGTGTGTACTGGATTTTTATGTACACGAGTCCCGTCAGAGAACAGGTTGTGGCAAGAGGCTGTTTGAACACATGCTTAAGGTGTGTTAGTGCAAACAGTTCATCTCTAGTTTGAACATATCCTACTTAGCTAATGGCGTGTAAGGCTCCTTTAGACCAGAGTACATTTACAGGAGTGCTGCATTGGATTGAGTATGAAGCGAACGACACACTTCACGTTTTATTTTACCTTCTAATACGTTGATCGTACATTACTTACTCTATTACTTTCAGCAGCGTTTAACATGTTGAGTGACTTCTTTGAGCGTTGAAAACGATGCAATACACTGCTCACCTTTTGTGTAAGGCTCCTTTAGACCAGAGTACATTTACAGGAGTGCTGCATTGGATTGAGTATGAAGCGAACGACACACTTCACGTTTTATTTTACCTTCTAATACGTTGATCGTACATTACTTACTCTATTACTTTCAGCAGCGTTTAACATGTTGAGTGACTTCTTTGAGCGTTGAAAACGATGCAATACACTGCTCACCTTTTGTTGGACAGTATTTGCAACAATTGTCATTTGTCTGTCACCGGCTTTGTTGAGTATACCTTTTCAAACAGCTAATGCGCATGTTCTAGATGGTAATCTGTCATGTACCAATCTCGTTCCTTGAATATCCTCTTATACTTGTCAGCAACAATGGACGTGGAGCATCAGAATTAAGAACATAACTGGTTTGAAATGCCAAAATGGTACTTGTACTCAATTTCATACTCATACTCTAAATCTATGGTCTTTTGGTTGTTTACGTACAATACCGACAGCTGTGAAAATACATTGAGTGTACGGAAGTTTTTCTTTATAGGATTTAGTGCAACTATTTGTCTTTCTGTTTTCTCCCAGATGGAGGGTAAAATGGTGCATCACCTGGCCATCGACAGACCGTCTCATAAGTTTGTCTCTTTTCTGAAGAAGTATTATGGTTTGAAGAATGCTATACCCCAGGTAGGCCAAACAAAAACATCCCAGATGTGGTACGCAAATATTACAGGAGAGATTTAGGAATCGACGTTTCGGAGTCATCTTGACTCCATTATCAAGAGAAAATAAGTTTGTGAACGCAGATATTTAAATAGGCTAGAACTGAAAATTGACATACTAATAGATGGTTGATACTGACAAAGTGACAACTGAGGACGGGGAATTACAATAGGGACTGCTTTCTAACTGGATAGAATGATGTTGTTGCTTAAAGTTCACGGGAGTAGCAATACAATGAGGCAGAAAACGCAGCCTAAAACTTATTGGCAGTTGCGGTCCTGCAGTGGATCGACGTAGCTAACACTTGGGGTTATTTTCTAAACTTTCTCCGTTGGCGATACCAGTAGACTCTGTGTTTTGGATCGGAATAAGCCTTTTACTTCTAATTCATTCTGTTTTCGTACGCGTTCACATTTATAGATGTTGTAGTTCAATTTTATCCTTGGTTTAAATTTTAGTTTCCATTGTTTCAAACTCATTATCATACATTACCATACCCAAGAACAATAGGACGATAAAATGTAAACCAAGGATAAATTTGAACCACAACATAGGCATCTGAAAATTTACGCCACAGTGTAAATCGACGTTTGGTTATGATTATTTACAGGCAATAAATTCACCACAATAAGTTAAATAACCTGGGATAAACAGTATTTATTCATTAACATTAGTCGCTGTCAAGACTCCGCAGCTAGACTTTCTATTATCCTCAGAGTCAAGTTTTAGATTATCATACTGAGCAGAGTTTTGTCTTCTTCTTTTCAGGCCAATAATTTTGTTATCCATGAGCACTTCTTCTCTGATCTCCAAGGTAACATGAATCAATCAATCAATCAATCAATCAATCAATCAATCAATCAATCAATCAATTAGTCTGTCAGCCAGTTAATCAGTAAAATTAATCCGCAATCAGGTTGTAAAAGAAGATGGTAAAAATTACCCCGAAATATTTAAACCTTTTCCTTCGTTTCTTATTTTTTTCAATCATTTTGTTTAATTGCAGCTGTTGGCCATATACCTCGTCGAAGTCAGCGTCTCGCTCAGAACTCTGTTCAGTCAGGAAGGCCCCCAGTTCATCCATACAGAAGAACAAGTAAGGATAATCAACGAATTACTTGAGCAAGCATGACACCATGACACAAACAAATGTTGCGGCAGTTGTTGATCAATATGTCTCAATTGCAGTAGGTCATTAAATTATTGTTAAACGAGCAAAGCCAAGCTCTGACGCTCTGTTCCCTTTATCAATGTATTGTTCGGTAATTTGAACGGGAAAAGAAACCATTTGGCAACTAATACTTCAATGATAATAAATTTACCAAGATACAGATATATGTTGGTATCTCTTCGGACGATACGAACAACGATATGGAAACGGGATATCGATACAATTAACGATACATCTATTTATGACTTACTTTTCTTTCTAAAAGTGCCCGCTGTTCACTTTTCAGTCCCACCACAACACAATTCGGCGGAGAAATGTAACTTTGCAAGAATCATATCCAGGGTTTATGGCATTGTGGGAGGGTATAGTAAAATCGCTCCCGATCGCACAATTGACCGATATTGAAAAAAGGTCGGCTCAAAGGGTTAGGTCATGAAACCTCTCAATAACTGCCTAAAGCTACAGAAAAACACAAAGGCAAAGCAAGGAAGCTAAAAAGGAGCGTGGATGGGCAAACGTCCGGACAAGATTAAAAGAGATTGCATTTAGGTAAACTTGAAAAACAGCGGCCCAGCGGAGTGTTTCTATGCAACTGACATTTTATGTCGTCTCGAAGCAACACGAATAGGTTCCTTGTCAAAGATAATTAGCCCTAGTCTTTGAAGAAGAATTCAATGCCACCATTGTCAAAATGTCATTTATTACGAACTCGCCCGCAGGCCAAAGTGACAGTGAACCATCTCTACTGCAAAGACGGCAGTCCAGCTCAAGTCGCCTTTCATCTCGACCAAACAGTGGTCGGGAGCTTTCACTGTTATCAAACGATACGGTGCACAGGAAAGAAGCGGAGTCACGTGACATTCTCAGGATTAATGACTCACTTCATGATATCAACTTACCACCTATTGTGCCGAGACCCTCGTCGAGAAATTCTGCCCCAGGCTCCCGAGGTTCATCGGCAGGGAGGAGGTCTGTGACGAGGGAAATGGAGTTCGGGTAAGGTGGCGCAATTGTAATTTAATAATCAGAACTTTCTTTCCTCTTTCCTTGCATATGTTCGAACTCCGGCGTTATAAATGTTATGAATGAATAAAAGTGTTAGAATATTAACAGAGGGAAGGAACGTCATTCACAGGTTTTTAATACGTAGGTACTCTGTATTCACAGTGAGGTTGAACTTTAAAAATAATGGAATGAAAGACAAATTCGTCACAGACGAAAACAAAAGCACCGAAAAGAAAACCTGAAAGAATTTCAGTCTTAAACGGGATTCGAAGCTATGCCACTATGATACCGGCGTAGTGCTCTACCATTGGACTCTCGCGCCTGTTGAAAGCTGATCAGTACTGCGGATCAAAGTTTTAGTACATGAATGTTAATGTATGCATAACTGTTTTGGTCTTGTACATATTATTATTTGATCCGCCGTTCACATATATGACATTTCAAATATTCATGGGAAAACTTGTATTTCATTCCACAATTTCACAACTTCGTTCACTTAGTGTACTAATTTGTTCTCAGCTACAACTACAACTCACTTTAATCAACGGTACTTTCAGCTGATGAAAAAAAAAATTGTCTAGTTACTAACTTCGAATCAGGTGTAGCCATCCTGACTCGCCTTCTTTCGTAAAACACTAGAAATCCCGAAACGCCCAATCACGTTCGATGCGAGGCTTACAACGTGTCACGTGGTTTGGCTGCTCGTGCTACCTCGTATAGCCGGCACTCGACCCGTGGAGGGTCAGCGGATATAGCCAAGTCGACCAAGATCGTGGAAGCGATGGACACGTCAAGCGTTGATAACAATAACGATTTTAACAGAAGCAATAGTGGTGGAAGAGTTAGATCGCTGCATCTAACGTCGGCTGAAATTCCCTTCATTCAACAACAGCCCGTGACTGGACAGCTTGATGCACAACCACAACAAAAACAGTTGAGTGCCATTAAAACTTTTTTCCTTTACTAAATAGTGATTGCACAGAAGTGCAGTTGTTGTCTGGCAGTTGTTTACACTTTGGTGGTTGATTGAAAAGTATCGAAAGTAAAGGCCAGATCCATTTTACAAGGGAGGTTTTTCAATCAGAAGGTTTTTGTGACAAGCTTTTGTTTCAGACATTTTTGTTGACACCACCTAATTCCGCTACACGATCTTCTGACCAGCGAGCAAGCAAGCCGCACTGGCGGCGGTTTGTCTGTGACTGGATGAGGGAAATGCAACGGTAAGATGTCAGAAATTAATGAATCACTTTGTTGAAAGACTCAAGGGGTGTATGCACGGTCTTTTAAAGGAGAAAAAAAATTCAGGAAAGAATTTCTTTCAGTGAAAAATTTGGCGTTTTCGGTTTGTTATGAAGTGACCACATGAAGAGGTTTACAATATCTCTAAAGAACAGAATCCTTTAGCGTACACCATTACAGATTTTCACAGAAATGTTTCCAAGTTTTGACACCAGTATAATCAAGCTGAAGGAGAAGGAGAAGGTACACTACAAACTAATGCTAAGATAATCAGAGATTTTTCTAGACAGCAGCTTTGTGAGATTGCCGCAATTCTAACAAATGCGGCATACGATTTACGTTGGCACGGCAAATGGGGCGCACAAAATTGTGCCCAAGAATAAGTCCTTGTTTTCTGAAATAAAGTATTCGAAAGCATCACTGACGTTAAGATTGATATGACCCCCGCTCTATACTTCGAAATTTATAGCCTCTTCAGGCTGTCTCAATTGCCTTTCCCTTCGTCTTTTGTTTCTGTGTTCGTATTCTGCACTTTCTTGAGCTGCTTCTGAATGGATAGGCTCGATTACCAGCTGCTGTTTTGGAAGTGAAAGCCGGATCCGAGTGAGCGGAGGAATCGAACCTACTGGGTAGACGGTACAAAGAAGTTTAAATATGCTTTTGGGGCCTCCTTTCTTAAAAAAAGGAAAAAACAAAAAGAAAAAGATGAAAAAAGCCCCCTTCAATTACTGAAGGGGGCCCACTAGGCCCTCATTGGCCAATTTCTAGAATAAACCCTGGATACTAACAAGAAATTGTTATGGAGACTTCATCAATGGTTTCCATAGTCTTTTATCTTAATATTTTTAATACGTTGCTTTCCACTAGAACACCACAAGCCAGAGCTGAACAAGACAAAAACTCAAACTTCACCAACGGGCAAACCACGGAAACAGCACCGACTGCAAGTGGATTAAATACAACAGGAAACTTTTCCATCAATGCAATGTTTAACGCTCACTTTGGTGTGCGTCCACCCTTCATGGGAAGTTCCTGGAACATTTTTGGAGTGCCGACATACCTGAACAAAGACCCCAAATCGGATCATTACACGTACACGAGAAGAACTCAAAAACGACATCATCCATTTTGACGGAATCAAAACAAAACAAAAACAAAACAAGACAAAAAGAACTATCGTGAAAAACGTCCAAAGTAGTTCACGTAGGACACGTTTTACGTTTCATGGGGCATATTCCTTGTATTCCAGAAAATAAGTGACCTGAAAATCCTAAAGTTCTTGCTATCGCTAAGCAACTTCAGATATCCAAACTGCCAGAGTGAGAGCTAGAATATACTTCTTTTAACATTTTAGAAGAAGAAAATGTATACGATTCTCGAATCCCTCCAAAGTTAAAGTAGCGTATGGCATATCGGCCAGCGGAATCAGACGAAATTTGAATTTTCGATGACCAATTTACTTTGGCTGAGAAAAGTTCTCTTATTTATTGTTTCTATCACGGTAGCCTCCCTCGCAAACGCTCTTTTGAATCGTCACACAATCTTTCCTCCCAAACGTTGGGGAGGAAAGATTGCGTGACGCTACTGTACAATCACGGTGGTTGCCGCCTAGTTGAAGGAGGTGAAATCAAAGGACGAGGGCTTTGAGAAGGCGACCAGTTGTCTCCATTTTGCGATGTTGATTATACATGCTGACTGGAGATTTATATCTGTATGTAGTGCAGCATTGAAAGGAAGTGTAGGTCCTCATATTCTCTCTTTCTGAGTAAACCTATCCAAGCGGTCCTAGTATGTTTGTTTAACTGACCACTGGGTGTGAAAGAGGTGATCTTTTTCCTTCTTGTAACAGAGGCCATGGGCACCCAAAATTCCGGATTTTCCCTAGGTTGATTTCTTAGGCATTGTGGAAGTATGCTGCGATAGCCGCAGGGTGATCTTGTCAATTGCATGCACTCTCAGGTGTCGAGTTTTTTCACTTTCTGGGTAAGGTAATATATACTATTTTTATTGTTATTTTAAGGAACTGTAATATATGTCGTCAAGAGATTTTGATGGTTTTGTCTTTGTTTTTCTTTTTCTAAGCCTTTGCTACATGTTGCTATCTTAAAAGGGCTATATTGTTCACTTTTTGGTATCGTGCCCACCCAGGGAACGAGGTTGATAGATTTTGCTGTAAAAGGTGTGTTTCGAGTGACGCAATTTTCATCGTCAAAGATTTTTGGTTTGCCTACGAACCTTACAAAAGAAGCCCATCGAAAAGGTGTTCGCAGAACCACACTTTGTAGTCGCAATGGACAGTTATAACTACGTTAACCATTTTTGCAGAAAAATATGGATTTTATTGCATAGAAATCAGGTGAAGCAAAAAATGTTGGACCGCAATTTCTAAAAATGTGGCCATGGACTACCTCCAGAGGGTTCCCACGTTTTCGCGGTTGAAGCGGAATGTTATTTCCAGTCACTGACTGTGAGGACAGTCAGTGAGATGCTAGGATCCATTTGCTTTTTACTGAACAAAAGTTAGGTCTTTCAATACGAGTGCAAAGTCCGTCCTTTTTTGGAGACCAACAGTGCTATTGACCAAGAAAATCCACTCATTTAGGAGCAGCGTTTTGTAGGAGATCTCAAAGATTCATTCCCTAGTAACCATTTTGTATAGTTGCAACGGAAAAGAAACAATGTAACAGGTGTGTAAGGGTGGACTGTTGTCCATTCAGGTTTCTGGTGTATCATATCAAACTCTTGTGCATGGTGAAACTCTACGCCAGGAGTGATTTTCCATAGTTTCTCTCCCAAAAGTCGGATTAGATCTAAGATTCGTGTGTGTGGCTTTCTTTTTTAGTTACCAATCCATGAACTGACCACGTTCATTCCATGATTTCTCTAGTCAGTAGAAAAGTTTTCCTTGGAGCTAACTTAAACGACCGAAAAGGCATGTTTAATTTAATGACATCATGATAAGTTCTTATGCAAGCAAGGGATCAAAAATGCAAAAATGACACCAGGTCACAGACCTGTAAAAAGTGAAACGACTGTACAACTGAAAAGCAAAATCAGAACGGTTAGAGAATAAATGTTTGACAAAATGTGTCCCTTTGTCAGCTCCCAGGAGAAGGTGAGGTCAGTTGTCTTGCTAAGGTTTCCCAAGTTCTAGTCATTGAAAGAACATCAAAAATCAAGTGCAGGCTCGAGAATCATTAAACATTTTGGTCTCATCTTGAAATCGTTTTGCGGAAATGATTTTCAAATGAACCATTAAGGTATTTTATTTGTGAAATCATTGTGAAGGAAAGTTATATTGTAATATTTTTGACCTGTTAAAGTTACATGAAGATGAGGTAGAACAGTGAACGATTTTGACAACTTAGAGATTGTCTGTTTTGGATCATATTAGTTGTTTTCCCATTGTAGTTCTTCAAGGAACCCTTTAATTGTTTTAAGTATTAGCTAGTCTTACCGTAACGTATTTCCTCAAGCGTTTAGAAAAAGTTAGGAAATGATGCTCAAAGAGATGGCCACGAGTCTATAATTGGGCAACATTGAGGACAACGAATAAGGTCTCTTCTGTTCTTGTATCAGTCAGATTTGCTCAAGAAAGTAATTTTATTACTGAAGGCCACACAGCATTACCAGGTGCTCCCTCTCGATCATCAACTTATATGGCACCAAAGACTGTTACAAGAGGAACTTGTAACCTGTCTCAGTAGTAACAGTATGGTGAAAGGCCTTGACGGGGCTGTTCATTGCAGGGTCGTCTGGCGGCTTTGACAAGTTTTTGCAGGATGGGGCAAAAACAATAAGCAAAAAGGTGTTATCCTAGCTCCGAAAAGGATGTTGTTGCTGCGTTCTGAAGAGTGTATGTGTGACAGTTGCTACAATCCTGCAGTGAATTTGTGCGATAGATGCCTCGTAGTGGTTGCAGTCCAAATGCACCTCGCTGATCTGTGATTACTATTGGCATAAAATGCTATCCTTCTATTTTTATTTAAGTAGCCAGAAAGTTATTTGTAACTCAGTGCGATGCAATTTGTCTCGTCCATCGACTACATGGTACAAAGGAGTGTTAAAACTTGTAAAGTGTTTGTAACAATATTGCCAATATTGGACGGTAATGGGGTATGACATTCCGTAGAAAAAAAACTTGTTGAAGGAGGGGTAAGGTGTAGGTACGATCTTGCTGTAAAAAGAAGTAAGAAGTTGAGTCATTTGTTCTGTTTACAGCGAAAATATTGACTCTGAGACATTAGCCCGCTGTCAGTTGCGACCGAGTTGAAGTGAACTTGTTAATGACCTATTTTTTTTATTTTAACGGTTGCCCTGTCTAATAAGTTGTTGGTACGGTTTCGGACAAGGAAAAATTGACACTGTTCAACCGTTATTTTTTTCCTTTTTTAGTCAAGAAGGAAGTCTTCTCAAGAACCGTTTTATAAATTATTAAGAAGGAACATTACTTCTGGAAAGTATTATTCCAGCTTAAGAGACTGGTCAAACTCCATTTAATATTAGCTGATTCAATTAGGCTTCACTTTGATTTTAAGTAGAGCCAGTGGCTTCATAATTTTACTGTTCGCAGACTTCTACCTTTCTAAGTTGGCGCCCACTCGTTAGTTCTGATATTGTTTCCTGAACGTATTCCTCCGTAGTTTTCGATTTTCACAGCAGATATGATATGATATGGAATGACACTGCATTCTTACACGCACTGTGGCAATATGGCAACATTGTCTGACACTGTAAATGAAGGAAAACAAGTTTTGAGGCGCCAACTGAATGGCGAGATGAGCGGCGCCTGAGATAAGAGGTTTATTTTGCAAATAAAATTTTCTAATTAATTAGAATTTCTCTTTTAAAACTCTCTAAGCAGTACTTTCTTGCGCCGCAGTTTATCTGATCAAATCTGTGAACGAAATCCCAAAGTGTGCCGACCATTCAATTGAAAGTTCTTGAACAGTACTTTCCCGTTGCACTGTTTATTGAGCTTTCAAAGGTGTCTCTTAAACTTTCGAGTCTGGAAATGAATTCCTCAACTGTGATTTATGAAATGAAAAGCTAAGTACTGAGTAGTACTTTCGTGTGGTGCAATAAAATTTGGGATCTTGTACAGTTTTGAAACTAAAACTTGAACTTAGTCAGGTCGCGCTAAAGACACGCATACGACTCGGATAAAAAATATTAGTATTGAGCGATGTGGCATCATTGCTCTACTAATATAATATCGAAAGCCACTTAATGGGTTTAAGAGCCCGCTGACGTTATCAAAGCCAGGGCCGGAGAAACAAGTGTAATATCTCCAAATATTTTTAACCAATGTTTACTTCAATGTCTGGCAGGGATCTGGGCTCCGCATTACACTAATTATAGCATTCGCTGATCTTTCAATTTCTTAGACACCCCTGAAAAATTTCCCTTTTCTTGGCTTGAAATTACCTCAAAAATTGCTCGTACGTGCGCGCGCGACATTCAAATATCATTACGTGAAAACTCGTTTGTTCTAGTACTGATAAAATCTAGATACGGTGGTGTCCCAGCGCTTTTTTTTTTTATACTGGCGTTGTCGGCAGACGGCTCGCGTGGGTCTCAAGAAGGCAGGTATAGAGCTCGAGAGAGGTTGTTGGAGCAGTTGAGGTTATCTGCATGGAATTATAACGTTTTCACGCACAAACTTGAACGGCCTGAAAATTGCGCATTTTTGTTCTAATTGCTTGTTTAAAGTCAAGGCTATAGTCTCCGGATCAAGTTATCACAAAAAGAAGGATAAACGAGTCTTGGTTTTGGGACAAAAGATTGATGCCCTGTTGCGTGAGTTGGCGCAAAGTTAGAGGAAGAAAGATGAAAGGAAGTGGCGTGGTCGTTTCCTTTGCTTTTCCGATAATAACGAAGGCTATTCTGACTACCTTTTATGGTAATCTGGACATTGTATTTCTCACAGTTCCCACGGGATCAAGACACCTAACCCTTGCACTTCCTGGAGCGCCCAAACAACGGCAAGGAAAACAAGAAAGATCAGTTTTGCAAAATAACAAATGAAACTGCTGCTCGGCAGAACTTTCATCGTAATGGTCTCGTTTTAGATTTAATTCACAAGGAAAGAAGACTAGAACCATATAACATATGAGTCAAGGTTTAACTGTTGAAGTAGAAGGGTTCACCATTGTAGCGATTCCCTCCACGATGTTGAGTGTTAGAGTCTACGACTCACCCCCTGATAGTATTGCTTTCCATCGTTTCAGATTTAGCGCCATTGCCAAAGATGGATGGGTCGATGGGGTGACGTATTCCTTTCTAGAAGGTACGTGGATGTGTTCACCCCCAAAGGATGTGGTTTTTAAGTCGTCTTATTGGGAAATATGGAAAAGATGTCAACTGTTTTGGTCCGAACTGAAAGGGTATTTTTGCCGTTTTGCCTTGAAAAAGAGAAAGGATTGTACGATAGGAAGGTTGAAAAGCAGATATCTTTTTGGTTTGAAATAGGGTCAGAGGCTCGAGGTGTGGTGCGGTCATCTACTCCCAAAACTTTGAGGAGTACCCGGGCACGTGGTACCCAGGCCACGTTGAGAGATGGCAGACGCGAATTTGATGCTCCTCGTTTTACTCCCCCAACCACACCCGTCCATGCTCGCCTTTATCGCCCCCCCCCCCCCCCTTTTTTTTCTCTCAGTTGGAAAATGAAACCGCGTTTCTATAATTTTAGATTGTTGTGCCACATGACGCAAAAATTTTAATTGTCGGGAACTAGATGCTGTATAACGCTGATCTGTGGCCATTAAGGTTAATTATTTTGCCGTGCTATAAGAGTGAGTCAATATCGCAGTTATTAATTTGAAAATTATTGTACCAAGCACTCAAAGAGAATTTGTTTACTCGAATTCTGTATCTTCTTGCGATTAGCAAACCTTGAATGTGATTGAAATAAAATGTAATCCATTCGATGGACGACTATCGATCAGCACTTGCGACATTTTTATCCCTTTAAAATGGTTTTTGAAGAGTTTCTCCCTGCACCAAGAACTGGTGGTCTTGGTTCCGTCAAAAACTGTGAATTTTGCTGCAGGCAATGGTAACACTGCTTTATTATTTCAAACAAAAGTTTGCATTTTAGCTACTCATTTCGGCGCATGTCAACAAATAGCTTTTTTGCCAAGAGCCAGAGAATGTGATGTACATCGTGCCTTCTAGGTTTCAGTTCTTTGGGTGTTTCAGGCCTTTGCAAAATAAATAAATAGTGCTCCCAGCTACTTTCAGTAGTCCATACCAACACTGGGCGCCAAACGTTGCCGCATGAGAAAACCCATTGATTCATGAAATGTTGTTTTACTGAGGCCCGCATTTCTCATTTCAGCCACCACTTAAAGAATTAAGGGGCAGTAGAGAACAATGGCATCTGTACTCTGTTCGACCATCCACCTCTGAAAGAATAGTATATTACTCATTTTTTGAGGATATTGAACTGATTGACTGTGCTTCGGCTTTTTTTCCATTTTTCTGGCGCCGGAATAACATTGGACGCAAGCGAGGAACGTTGCATAAAATGCCCCCAGCTACTGTCTGGCAAAAATCTTAAACTGAAATTAAAATGCTTGAAGAGCAGTCTTCTTTTTCTATTATGCTCTTTGCTAATCAATTTTCTCCAACTGACCTTTTACAAATTTATTTTTCCAGTTTTAATACTTGAATACTTTTAGAAAGTGATGGGTCAAAGTTGACTCTGACAGTCCAGTATGAGACGCTTTAGGATTGGGCATTCATTGAAGTCTTGTTTACAAGTTATAAGTTTTCGTCCTACACCTTACTTCAGTTGTATTCTTTTCTCAGGCAAGGAAACTTAATCATGGAATACTTCCCTCCTCTATGCAGCTGAAGAATGAAGTACTGTTTAATTGCTGACGCAAACCAGACAAAAGTTTGAAAGGTCAGCTGAGATTGATTGGCTTCCCAGACTCATAGTAATTCCATATAATTAGTACAGTTCTCCGGAAGCCAAAGTTAAGTGCCCGTCTGAAGAGATACTAGGTTTAGAAGCAGACGTATTCCATACAGGGTATTACAAGACAATGCACCGGAATTTTCACCAGTATTATACCCTCAAAGTCATGAAAACGTGAACATAAAGCAAACAAGTTTGCGTGTATACAAATGCTATTCATAGCCTTACGTTCAAAACATCCCGCTTTGCGCGTAGGCGATTGAACTGCCCCAGAAGAGATCTCTGCGCGGTAAGTTCATAGGTCAATATACTGGGGGGGTTTCAGTGCTTTGCACTATTTTGGGGCTTACACTGCCAAAGTGAGCAAAATCGAAAACTCAAGATAGATTATGATGCTAAGGAGCAAACACGATATGAGGGAGTAAAAAGGACAGTCTTTCATTTGAATGGTTGCACCGTTGAACCACATAGAATCACGCGACACAATTTAAGGTTGACGCCCTTTTTTGTTTCTTTTTACAATGTAAACGTTAAATAAACAAGTTTGCGTGCACAAAAAGCCCACACATAGCATTATAAACACGTATGTCCAACATTCTGCGTCAGTGGAGGATCAGCCTGGTAATTATATAAAATCTCTTCACCGGCGCAGGCTTGTACAGTAAACATTGGTCGATATATTTGTTAGTTTTGCTCTATTTTTGGTGCCATTGCGTGTTCACGCCGGCAAACGTGGAAGATAAGATCTTTTAACTTTTAGGGCCTAAAATATAGAGTCAAATGGTTTCAAAACACACAGACAGCACTATGGAAAAAATAAGTATCAGTCAGCAATTTTTACTTGAATGGTTAAAGCAGGTTAAAGACGTATGATATAGAACATATAAAGAACTTGCATGCCTCAAAATATGGCCAAAAATAAACACCGCCGGAATTTTACAACGAGAACACCAAACAAACATGTTTGCACGAATCAGAATCCCTGCTTTACATGTAAAATATCTAGCTTCCTGTGTTGACGAAAGATCCAGCCCAGGAAGGAAACCTCTTCACCGGCGCAGGCTTGTACAGTAAACATAGGTCGATATATTTGTGAGTTTTGCTCTATTTTGGGCGTTCATGGCGTGTTGACGTCGGTAAACGAAGTAGATATGGTCTTTAACTCTTGAGCTCCTAATCCGAAAAGTCAAAATAGGTCTGAAAACTAGGCAGTACCAGAACAATTACTCAGCAGCTTTCATTTCAATGTTCATAACGTTAAACCGCACACAACCACTTAAAGAGGCACTGTCACGGAGATTTTTCGTGTATTTTGATCAAAGCTACTCAAACATTTGACATAGAACCCTTTCTCTGACATCCGCAGCAAAAGAAATACTAGATTATGCATGCTCGTAGGGCAATTGTTAACAAAACTCAACCATTATTTTAACTTTTCCATCGATGCAAATATGTTTTTACGCTATTCTTTTTTTCTTCAGGTTTGGGCGTATAAAAATCTTAAAGACAGCTGCAGTTTGCATTCAAAATATCCATTTTCCTACGGCAAAGAAGGAACAGCCCAGAAAGACCAGATACATTTGCGAGATTTGCCCTAAATCGTTAGGGGGGAAAGCAAATTAGAGAGAAAAAAAATCTTTTATAAAGTATCAAGGCCCCGAAAAGGTATAGAAATTACCAACAACTATATTGCAGAGCTGCCATGCAGGAAAGCGTTAAAAAATATAGACTCAGCTCCTTCTGTTAATATAGTATACGCTATTTATTTGTTAACTGCTGTGGAACTGTCCTCAATTTCTTTGTTGTATCTATATTTTTCCTTGTTTATTTCTTCACCTTAGATTATTCTTTGGCTGCATATATTTTTAATTAATAGTTAAGTATAATTTAACCAATCGATTAATTGTAAACAAAATCTACTTCCTCTGATGGTTGATTCTTGTGAAGGGTCAATTAAAGGTTCTGTTTTCAATAACTTTCCGCCTTTAATTGTTAATGTAGCAACCTAGACACTTGCTTTGTCTTCTTCCTTGAGCTGGTTAATGGCAGATTTTTCGTAGAAGGAATCAAGTTATAATGCATTTAATTTTCCAGTGACACGTGCGGGTTAAGGTTTACTCATGTGCTGATCAGATCTCGCTGCATAAAAACTTTCGACACTGCGTCACTAATTCAAGGAGCCTCAAAGATTCTTTTGTCTTCTTTACATAATACAGTACAGCAGGGAATAGTGAGATGCTAGTCTACAGATGTATATGTACCTATTTTTAGTGCTGGTGAAACTGTTTAGGAAATCTTGGTATCTAGTGGGTTCCGGTGAGCAGTATGGACCACTGTCGTGGTAAAAAAAGGAAATGCTGAACATATTCGGGGCGCTCTGTTTTTACGGAAAACCAGAAATCCTTCGGAACGTGACATTCCCTTCAAAACGTCTTGGAGGATGTAAGTTCCTTTATTGTGAAATCTAAAGTTCCTGCAAGTATTATACCCATTCTGGCAAATGTGAGGTCATCGGTGGAGGAACAATAGTGTTTTAAGATCAGTTGTACAGCAATGGATAACGAGAGGAAGACACTTTGGCGAGACGTGCCAGATGAGGCATAACTGATGGAGGAAATATGGAATTGAGTGATATGATTTGAAAATACATTCGTGGGATGCGACATGTGCTCCCTCTTCTGCATGGGATGTGGGAAAGAACTGGAATATCTGTCGGTAAGGGATGCATCAAATGTAACTAACATCAGCGGATGCATGAGGAGTCGGACTGGTGCGAGGGCAAATTAACTGGTTGGGAGACGGTATTGCGGAAAACAATAAAACTCGAAGAGATGTAATAAAATTAGGAGATTCGCGGCGATCTCTAAAGTAGAAAATGTTCGAAACGCAGTGTTCATACTTCAGCTGGACCGCCGGTTCGTAAAGAAACCATTACTTAAGGACTACTACCCTGGGATTCAAAGAACAGCATATCAGTACGATCCAGGGGGTTGACCTGTATCTTCGTTGTCGTGGTGACATTGAAACATTGAAACTTGATACAATGACAAGGCATTGAGACTGAAGGTGAAGAGTGGTTCATTCTGGAGTGTTTCTTGTAAAAAAATGTTTATTATGTCTAAAGTCAAGAGGCTAAGACTGAACGTTTTCCTCTGACCAATTTCAATCGAATTAAGGTTGACAATCACACACTAGGAAACAAAATAAAGTTCCTGTTGCTTAGGGCGTAACACTTTCCTTTTCTCGATGATTTCTTTAAAAAAAATGTTCGTGTTTAAGAAAACTGCCAAACCATACCAATTTCTCGAATTCTAGAATGTTTGACAATTACACAACAAGCTTACATTTCATTGCATTATACCTTCAGCAATTAAGAAGCAATTTTGTGCAGTAAATCATGCGCCAGCGGTCGATATGAGTCTTGCTTTTGAGTGGGTACTGAAACACGGGAGTCGTTAGCAAAAAGTGGTTTAAGTTACTTTGTTATTGCTGCATGCCGGCCAAAAAATTCCACGCTCTTGATGCGCTTAGTTCCAGGCCCATCAAAGAACTGACTTCAAATTTGAATTTCAGGACCACGAGATATTATTGGTCATGAGAAGTTATGCCTACTTTGGGACAAAAGAAAATAAAAGGTGCCATCTTGTAACATGGCACCCAACGTTTTCGTCGAAAACTGAAAATCCTTGGCGTTTCAGCTTTGTTTCCTGCCCGTTTCCATAAATGTTATTTTTAGACCATGTAGTTCAACTGAACCAAGTTCAGTTCATTTGTAACATTGCTCAAGAAGTTGGAAAATCAATATTGATCCATTATACGAGTTTACCAAATGGGGTACTTGGAAAAGCAACGAAGCGTATGAAGATTTGACGTAAGTGACGCAAAATAGTCCAATTCCCTCTTGTATAGATTGACAACAAAACTCAACAACTCTTGTCTAATATTTTCGCTCTCCAAAAATACTTTTGACGTTGCACTTCGTACAAGGATGCCCTTACTGATTTAAGCTCTTTGTGTATGAATTTGCACTTAACTTATCATCTCATTCCATTGTTTTCCCAGCCATAACTTTATAAAGTGTTTTTTCCTTAAGGTGGCAAGACTCGTCTTCCTCGCTTGGAATTTCCGAGACTGAGAACGTGTTGGATCTTTCCAGATTTACTCGGATTACTTTCGTGAACTTCCACCTTTATAAGCGTTGTCTTTGCTAAGCTGTACATAGAGGCAGCCTTGAAGCTATTTACAAACAAACGAAAGTTGATACGATCTTAGAAAACCAATATGTGTCCCGCTAATGTTGTGACTTAATTGCCGTTCCGTTCCGTTTGAAAACTATCAATCGAGCAAGACGCCTTTGGCCGGTTTGTTTCGCAACCAACTTCTTTGCCTCTGTGAAAACTTAATTAGGAAGTATAAAATCGTACATTGTTAACTCATTTCCCATTTGTTTCCTTATCCTTTCTTTTGTATTTACAAGACTTTTATTCGTCCTTGATACAAGAAATTAACCGCTCAAGTAGCTTCGTTCGTCATGCGGTTCGAAACAATGATTAATAGTCTCATTTGGGTTGAGAGTCACGTCAAAAAATGTGACTGCGCAACCTAATAGATACATCGACAATTATCACTAAACAAAGGGCGACAACCCGATTGGTCGATTGTGTAACAAATACTAAGTTGTTCGTTCGCATATTAATGAATAGTTGATATTGTCAAAGTGAACCAGATTGCAAGTGAGAAAATCAGAGAAGGGCTCTGCTCCTCGCATGGATTGGAAAGATTGTGGTCATTTCATGCAGAAATAATTGACGTTTTTCCAACCTTGGTTTTTTCAATGGTGGCTGAGAAGTTAGAGGGATGGCTGACTATATTAAGTAAGTGCCTGCACCTTACTAGGGACAAATTTATGAACGGAACTGATCTGCCAGGACGGGTTTACTCATTGTGAAATTTTCCATGTCCGTTTTTAGCCGAGGATGGGAGCGAGTGGCTCAACCGACTTTGTGTTCTCTTTTCAAACGAGAAGAAACTCAGGACATTCGTCGATGATATCGTAAGTACATGTTGTTTTGTTTTTACGTATGAGTTGAATGGTTCTGAGGTCAGCCTTTACACAAGTTTTTAAGTGACTAGGTAATGCTTGTTGTTGTATCTCTTCAAGGAATATCTCGACTGTACGCGGTTCCTCGCAGCCACTACCAAAATCAAATCCAAGCTGTGTGACTCTCAAGATCTGATCGAGAATCCAACACACGAAGGTAACGTTCCATTCATTTGTCATTTCACGTGTGTATTTTAAAATCAGTCACTTTTAGTGCCTTTATCATTTACTTCGACAAGCGGCGGAATATGTAAAATTCTGTCAGTCATCCAAAGTATGGTGCCGCGCTTTGGCAATATTATAACGCCTCAGAATTCAATTTTTCATGCTAATTCAAAGCGTTTTTTGACATTGTGTATAACTTTTTTTCTGAACAATAATTTCCCTCCTAGCGAGTCGCTATTCTTTCTTGTCAAGTAAATACAAAACTTGGAGAGTACCTATTATAAATAAACATCCTTTTTTATTGTAGTTCTAGAATACGTGCATTATGTTTTGAATGATTTACGAACTGTGGAAGTTAACTAACTCTCCAGAGTTTCCCAGTAGCAACGTTGCGATTATTTTATTCGCGATTTCATCGATGAATAACTTTGCAATGAAGAGTGCATTTTACTACCGGCGTTGAAATATTCTTAAGCTTACTCATATGGTTTTTCCAGCGGAAAACCGGCGAAACATTCCTCCGCCCTATATTATATACGATTTACATTTTGCTTTTTTAAACAATTAGAGAATAGCCTAACTGTTTGAAAAACTGATGACAAAAACAAACTTAAACAAGAACGAAAATTTCTTTAGCTCGTCAAAGCAGACCGGGTCTTTGTTTACATTCGTTGATCTTTGAAAATCGCTACAATAGTCTTTGTTTATGACGTACTGTTGTGTTCAATATGATAGCGGCAATTCAGGGTAATCTAGCTTCGTGAAAACATTCCGCAAATTTAGAGGCAGAGATCTGTGTTCATTGCTAGAAACCTCGGTCAAATTCAAGCACCCTTTTACAGCCATATCTGCCCCCGGGCTACAAGATTTAGTCGCCCACAACCAATTACCATTGTTTCGACAAATTACCTCTCTCTTTACGTTTCCTATTTTAAGCTTTTATTGTTAAGAACCATAGTGAAGGTTGAGTGAAGAAATGTTAGATTTTGCTGCCAGATGGTCCTGTTTGTCTTGATAAAATGGACATTGACTGGCCAAGATTTGTAATTTTCGTCGAACGAACAATACAATCACTTGTGACAAACAGTGGGCCTATATTCGGTTGAAGTTTTACTTTCCGCCATCTCTTCACTGATGGCGGTTTTTGTACTGACCATTGTTCAACCTGTTAACGTGTCAATCAAAGACACCGACGGAGCCAAAATTCCCTTTGATGTTGCCGCTTGAGATCAAGGACTTATAAAATGTGGCTCTCTTCTGTTGATTTTGCTGTCAAGTTTATAAATGTTGTAATGTTGTAGATAAATATTTACATTTGATGCCATTACATGTAGGTCCTTTCTTCGCTTCAATATTAGCAGCTGAGTTGTTTTCGGCTTTTCTTTTGATACTCGCAAACGATCTTAAGCTTCCCACCTTGTCTCCGACTAATTGTTTTACGAAGTATTAAACGTTTGTTAGTTTGAGTAAATTCACTCACAAAGGGCTGAATGCTGGACTTACGTCGCGGCTTTCGCAGTGGTTTTATCAGGCTAAAATGAGGATTATTTCAAAACAATCATTTGCCTCTTTAAAAGTAATTAGACCTTAGCGTAGTGGAATTGAACCAGCAACGGAAATCACGTGAATCACGAGTCACGTGAGCAAATATCGTGTTTTGCTCTTTCAGTTTTGGTTGTTATAATTTTAATGTAGTTTCTTAGTATGTTTTCCCTTTCTTGATCGTGAATCAGTCTTATTTAGTACCCCATACGAGAAAAGTTATCAAATTACGCAGGGTTTGCTTCGCGTAATACTACGTGCAGCTGAAGACTATGAACAAAGGCCTCAATAAAATTACTTTCAGATAACACCAAAATTAAATTAAGGGACTACGGTATTTATCAATTCTGTTTGTCGGTGTATTTAATTTATTTACCTGTCAAACTTAGCAAAATTATATTATTAACAGTGGTTTTCTTAACGCACTTCTAAGGTGCATATTTTCTTTGATCAGGGCACGTGTATTTTGGTTTTAAAATTATAAAATATTTAGATGCGTAAGAATCTGTGGGTTATTTATCAATCTATCGATCATTTTTTTTCTTCTACAAAATAGCCAATATTCTTAGACTGATGAAGAGTGGATGTGTTGACAAATTGACAAGTAATTTTCGAATGTTTTTCTTTGTATTCTGGTAATGAAATCTATGTAAAGGGGAAGATATATTATCGATTCGTTCTTGAAAGGTGATTGATTCATTCTTAAAAGGGAATGTATTTTATGCTTTTTTGGTGTGTGTGTTTAAAGTGCAGTCCTTTGTATTATAATCTGAACTAAAATTGATAGAAATTTTTGTATAGAAGAAGCCAACAGTAATGCTATATCGTTTTTATTTGAATGCATGCTTTGCTTATAGAAAAATTTCAACGGTATTTAAATAGCTTTAAATGTTGAAACAGATGATCTGTTTATAATCTAAAGTTATCATGTTACACTGAAACAGTCTTGCGATTTTTTGAAACTGTCTGAGTGGAATTAAGTTCAAGTCATGAAAAGTGGCCTTAAGTATTGAGAATGTGGGTTGCATCCAAGAGCCAGACCATTCAAACACAAAATATTGAGTCCGATACTGTTTGTTTTTTATGTACATGTTGAATGAAAACACCCTATTAGTTCAGTTTGGAACTGCAATTTCACAAAAATTCGTAAATTTCTCGTTTCCTGTTTTTTCTTTCCGATACCCTCTCGGGCGATCAAATCTCGATTCTGGTCTCAACGTTTTAAGACTGTGGATTCTAAAGTACCCGCCACTACAAATTGCTCCAATACAAATTATTTAGCCGTGCTTTCCTCTAATACTGTTTGTCTTTGTCGATATTTTTTTCAGTTTCTTAGGCGAGGTTAGTTCGGAACAAAATAAAATAATTTAAGTTTCCGTGCCATTAAGCTTGAATATCACCATAAATTAAGTGATCTTCCAGAGAACAAAAAGACATTTAATCATCACCACTGCAGAAGTGTTTTTAATACCTCAAAACAATGTCCAGTTTAGTAAGCTTCTCAACAATAATGCGAGCCTTGTCGGCTCTTTTAAGTAACTCCACTTCATTTTTTTCAAGGCATGAGAACTGATAAGGTTCCGAAATAAGCTTGGCGGTCATACGCGAGATTGGCGCAAAAAATGAGGCGTGATGCGGTACACCTAAAAGGGTTAGATGGAAATGGAATGGAATAACGATTGTAGGAAGTGGGCTATACTATATTTTGCAAGCGGAAGGCGGAAAACGCATTGCAGTCTTACAGAGCAGAAAATCACGCAATCCGATAGGCCGATCAATTTTCACCATGCCAGCGTGAGATAGGAAGACTCAGATTCTAAATAGTGCGGCTTGGCGGGAGCGGACAAAAACTGTGATTGAAAAACCCTTTTTTGGACCCTTTTAAATGCGAAGGGTCTAATAGTATGAACAGCTGTTTTATCAAAGCGGTCCTCTTTGGCTTTTTATCCCCTCGTTTCTACTATTTTATTGAAATCCTTTTAATAACTATCGGCGCTTTAGAACAGGAGATGTGAAATAGTTGTTGCCTGGTGGCCAGCTGGCGATAAATTCAGGCTGCAGTTCGCACGTTTCAGAACATTTTGGACGCCGCGAGCGCCACTCTACCCTTCTAGAATTATAAAACGAAGCTGTCAAAGGCATTGTAAAGAAATTAATGCGAAAACAAATGAATAAGGGGGTTAGTTTCTAAAGTAGGGAGTAGAAACGAATGTTTGGTGTTATCAATGGAGTTGATAACTAAAGGTAAATTGGCCACCGTAAAGAGATTCGAGTGCTGACGTTTCAATTATTAATCCTTCGTCAGAGCGAATTCGATTCGTTCTGACGAAGGGCTAATACTACGAAAACAGTCACATGATTTTGCTTGTTTCTTTCTTGGTATTGTTTCTTGGAGCTGGCGTGCTCGGAGTTGACTGTGAGTTGTTAATTTTAATGCTAAAAAAATACTAAATTACGTCTAAATTTTTCAGTGGGAGATTTAGAATCGCGTTTACGGCAAACGGCAAACGTAAGATTTACGTTTATGTTTTCTCAAAAAATAGCACACGGATGACAATAGTGCAAAATAATTCTGACTTTTGATGCTAACGCAGAACTACTCAATTTTACTGAGAAATATAAAACATCTGGGACTGAGATAGAGCGCTGTACATGCCTCTTGGGAGTAGCATATTGTGGAAATAATGCGCAAATCTCTGGCTAAAAAAATTGTGAAACAGAAACAGGACCGCAGGACTAAACTCGCGTTTGGACTGGTAACATTTAAATTATTTTTACAAGCTCAACTGTTATCGTCACACTTTTAGTCAGCTCGTACAGCAAAACAACAGATATCAGCACAGAAAGCAATGCTCAACAGATTTTAATCAAGAATAGTGGAACCTCGTCATAACGAACCTCTTTGTAACGAAGTCGCCGGTACAACGAACGTTCTTCAGCCAAGCAAAAAGGTATGAAACAGAAGCCCTGATAGCGAACACAATTCTGCAATCCAGAAACCCAAACTTTAAAATCTATCCCAATATATCGAATAAATACACTGAGATGGAAATCTTTCAGTCCTATCTATGTTTCTATGAACAGCTCACAATATGCTACCGCCAAGAGACATGTACAGCGCTTTAGGTCAGTCCCAGTTCTGCCAAACTGTCCGAAATTGTCAACTCCAGTTAAAATCATCAGCCAAACCGCGAGATAACGAAAATTTTTGTGAAGACATTTGCATTAGAGATTCATCACCGGAGTTTCCATCAAATTCTAATGTGTCAGAACAGTTTTAATTTTGAGTCGTGTAAAACCAAAACCAAAGTAATTACTCCGGTCAACCACAACACACGTAAACAAGCAATGAACCAATCACAATTCACTTCAAATACATGTAACGGTGGCCAGCGAGAGAAAACGCGTGCGAACAAGTCACGATTGGTTTTGTTTTGTTTCTCATCAGTTGAGAAAGTGGCGCGAATTTTGCCATCCAATCAAAAAACGTAGTGAAGCAAAACCAAAACAATCGAGAATTACTTTGGATACTCAACAGAGAACCGCTTTAAACCCAAATATGAAAATAACGGGCAATTCACCACGAACAACATAGCAATAGAATTTGATGTAAACACCAATGTTATCTCTCTTATGCGAACGCAGCCATTGGTGTGAACTATTGAAAAAAACAAAAGCTATTTTGGTACGAGGGAGCTGAGTTCCGTGCCTCACTTATGCTGCACCGAAACGAACGCGGAAAACGATTTAGGAGAAAGATAAGTCCTGCAGTTGAAAGGAAAAAGAAAATGGGGTACAAAAGGAAAGAAGAGAGCAGCGAAGATATGAAGAAATACAAGGCCTGTTCGTCTGTGTCTTAAAATGTGGTTTTGTACGCATGCTCCTACTGAAATGTCGAAGTTCTTATCTAAATTTAGAAGAAAAGTCATTCGGCAAAGTTTTTGACAATTTGTCTGGAATTTACCAACGTAATAACCAGAAGAGAGTCTTCGTGGTTTTCGATTGACTTTAAGTGGAAGAAAAAAAAAAAACAGGAGTTAATGGATTAGCGAAAGAGGGTCAAGAATATCACATTAGTCTGCGTGACGAAGCGACTTTTTGGAGGTCGTTTGTTTGGACCAAGGATGAAATTACCGTTTAAAAGGGGCTAATTTCTACCAAAACTAAAAACGTTTGCTCGTCGAGGAACTGTAATCTACGCAACTGCAAAATACCTTGTTTTCGTGTCATCTCGGATTTCCAAACCTTCTTGTTTACATCTGCGCCTCGTCATAACCCAGTATTTGCCAACAGTATACAATAACTTGAAATCAACGCATATACTACGGTGTTGACGTATTAGCATGTTGCACTTATTTGTGTTCGCAAGACCGATAGACGTGTATAACTCGCTTGTGAGCCGGTGGACACACATTTCATCTGCTTCAAAATGCTCTCTTACAGAAAGAAGAAGACTCTGTACCTCAATCTTAGATTATTTTGCACAAGCTCAACTGTTATCATCGCACTTTCAATCAGCTCGTACAGCAAAACAAACAGATATCAGCACAGAAATCAATGCTCAACAGTTATTAAGAGTGGAACCTCGTCATAACGAACCTCTCAGTTTGTAACTAAGTCGCTGGTACTGATAACGAACGATATTCTTCAGCCCGTCAAAAAATGTATGGAACAGAAGCCCTGATAACTAACACAAACCAGGAATCCAAACTTTAAATTCTACCCGAATATAACAGATAAATATACTGAGATGGAAATCTTTCAGTCCTGTGTATTCCACAGTAAAGGACTACATGTTTCTATGAACAGCTCATAATATACCACCACAAGGCACCGTAAGAGACATGTACACCCCTTCATATCCTATTTGCCTTTTATTAGTTCTACCAAATTGTCAAATTATCAAAATTATCAATTTCTAGTCAAACTTATTAGCCAAACCCCAATAAAACGAGGATTTTGGTCATTTGCATCAAATTCTAGTGTGTTAGAGCGGTTTTCATTTCAGTGTCTGGCCAATCACAACACACGCAAACAAGCATTGAACCAATCATAATTTGCAGCAAATACATGTGACCGGTGCCAAGCGCGGGAAAACGCGTTCGAGCAAGTCACGATTGGTTTTTGGTTTTGTTTCTCATTGGTAGAGAAAGTGGAGCGAGTTTTGCTAACCAATCAAAGAACGTGATAAAGCAAACGCGAATTACTCTGGATGCTCAATAGAGAACCATCTAAACCCAAATGTGAGAAAAATTGGCAATTCACCACGAACACCAAAGCAACAGGATTTGATGTAAACACCAATGCTATCTCTCTTATGCGAGCGCAGACAGTAGTGTGAACTATTTAAGAAAAACGAGAGCTATTTTCGTAAGGGGGAGCTGGGCTCCATCCTTCACTTATGCTGCACCGAAACGAACGCGCAAAACAATTTAGGAGAAAAAGATAGGTCCTTCGGTTGGTGGGAAAAAGAAAGTGGGGTAAAAGAGAAAAGAAGAGAGCATCGGAAATATGAAGAAAAACAAGACCTGTCCGTGTGTATGCCAATATGTTGTTTTGTGCGCATGCTCCAAACGAAATGTCGAAGTTCTTACCTAAATTTAGAAGAAAAGTCATTCGGCAAAGTTTTTGACAATTTGTCTGGAATTTACCAACGTAACAACCAAAAGAGAGCCTCCGTGGGTTTTGATTGCCTTTTAGTGAAAAAAAAAAAAAAAACAACGCAGGAGTTAATGGATTAGCGAAAGGGGGTCAAGAATATCACGTTAGTCTGCGTGACGAAGCTACTTTCTGGAAGTCGTTGGTTTGGACCAAGAATGAAATTACCGTTTAAAAAGAGCTAATTTCTACAAAAACTAAAAAAGTTTGCTCGTCGAGGAACTGTAATCTACGCAACTGCAAAATACCTTATTTTCGTGTCATCTCGGATTTCCAAACCTTCTTGTTTACATCTGCGCCTCGTGATAGACCAGTATTTGCCAACAGTACACAATAACTTGAAATCAACGCATATACTACGGTGTTGACGTATTAGCATGTTGCACTTATTTGTGTTCGCCAGACCGATAGACGTGTATAACTCGCTTGTTAGCTGGTGGACACACATTTCATCTGCTTCAAAATGCTCTCTTACAGGAAGAAGAAGACTCTGCACCTCAATCTTTACAATTCAGGTTACTATTTAGTATGACTATCATTACCAACAGATAATATGCATGTATAGTGGTGTCATGATAGCGAGCTAGTGGTAATATTAGCGTGATAAACAACTGGCAGGCAAATTAAGTCTAGTTAGTTTTAGTAAGCGCGATGAGACAAGTCTTGTGTTAAAGACAAGAATGACCAAGTTTCGTCTCAATTATCACTCGCATCACCTCCACCTTTACTATTAGTTCGCTTAAGTTTTAATATGTGAGAAGTGTACTTGTGAGCTCGCTTGTTACTAGTTGCAGAAATATCAAGAATATGTAGCAACTTGATTTCGTCGTTAGCTATTAGTGAGAACGAAACAGAGATAAGTCGTCTAGATGGGGGATCTTAAAAGAGTAGCTATTTTCACGTTTACCTTTCTTTTGCAGCCATTTAACTCTCAGAGTTTTCCAATACACACTAGCTCGTTTCTATAACAATAAGGCACCACTAGAGAGCCTAAGAAGTGCTACTACAGGCTCAATCTAAAAATATATGACCATGTATTAGTTTCACTTCACGTTTTCGAATTCGGCATCTTCTACTTAAGACGGTTCAGCTTTTGTTTGCAACGTTTTGTCTCGGAGTGTCGGTCATTCAGTCAGTTACGTATGAGTGGTACATGCCATCTTGTTTCAAAATATAACGCCGAATTAAGACGTTACGTCTAGGGCTATGTTTGGCGCTTTATATCAAGTTTGGCTCATCCTTAATGAATTTCGCCTATTCAGATGGTTCCAGCTGTTTGCGTTTGCACTCGTTTGACTATCAAAATGACGATATTCCCTTAGCTGCATGCTAACTAGTGGTAAAATCTAACGGTTATTTAACATTACTCTTCAAAGCTCTAATTTATGCTTCATCTTCAGTAAAAAAAAATATCGTGAAATCGTGAAATTCCGAATATAAGTCCCAGTCCCTCCGCCTCACTCCGAACCCCTCCCCCCCCCCCCGGATATATATGCCCCATGGAGTGCTGTTGTAAGCTGCTAGCTCAGTGTGTTTCAAGTTGTTTTTATTGTGAAATTCAATCAATATTTAAACTCAAAATTCCCTTCAATAATAATCCTTCGCCGAAAATCAGCCTTCGTAAAAGTTCCTTGGTATGGATTCGATACATGCCCAGACATCACAAGTTCGGTATTTCAACTTTTAAATTCCAGTTGCCTTCTTAATAAAACGGTTCCAATAGTCCTCGTTTGCAGCTGTTTGATTCCCGCAGTCGCAGTCATAATACTGTCTTCCGGTAGATGCTATCTTGGGGGCAAAATATCGCGATTAGATATCTAGATATCAAGAGGATAAGAACTAGTATTACGTCAATAGAAATACCCAGCCATTGGCATTGTTGAAGTGTTTCAGTCTTCCAGTAGCTTGAATCGCACAGCCTACGTCATTATATCCCTACCAATGTTGCTATTTAGTTTTGATGTGCCGCAAGCTGAGAAGAGCTATTTTTGGCGATTCGGTCACATACTAAAACAAGCGGCCACGAATATACTAGTTATTTAATTTCATTTTTTTCAATTGATCTTCAGTTGTTATTGACAATCACTGCCTCTTTCATTTCTTGCAGGACTTTCTCGTGTGCACCGCCTGCGTCTTTCACGTCGGTTCTACTCCGAAGATGTGTTGTCATCACAAAATGGCACCCGCCCTTCAAAGCTGAGCGTAAGTTTCCTTTAATTCACCGTATAATATTGACAAGTATTTTTATGAAGCACCATTTTAAATATGACCTCACCAGTCTTGTGAAAACTGCAAGCTGCGTGACAGGTGCAATTAGGAGCGTATGGGGAGCCGGAGGGGGAGAAAATGCTTAAATTCTTCCTTCCCCACTCCTCCCTTGCCCTGGGCCAGCCAATTCCAAGTTTGTCACGCTGGCTGTGAGCAGTCTGTTGTTTATTTTCCTGAGACAGTGGCGAGCGCATAATGCTGTGTTCTCGATTTTTGCCTCTTTGAAGAAAAAGATAATGACTGTTTACAGTCTGCATTGTTCCTCCCCCAAGTTGTAGCCCACAAGTTACTACCGTTCAACAACATTGAAAAGTTCAAACAATTAACAATTATTCATCGAAGTGAAAGTAATGTGTCAAGAACGAATACATTGCCATGAAAACAGTTGCCGTGCTAAGTTGCCAAGATTCCCTTCCCTCTCCCACCAAAAAAGCAACTTAACCCATGTAACTCAATTAGCGTCGCTGAAGCTCAACGAGTCGAGTTTGCAGAATATTGCAGAATATAATTGGTCAGTACGTGACTTTCATTTTATGGTCTATTTTTTACTCGGTTCCGACAGTCGCCTTCCGATTTAGTGGTCAGTCTTTAAGCTTTCATCTCAAGGAACCATCTTGTACAGTGAAAGCACCACAGAAAAATACTACTCAATAACGTTGGTTTGCACGGTCACACATCAATTGCTGATATCATTAAAAGTTAGCATCCCTCCTACAGTAAAATAAACAGCACCACAGGAGAATACTACTCAATCTATTTTTAATTTGAATGGTCACAGTTAAATGATTTCATCCACAACCTTACACGGCGTAATAAACGGCACCACAGGGAAGTACTTCCAAAAAGCTTTCATTTGATTGGTCACACTTGATGATTTCATACATATGCAGCCTCAGATGTTAGAACCATTCAACATGGCGTAGCCGAACGTTTGACTTCGTAATTGAAAGAGTTAAGCTTTTTGTACCCACGGAATTTTGAAACAGACCTTAAAAGAGCCGTATGACGATCTGGCAAGAGAATTACTGTTGTGGCTTCCACTAATAGGTTCAATTCCAATTGCAAATGATCCTTAAAACAAAACTATTAAAGCGAGAGATAACCATCTTACAATGTATTGTTTCGTATTAATGGTGTTACGGCTTTGATGATAATATGACGTAGTGTTATTATATAGTTGAGCAGCGTTTATCTTCAGTTTGTCATACTTTCTTTTGTAATGTTTGGCTTTCTGTAAAGTTCCACTTCAGTTGCCGGGGAGACAAAATTTGTCTTAAAGCTACGATTTAATGACAGTGTCTTACGTCGTCGGCATTTTCACGTTAGGCTAGCAGAGTCGTCGCTTTATATTAAGAAATTCAGTGTAGTTTTTACCCGTATTCAAGAGACAGTAATATTGTTAGATGTGAAACAACTTAAAGAGGTGTTTATGAAATCCTAGAAAGCCTTAAGCTTCGACCGAATTCGACGGTATGCCCCTTGCGAAAGCTGCTCAGCGAGCTGAACAATCTTTTATCGCCGAAGAGACCCGTTCTCTTAATACATTTGAATTAATTTTTTTTAAGTTTCAAAAAACATCTGTGTATTCGACGTGAACAAATAATTTTAGTTCTTTTGTGAAATAATTTATTCCAATTTTGCACGCAACCTTATAACCTTGTTATCATGTTTAGTAATAAGAATGAAAGACTTATTGTTTACCGTTACTTTTTTTATTTGATGATTATACAACGATGAGATCGCAACGTTCTGCAATTTGCTAGCGTATTTTTTATGTGTGTCCATTGGTAATGTAATGAGATCCAAAAGGGCACGCGATTCTTTCAGGATTCTCGTGGTGATCATCTTGTCCGTTTTCTTCCTATTTAGAGATCCCTTTATCTCCATTCAGTAACAAAACTCACAAAAGTCCCTTCGGAGAACGCTGAGCTGGCTATAATTGTCATTTTCACCTACTAATTTGGCGATCTGCCACGGAAAAAGGAATGAAGTCCTTTTAGACGCCATATTGCTCACGGTCGCAAGCCTGGGGCTTACATATTTGTCAGCATTTTTCATAAACAGGCGCGGCGTGATATTATATACTGAGCCTAACAGTGAAAGAATTTGAATACGATCCTCTTCGCTCCGGTAGATAGAGCTACCATCCTTCTGTCAACTGGTATCTAACTAAACTCTGATCTCGGCCTTTGTGAAAATATCTAAATAATCGGTGAGGTATCATTGTATGTCTAGGGTAAGTACTGTTGAGAATTGGTACTCGTGACTTGAAATAATGACTGCTCCGGTTTACTTAACGGCGCTACGCATCTTTAATCTCTAAATTACGGCTTCCAACACGTGATAAGAGAAACAGCTTTTTGATGAATTTAGTTCGCATTGGTTTCGAAACCAAGAACTAAATCGCGCAATAGCCATAACTGAGTGAGTGGCGAAACATGTGGTATTTCGTTGAAGTACTAATGTAATGCAGCGGTGTTGTAACTTTTAAATATAACTTCAGAACAACGAATTTACATGTTATAATTATAATCAACAACACGACACCCCCTTCATTGTCAACGCATATTTTGTGTTTTGGTCGAAATTGTTACTTTTTAGATGTTGTTGAATCTCAGCAACAAGAAAACTGCAATTAGTTTTCTCCTAATAATTATTCAAGTTTCGTTTGACAGCGGAAAAATGTGGATCAGGCCAATATCTGTTTGATACTGCTTTTAAAAGTTCTTGCGGTTTTCAACACAAGTCGCCTTCTGTAAATTGATCATTCGACCATTAAACCCGGCATCGTTAGCCTCGTATGTGCTTTGTCTTAAGCGGACAATGAAGCTTTGGCGCTTTTTTCTAAACAATATCAAAGGAAATTTAGGCGCCTGAAAGCGTCAGCTGTCGAGTTTAGCAGGTAAAAAGACAAATAGCGGTTTCTCAGACGAAGTAAACTTAAAATGGAGATGTTATTGGATATTAATAGAAAATATTTCGGAAATACGCAGCTTTACCAATGCGGTACTTGCGAAACATCTGAACTCTTCGCTACAGTTGCTTCAACACTGATAGTTTATTGAGTTTTTTTTACAGCAATCATAGTTTTTACAACATTCTAAATGAAGTTTCACTATATTTGGGATAAATTAAGTGTTGCGGAAATTTTATCTTTGATAACGCTGTAATTAAAACTACGTGTTTTGTTCGCAATTTCCAAAAACGATTATCTTATCGTTCTAGGTTAGCTATGTCTCCTTTTTGAAAGGGAAGAGATATTCCCAGCCTCTGATATCAACAATTTCCGCAAAATTTCAATTCTTAGTTTAACAAAGAAATAAAAATGTGAGACGCGGCAATATTACTGGTAGCTAAAATTATGTCGGCTGCAATGGCCTCTAATTAATCGCGGAAAAATGGTTTAATGCTGAATATTTTCTTTCCAGGACATTTCCAAAAAAATTGCGGATGGACTAAGATCACATCGGTCAAGAAGTTTGTTTGTACCAAGGACCACGAACAATGATGACGGGTGAGTACAGGCTGTTAAAAAAGGCTGTAAATATTGTGAACTATTCGAGGTTATTAGAGTGTTAGAATGTTTGGTGACTAGCGGAAGTTGTTCAAAAGCTTGAAACACTAAGTCGAAGCAATTGCAGCAGAAGCGCACCTGAAGAAAGGAAGCAGAATTTTTTTCTCTGGGCTTTCTGAACAACTCTTCACTTTGTCCATGTAAGTGGACAATATAGACTGAATTTTTACCTGTATTATTTTATCCGTATTTATACTTTTCATTTTAAAAACATTTGGTCGTCATAAGAATGTTCCTAGCTGCCTCTCAGCCTGGGTAATGTTCTTAGTATGTTCTTAAATTTTAGTTAATCTCAGCCTCAACGTTCTTATAAAAAAGGTTCGTACAAAAAAGTGTAATGGGGACATCTATACGTGGCTCTGGGTAAAGGAATGAATGAATATCGAAACCTCAGAGTTGCGCCAGATGCAACATAGAAAACTTGAATTCGGGAACTAAAAGAATTGGTACACTCTCTTTCAATTTTATAAGAACCATTTATAAGAACGTTGGGGTTGAAATTAACTAAAAATTTAAGAACATACTAAGAACATAACCCAGGCTGAGAGTTAGTTAAGAACAATTTTATCCTAACCAAATATATTAAAAATGAACAGTATAACATTGGATAAAATAATACATGAAAAAATTCAGTTTATATTGTCCAATCAACCCAAATGAAAGGTGTCTTGGTCACGTCCGCATAGATTTGTTGAAATACTATAAAAGATAACTTAAGAACATCTTAAGAACTTTTTAGGCTCAATAATAATAAGAACGTTCAGCCTCAGCCTTAAAAGTAGACGTTCTTATAAAAAAGAGTGTAGATCAACCACAGAAAGAAGACATTTTTGACCAGATTTTCGTTTGTTTTCTTTTCCTTTGTAACTGCTTTCCCTCATCACCAATCTCTGGCTCATTTATATCTGATATAAATTATCATCTTTGTGAAAAAAAAAAATCGAGTCAACTAGACAGACTATTGAGAGCCCTTGCTTCAAACCATTTACCATTGATCGACGTTGTGGACTGCTGACAAATTTCTGAAAAAGGCAGTTTATTAATGTTGAAGGCATTGCTGGCCATATCATTACCAATGTAACGGGCATGCTGGGTTCATTCCAATATGATATTTATCTAACTTTCATCGACAGGCTTATCTTATAGAAGTGTTTAAGCCCAAAAATAAATTTCAAACCCATAATTTCTAAACGCTCTGCTCGATCTAGCTTGTTTTACGATCTTTCTAAAATGAACTGAAATATCTTACTGTAGGAGAGGAACCTTGCATGAAACTTTTTGCATTATAACGAGCTGTAGAGAGATGGATTTTGCCAAATCAAGACAATTAGTTGAGGCAGAAGTGTTTTACAATCTCGCTATTTTCACGTTTGCCAAAAATAGGAAAAATACCGCTGTTGGTTGATATTGGTTGATGGTACTTAAAAACACCGCATGACAGAAGCACTTTTTATGGGAAAACCGGGTCCTTTTTCACGTATTTTCGTGCGGATTAACTTTTCATTGTCAAGGACATCCTTGAAATATTTGTGAATAGATTTCGTATGAATAAAACACCTTTGTGATTTTCGGTCAAAACACCCAAACGTTTGAACCTCTGAGTAAAATATAGCGAGTCGGGCCAAAAGAAGGCAGTACTCAGTAGCTTTTGTTTGAATGGCCACACTTAAGGATTTCATACACATCATCAAAAGTCAGCCGCGGTTGATTTGTTTTTCTCACGTTTTTTGATGGTGAATAAAACGGTACGGTGTTTGTCATACCTATCTTTTTTACACGAGAATAGCTAAACAATGTGATCCTGAAAAGATTTATCGTCATTTATTGATTTTTGTTTTCATACAAGGTCTGCGTTGTTAAACTCCTTTCATCGTAAATCACGCACAGCATGAATTTTCCTTTCAGTGAGTAATTTGCAATTTTGGAACAACAGGTCTTTAATCTCTTTTTTTTAATCAAGTAATTGAGCTTAATAAGTCAAAGAACATTAGAGCACATGGGCCATTATATCAGTTGTTACCTTCATTAAAAAGTTGTTTGAGTGGCGCCGTTAATTAACCCTTCCCTCCCATTGGTAGCTGGCTCATTGTAAGTATTTTGCTCTTTAATAAACTAAACTGAAAAAATTCAGCGCAAACCAGCTAATCCCTGTGCATTGTAATTGCTCAAACGCAATAGCCTTGAGCGGGTTGTTCTTCTGAAACGCTGCTTCGGTCCATATGCATTCCGAAGCCATGAAGTTGTTTTGGAAAGGTTGCGTTGTGGCCTCAAACAGTTAGGTTAAGCGACTACGATGAGCACGCTGCAGTAATTAACTTCACGCAGATGTTATGGATGATTCACAATTCGGAGCCCTTATTCAGATGCCAAGTATTTACGTTTCGCCGGATGCGACACAAACTGTCCGAACCATAACACGGTAAGCTGGCATCAAAGACTGCAATTATCACACGAGAAATGGTTTTGTGCGACTTCCCTACAACACTGCATAGCCCAACATAACCCAATCATCTTCCTTGCAAATTCGTTCGCAGCAAAATTAAGTCTATTATGATCGAAGCCCAAATTACTCTTTAGAGCGAAGTTGATTGTAAAACTGTCGCCGGAGAAAAAGAGTCTATCTGTGAAGTCATAGGTTCTTTCTACCCTCTCTTGTCCGTCAAAGTCATTGTAATAGTTGACTAACTCCAGGCTGTTTTGGTTTCATATCCTGTATGTTTCTTTGATTACACCGCCGTATAGACGAAAGGATTGACTTCGTTATTGTTCTGGCATTGTCTATTTCCTATGCCATCCGTGCCCATAGGCGCTAAAATACGATATTGAGTTACTTTTCACAAAGCTTTTCCATTCCTCCTGATTTTCACATGACAGTAGCGCCCAGCGTTCACCATTTGACTGTTTTTGAGAGCATAAGACTATAGTTTGCTTAATTTGTTTGATCTTTCAAGTTTTATGTGGGCAGATACTTGTATGCATCGCGTCATGCCAGGTCTTCCGCCATGCAAAATATGTGCACTCAAATCAACATGACAACGTTAAGATATATATTTCAAAATATGCCCTTAGACAGAAGAAGAAGTAATTGTAGAAATGGTATCTACAGTCCTGGCAAGTCGTTAGAAAAGAATTTAAGCGAAAGATAGAAAGTTTAATAATTACATTTACATACAGTATTGAGCCATCGTTCCTAAATCAGTACATCCCGAAGAATACATAGAGACTGTGCTATGCATAAATTAGTCTATGTTTACATCACTTTTTTTCTCGAATTTCGGGTCAGAAGATCGCTATTACCACCTGTTTATAACATGGCTTTAATTTCTCACCCAATTAGCTGCTTTTCAGAAACCTTTCCTAATTTCATCCAATTCGTCTATAATTAGCTGAATCATTTGTCGATCATTTGGTCTCGGCGACAGTTGTATAAATTATGAGTGATTGGCGGTGACAGCAAGTTACTGTTTGGTTATTAGGATAAAAGCCGTTTGAGCTTTGTCCAGCGTGCGATAGTGAAGCTTCGCTTCCAAGGTGAAGTTGGTCTTGATTGTGCGATCTTTGGTTCAATTTACAGCGGCTTTTCAAGCTTAAGTCCATCGACTATCCCAAGATGGAGATCACACGAAACGCTGGATAACAAAATGAAAACAACAACTGTAAGTGATCCATTGTTTTAAATAGTACTTCCAAAGCAATAATACGGCATAGTCTACTCTATGATAGCCTTTATTCTAGCTGTATTGTTTGGAGAGGTAATTTCCAATCCATCTGCTATCTACATCTTCCCCCTGAGTTGTTCAAAGAGCAGATAACTCTATCCAGTAGATTAATCGCTGTCCAGTAGATAAAATCAGTATTGGTTGGAGTACATTTTATCGATAGCGATTTATCCACTGGATAGAGTTATTCGCTATTTAAAAAGCTCGCAGGGCCGGCTGTGTAGACTGCATAAAGTTAGTAGCCAGATACAAAGTTGAGGAAGTGATTGAGCGAGTGGGTAGAAGGTTTTGTTGTTGTCATCTTTGGTTGTTTTATGACAAAATCTTGCCGGGATATTATGTGTAAAAGGCATTTGTTGCTGATAACGTTACAGTAACTGATGTCCTTCTACTACAACTGTCTTGCACTGCTTACCAGATTATCAGTTTCTAAAGAATGAGGGAGAGCTTAGTAACAAACAAAATAACATCAAGAACAGGAATACTGTCTTGTTCATCTGTTTTTCTCATTCTACCATTTGAATCTCCTTTTGCGCTACAGCGTAAGACTTGAGAGCATACTGCGTTCGAAACGTTTCTTAAATCATTGTCTCACGCGTTTTTTGCTGTTACGTTAGTGCTCAAAAATAGTCTGTCCTTTAGACAGTAAACATCAAAGCTATTTGCGAACCTTTTGGTATCAAATTGTGCATAGCCCGCGTTGTTAACTAATTTTTTACAAACAACTTCGCTTGTACGTCTTGCCCAACTAAAATAACGCAGAATGGTTGACGCTTTCTTAAAAGGGAGATATAACGACTAGAATAATTGAAAACAATACCGATATTTCTTCATAAGGAAACCGACTCTGCTCTTCGAAGATATGGTTTTTTCGTGATCATTTTATGCACACACGCCAAACACAAATAAACGACAGTATTCAAGACAGACAAGGGTCCATTTCTGTCTTTTATGAGAAAGAAAAGTAAATAGAAACCTGTATCATAACCCTCACGTCAACCCTGGCCCAACAAAAATGGAAAAAGTGACATCCTAAGTGGGTTTTCAGACGAGAAAGTAGAAAAAAAAACGAAAGGAGCAGATTATGCATATTCAAACTTTCTTTATGGAAACAGCTTTTTGTACGTCGGTCGAATATAAAAGTTACTTACGGAAATGTTTGCAGTGGCGTGTCGGGTTTCATGGTCAATTGTTTGACCAACGCACAGGGCTGCTGAAAGAGCGCCTTTGTTTTAAAATAGTAATTATATTAAATGTTTACACCCTAGTCAATTTTGTGGTGCGTTAATTTGTTCAGAGAAACAATGAACAAATTGAAAAGGAATTTGAGATTAGAAACCACTTCCTAACCCGCGTCCGAAATTTACTGAGAACATTCTTTTGCTAAAGATGTTTCCTTTGTGGTGCAAAAAGCTATTTCTTTATTGACTGCGGTGAAAAAGGAACGAAGATAACATACTTTATGCTTTTTTGAATTGTTATTTTATTGTTATTTGAGAAAAACGAAACGACACCAACGGAGCATGTAAATAAATATTGTTGTTGTTGAACGTTTTGCTGACCAACGGCCAAACCGAGGACTTGAAAATAACGTTCAAAGTTCGCGTCACATTGCACCGCATCTTCTGCATCTTAGCTCGTAGTTGGTATAACTAGTTTTTTTTTCCCCGTGACCTTTCTGTTAACAATGTTTGTTCAAACTGCGGAAGGGAAATGTTGATCACTGGAGGATTAAAAGGTTACACCGAGTTTAACAACATTGAGGTTTTTAGGCTAACAGTTAATGTTCTTCATTATCGCGTTCTCCAGTATCTCCCCGTCCCCCTTCCCCAATTTGTTTGTTTGTTTATGTCGCGAAATACTGAAAAACTGTAGCACATGAAAGTATAGCCTATCAGAGCAGAAATCCCTTAGAGCTGGTCACACATTCATGTCTTCTGGAGTCTAATGGAAGTACGTACTGCTTGTCAGTTTTTGTTTGGGTGTTCACAGAACAGGATAATATCCACAGACTAAGTTTGACTCGAGGTTCGATAGAGAGATGAAGAGACTAATTGTAATTTATAGACCAGGTAGATACATGATTTTCTTTTTCTTAGTTCGCGTCAGGAGCCCATTACTCGAAGAGTATATCTCCTATACTAAGCCGTTGCTATGCCGTTTTCACAAACCGGTCTATTTTTAGATACGCGTTGGAATACTATTTCCAGAAACAATTTAAATTTTGGTTCACATGAGAATTATGCAAAGCACGAGACAGGTTAGTAAGGCTCCATTGGGAGACTAACTTTGTGGGAACTTCAATCTAAAAATAAATAGCTCTGTTAAAACGCCGCCACACGAATATAAAGGAGTTGCAAGCTCCGAGTAATGGCTCCTGGTAGCGTACATCTGATTTAGTCTAGCAACAAATAGGAAAAAAAAATATAAACGGGTTTAAAAATATGAAATGCATTTTATTTATAAAAGAGTCGTTTTCTTACTCAACAATGCCGTCTCGTTTGATTTCTTAAATTTTATTTTATTCTGTATTGTCTCTTAAACAGGACAGCGTTGACTTGTCGATCAGTGGTCACGTGACAGTTCGCCCTATTCATCCCAGCATTCTTTCGAGGCAGCACTGTTTCCAAGTAACCACTCCTCATGAGACCAAGTATTTCTCGTGTCGAAGTTCTCAGGAGCTGGAAAAATGGGTCGTGAGGTACAAATTTAACACATTTTTTCAGCTGAATCCTCTCTACTCTACTCTACTCTACTCTACTCTACTCTACTCTACTCTACTCTACTCTACTCTACTCTACTCTACTCTACTCTACTCTACTCTACTCTACTCTACTCTACTCTACTCTACGCTACGCTACCCTACTCTATTGTACTAGCTGTTTCTTTATCTACCAGAGTTCAGCTCTTACTTTTTACGAAACAGTAAGGTTTTTAAGTTTAAATAAATATCAATAATACTGTCACGCTAATTCAGTCTATTTTACGTCTCACTGAACAATATTATCGACCCTAAGAATAATTAACTACTGTATCGCGGTAGTAATAACGCCACGTGTTTTATCCAGGGTTGGTTACCCTAGAGTAGGGATTTTCTTCAATATTCTATGATCCTCTTTATGAAATGAAATTAAATGATAAAAATGACAATATATGGTAAGGTGCCCCTTTCCTGCTTCAACATATGATTCATTGTGACTTCCGCTAAAATGTATTGGTTTTATTTACTCTTGTCAGCTTAATGCTGCACCTTAATTAACTCTTTTGGCTAGTGACGAAAGCATTCGCTTGAAAGCTTGGGTTCTATGGCTAGAGATGAAAGCATTCGCTTGCTTCGCTCCGCGTTGTCTTCACAAAGATCGAAAGCTTGACTTCTTTGCGTCATACAAGAGTTAATTGTCGTCACGTGGACGTGATTTGTGTTTGTTCACTTTTATGCGCTCTTTCCGAGGCATAAGCGCAATAAAACACATTTTTTTTATTTCGAAAGTTGATGGATAGCTGTTGATCATAAACGAAACAAAACATAATTAACTAATTCCGTAGATTGCGAGACATCTTGTGAAACTACGGAAGGAAACGGATCATCATCATTTTTTTAAAGGAACTGAAAAACGCTGATGCTGTCATGCTGATTTCCATGATTGACAGCAAGTTAACTCGAAGTTTAAATGATTATAAAAGGCAGCCGAGATGTCTCATCATTAACGTGTGAACTCAAGAGACATAGACAGTGTTTTAACATGGTCCGTCAACAAAGAAGACCAGTCAGGTGAAATGTATTATTTGTCCGCATGCTGACGGGTTGAAAATTAATTTTCATAGAATCTTTTAAAGTGTACTCCAATATTTTTGTAATTTTTGTTATTTTTGTTAACATCGAAGCAACGATATTTTTTTAAAATAATGCTTTAACGCAATTTTCCTTATGGATTTACATGTTAATTTGCCTAGTCGTGAAACATTTGACGAATGAGACCTGATCTCTGAAGGAGCTTAAATCATCTTATATTTAAACTTCATTGCGGATTAAATAATTAATTCGTGTACTGAAAGTCGTTCTCATTCCCTGAGAAGATACAATGAGAGAATATATCTTACTGTTTTTTTCTAAAGAAATATTCGATTGAATAATCTTTTCTAGTTCTTTATACTAATCTTTTTTTAAAATCAACTGATATAAATCTCATTGCATTGACGATGTACATTGTTCCTTTGGCTCTTCAGCATCAAGAAATCGATTCAGCCGACAAGAGATGTTCAGTACAGGACAGACATCGGCTTAACAGTGTGGATTGTGGAAGCTAAGGGCCTCACAGACAAACCAAAAAGACGGTAAGCAATCAACATGAGAAATTTGTGGCAACTAGAAACAGCAGTGCACCTGCTTGAGTGCCACAACGGTCATAGTTCTCTTTCTCCCAAAGTTGTGCTCGTGGTCCTACAACTGTTGACTCGTATTCAATTTCTCTAATAGCACGTGTTGATTCAGCAAATGTGAAATTTTCGGGACTTCCCTAGGTTACTTTCACTTTCGTAGGTTCGAAACTGTGTGATATCACGTTAAAAGAATTGATGGGTCACGTCCATATATCAAGTTTTATTTACGTATTCTTACTATTTTTGTTTTCTAGGTTTTACTGTGAGCTGTTTTTCGACAAAGTCATCTACGCTAAAACGTCTTCCAAGACCAAGTCCGATATTTTATTTTGGGGAGAAAATTTTGCCTTCAAGTGAGTATAACTAAAGCGTAGAGTTAAATTTAAACAGATCTATTTCCTGTGAGGACAAGGGCTAGTTAATGCTGAACATCTTGAAGCATAACTTTCAATACAAGAGGGGCCTGGCGTAAAATCCCTGATTTAAGCTGTCAATCAACCTTTCACAACCATCGCCGAGGCAATTTTTTTAATCATTTTGGGAGAATAAAGAAACAACAAGGGTACCTGTGATCGAATCGATTCTCACTCTGACTTCAATGCCCTTGTTTTGAAATACAAACTCTTCTTAAAGATTTGAGCATGCTCAGTCTTAAAGCACCTGTTCAGAGAATTTGGTGACAAATCGACATAAGAACTGTAGTCCTTGAATGTCAATTTTGCTGTTATAATGAATGTCTATCACGATGTTTTTCAGTGATTTGCCTGAAGTAAAGACCGTTACGATACAAATTTACAAGGAAGTCGATGGCAAAAACAAGAAAGAGAAAAGGAAGCCTGTCGGTAAGCAATGACAACATGATTATTTTTTACCAATTTACACTAAATTATTCCTCGGTTTTTGTTTTTGTGGCACAGGCATGTGAAACGAACTACTTGTGTATTTCAAGATTCAATATAATCTGATGTCATAGCTGCAGTCGGAAACACTGTTCTAGAAACATCGTTTTTGGAATCAAATGTTGTCCCCGGAAGCAAGATAAAATTTTATTTTAGCTCAAAAACACGATTGCTAACCTAGGCGAAATTTCCTTCCGATACATTTGTTTTCCGGTGTAACCATGTGCTAAAGATATCTTTTCAATGAGATGTCCTAATATAGTCACATTAACAGACAACGTTATAAACACTTGTTTCCTAGTTTTATCCATTTTAGAAAAACCTTGTTTTCGTAAAATGTTCCACACTCTTGCTACATTAGAAGTTTTTAGTTTAGCCATATTCAAAGAAAAAATGTCCCGAGAAAAAGTTTCATAGTTCACCACGTGATAAACACGCTGCAATAAAAAAAGCTAACAACGCGGGACAACCAATTTAGCAAAAATGAAAAAAGAAAAAGCTATTTTTTTTTTCAAAAATAAGGTTTCCTAATTTAGAATAACATGTTGGCGACTATTTAAAGGAGGTAGGGGGAATATTTGCCTCTGCACAATTTAGCCAGGTTACCATGGTTTGTTCGCTATGACTCATCATTCCTCTCTTTCTCCTCCAGGCACCGTGGATGTACCAGTTGACTCGTTGGAAATCGGGGTTGAGGTGGAAAAATGGTATCCTGTTACCATGGAGAGCAACAAAACAAACGGAGGAGAGGCACCGAGCATAAGACTTCGCTTTAAATATCAGGTATTTTAATGACGCTGTTCTTCTGATTTTCTCACTCATGAACCGTTACATCTTAGCGCGTATTATTAACCTAATTGCTTGTTTTTCCCCGTTCAATGATATTTAAAAATTCTTTGTCATTCACCTTGGCTGTTTTTCTCTCTTCCACCAGAAAGTTTCCATTCTTCCGGTCAAGTGTTATAATGAACTGCTGGAGGTAAAGTTTCTTTGCCTGTTTTGTTTTTGTTTTTTTCTGGTTGTTAATGCTTTGTGAAAAAGTTCTGGCGTAACAGCCTTATTAAATGTAACAGACCCAATCAAAACTCGACGTCAAACACAGAAAAGTCAACTAATCTAATCACGATCATTTCTTCACTTCTGAATTGAGTTGGTCTTATTAATAGAAAACCAAGATCTTCATTGCGATTCATTTCACAATGGAGTGCATTTTTCTTGAACCGTTGGCATTTATGAGGCAGAATTCTCTTTGCCTTTAATTTATTTAAATTTATGCCATTTTTGTTTCTAATTTCAGTTTTTAAAACGCAACTACATGACAATTTGTCAAGCATTGGAACCAGTGGTCAGCGTCAAGCTTAAGGTTTGTAAACAATACTTTAAAGCATTGCGGTTGGATTCTTTTGTTAACCGGTTGTCTCATTACTTATTCCATCCATAAATTTCTCAATAAAGGACGAGATTTCTCGAGTGCTGTTAAGAATCCTACAGGCCAATGGAAAGGCGACTGAGTTTCTTGCAAGCATCGTTCTGGAAGAAGTTAAAAATCTTGGTAAATAAATGTTGTTGTTTTTTTAACAATAAAAAAGCAGTCCTGTTTGAAAAGTTCATCATACAAAAATAAATACAATATGATCAATCATTTTGATTATATAAGAAATGCTCATAAATTTCAAGTCTTCAAGTTTTTTTCTCATGTTTTAAAGTCTACTGATGTTATGATGAGTTGTTTGCTGTACTAATCTGTTCAATGTTATGATTTTTATTCCACTTACAGAAGATGAAAACCTTGTATTTCGTGGCAATTCCTTTGCGACGAAAGCCATGGACTCTTACATGAAAATGATCGGGGAATCGGTAATTCAACAACGTTTTCTAGTTTTTGAAAATTATTGTTGTTTCTTTCGTATTTGCCTTAGCCCTAAACAAATTCATACGAAGGTGGCTGGAAGTAGATTCTTAAAAAACTTAAGACAGATATTAGAAAATAATAGAAAAAGAAAACACGTTACGGCAATATTTTAGATCGCCTAACTAAGTTTAAATTTGCTGTTGTGAACAGCAAATTAAATAAGTGAACGATATCCTTGTAGTGACCTCATCAGCTGGATGGAAAATATGCAAAGGATATTTAGGCTCAGTTAAACGGGACTCAAATCCACGAGACCTTGTGAAATCGCTCCATCGCTCCAGCCAGTTAACTGTCAAGCACATGGAGCTGATAATTTGTCGGTTCAATCCACACATTATACATCTGTTATTGCTTTCGCTCGTTAAAAAAAGAACGTTTCCTAGAAATGGCATAATACGGTAGCATAACCTCGCAATTTCTTTGTACATTTTTGTCTTTCAGTATTTACAAGAGACACTTGGAGACTTTGTTCAGTCAATTTATGAATTTGAGGATGATTGCGAGGTAAGATTGTGGCCCTTATAGGCAGTTACAAATCAGTACACAATGAAGGCATTTTTTATTTGCTGTGTTACTATTGGTGTAGCGTGTAGTCTACTTTGGAGTCGCTACACCACCAAGTATTAATCCTACGAAAATCACTTCTTAGGTCGACCCATCCAAAAAGACATCCGGGAATATCGAGTCCAATAAAGAGAACCTAAAAACGTTTGTCGAGAAGGTCTGGAACCTAATCATGTGCTCATCCTGCTTCTTTCCAAGGTAAGGAGTTGACACGCGACTTCGCAAGCGCCTTCGATGTGATAGTGTTTTTTTCGTATTCATCGATTTTTTGCGACTCACCTTTCTGATTCATATTAGGGTTGGAAGTGTTCTCCCGCTTTAGAATAAGAGAGACACTGCAAATCAGTAATCAATGATCATAATCTTATCTACATTGGGATCGTGCGTGTTACAACTCTTTTGCAAATATGTGCACTTTTAAAAAACAAATTCTTTGTAATAACAGATTAAAATGGTCTTGGCCAAAAACACAGTTAATTAACGGATGATAATTTTCATTGAACGACAACGTCGTAAACTTCAAACTAGTTTTCAACAATCTTATTTCCAATCGAGAGGTTTGTTTTTGGTGGTTCACTAAAGCCTCTATTATCAGAAATCATTCTTTCGAGGCTTCGTACATTTCATATTATCGTCATCGTCATCATCATTATCATGAGTTATCTTCTTGTTACAAAACTTTTCAGTGTACCATCACTTTATAACGTATGAATTTGTAAGACCACAGAATATTTCCAGAAGCTCACTAATTTATGACCAAAGGATACCTAATTTTAAAGGTGTATTTGGGCATTTAGTTTTTTGATACACTGTGATTATTTTCCCTCAGTGATCTTCGAGCCACCTTTCATGAATTCCGTCGTTGGTGCGAGGGAGGAAGTGAGGATTTGAGTACAAAATTAATCAGGTCAGCTTAAATTCATTGGTCAGATATTGTTTGCGTTTTGAAAAGGGAGAATAATAGCAATTGTAAACTAATAGGACATTTGTACATTTTGTTTGTAGTGGTTCCATCTTCTTGCGGTTTTTGTGCCCCGCCATTTTATCTCCAAGCTTATTTCACCTTGTGCAAGGTTAGTGATATATATGTCGTTTCAGTAGACATAGTCGGGAGTAGTATTTCTGCAAGACGTTTAAACTAAATTACCCGGCTTTTGTCATTATCATCACTGGGTCCATTGCAAATACAGTGGAACCTCTCCTTACGGACACCTCTATGATACGGACACCTCTCTATTACGGACAGTTCACTTGGTCACTGAGAGACCGAAATCCATATAAAGCCTACTTCTCTAAAAAGGACACCTCTATAATACGGACACTTATTCCTGTCCCCTTGGTGTCCGTAATAAAGAGGTTCGACTGTATCCCAAACCGATTGCTTTAGTCGTTACCGAGTATTCTTATTATTGTTCTTTTTTCTTTTTTTGGTAATATTACCATAATATTTGCCTTTTGTTTTTCGATTGTAACAATTTTGGTGGTATTGTATGAACGAAAGTAAACAACTTGGCGGGCATCGTTCACCGTTCTCTCGCAGGGAAATCTCTTTGTCATAAGTGCACTCAATCTGATTAAATGTTGATCATGTTACAGAATATCCAGACGAGAAAACGTCAAGAGCTCTAACACTGATTGCCAAGGTGATGCAGAATTTGGCCAACTTTACAAGGTAAATATCTGGGGATTGGCTACAATGTTAGAGTTTTGGCACATTTTCGAAATTAGAATATGCCGGCGTTTTTCCTTCTTCTTCTCTTTGTTGGGATGCGTTTCTCACCCGCCTGAAAACATTTGGGCCCCAAAACTATTTTACGCGCACAATGTTCATTACCAGAAATTCTTTTAACAATTCCGAAAGCTAAAATGATGAAAACTTTACAAGAATAGAAAGGTTGCGCGAACAGAAAACGCATTTGAAAAAAATTTTCAGGCACGAAACCTTTTCTGAATTTTTGAGAAACAGGCCCCTGATCGTAGCAGTATCTTAACCTATTCAACCCTCTGCCGTTTATCAACAAGCTTTGTTCGTTTGTACAGGTTTGGTGGAAAAGAAGAATATATGGGTTTCATGAACGGATTTGTTGAAAAAGAGTTCGTAAACATGAGAAGATTCATCGATGACATATCGGTAAGTTACAATGTTTCAGTTCTGTGATGGTCAAGTAAAAGACAGGTTTTTAAAGAACAACTTTAATGGCGGAAAATCTTTCACTAGGAAGACAACAGTCCACAGTAATTGGCGCCAGTTTTTGGAGTGTCCCTGCCATGTCTGGTGCACGTAAATAACCAATTAACATTAACATTAACACTTTTTGGAGCTTATGTACATACGAATTCCGTGAAAGTTCTTCCTCAACAAGGTCGGCCAACTCTTTGATATAAAGAGAACGCCCTTGAAATTCTAAAGGCATTGCATAACGAAGAAAGTTTGCTGGTGGCCTCGAGTATGTTAACCTTTGAAGGAATGAACTTACATTGTATTACGTTTGCTTTGTTTAGCAACAGTCAAGATCTGACACTTCTGAAAACCAGTATGAAGGAATCATCGATAGCGGACGGGAACTTGCTCTTATGTACAACATCTTAAAAGATCAGACCGGCAAGATGAACCAGGTTAGTTTTTTTAATGACTGTGACTAAAAATATGTCTCTTTCTTTCGTAAGCCTTCGGGATACGGAGTACCCTGTCCCAACTAAACCCAACTTTTAATTATTTCAAATGACTAACATGAATAGAAATTATGGTGCAAGTGAGAGTAGCAAAAACAAAATTGACGAAGGATCTTGAGGCCTTGTGCGAGTGTCTGCAAACTTTATCCACTTAAAAAAATAACACATGAACTTTTGCACTCCCTTTAGGATGCTCTCGAAGCCCTCCGCCCGCTGCAATTTATTCTCAAGTCACTCCAAGAGATTTACGTCGACTCTGAAAAGAAGTTTGCTCTTGGAAATGAAAGCCTGGTGGCACACCGAAAATGGGCGTCTTCGTCAGACCTAGTTACTGATCAAGACAAGAACAACATCACTCTGACACCTGTATCACAAATCAGGATCATGAAATCGCCCAGAAAGACGCAAAATACATCAGATGATAGTTCCTTGGACAGGAATCTCGTTTATAACGGTAGCACACCGACCTCGACTCCACCCGAACGTTTAACAGTGTCTCGCTATGATAAATCGATTCTGTCGCCTATTTCCGATGTTGATCCTCCTGGTTCGTCACCCAGGAAACGAGTACCTTATAACGACGATTTACAAAGTAGCCTTCGTCGGCGGTCGTACAGAAGGGCGATTAATTCCGATGATACTAGCGATCAGAGTACAATTGAACGTGACCGAAGCTCGTCCGAAAAACGATCGACAACGGCCAAATCTTCGGATTCACGCCGTCGTTCACGCTCTGAGGGGCCTCTGATCATATCCAGTGTGGATGGTGGGAGTCCAAGTGATAGTCGTGTGATTTACCAGGGAGATAGCTCAAATAAAAGACTATCCAGGACTCTTCCTGACACACGCCAACGATACAGCCCCGAAGGAAGAAGACCTTCGCCTGGTAACAAATCTTCTGTGATAACAGATCAGTCTCGGACGTCTTCTCCCGACAGACGCTCACCATCCAGGGCATCTTCACCAAAACCATCGCCGCATGGAACAGGCGACTCACTCAGAAGGTCATCAGGTGAGAAAGAAGCTTATTCTTCGTCTTCCTCGCCCCGTTCTTCTCCCAGATCATCACACACGAGTGGGAGCTCAACTAAGTTCCTGAACCCAGGTCACGTAGCTCGCAGTTCCTCCCGGACCAGTAGCAGCTCTAGTGGAAGTGACGAGAGTTGGCATAGTGTGGCGAGTAGCGTGGAAGGAGGGTGCAGAAGAAGGGTGAGGAAGATGCCACGGACACCCACTTCGGAGGATACAACGATAGGCAGCGAGTAAGCAACGTATTTAAAACCAGTTAGCATTTATTAACTGAGTAAACTGAAAACACCATTTTTGATTTCCGTCATAATTAATCGTCAAAGTAGGCCGAAAGACATGTGCATACGATTTGCGCGTGCGTATTTATCCCCCTTCTTCCCCCTCTTTCCTCCCCCCCCCCCCCCCACTCCTCTCTCCCCACTCTCCCCCCTCCCCTCCAACACACACATGCACCTTCACTTGCCACAGCGACAAAACGACATCGGCCTAAAGTACGAGTGGCAAAAACAGGGTGGCTTTAGGGAAAAGGACACTATATATTTTCCCACAACTTTACAATGGATGTCACTGCAAATGGTAGGGCCGAGTAGTTTCTTAACACTATTTTTTTTTACCTAACGACGATGGGTTTCTTTGGCGTTACTGTATATACCAGTTCAAATGAAAGTTGTTTGGATAGCATTAGGAAATTTACGCTTCGAGTTCAGTGCTCGAAAGGAAATGTATTTCATCGATTCTTGTATATAAACAGCAATGTGAAAGGCCATACAACTATCTTAGTGCATCTTTACTTTTGCAACTGAGCATTAATACCCTTGTTTCCTACCTGCCTTCTGTCAGCTTCTTTCAATAAATTCCGCACCTAAAGCTGGGCGTTAGTGTTTGATTCTGTACCGCTGTGCGGTTTAGTGTAATGTCTTGCGTGAGACAGTCTCTCTTTTCACATCAATGGCTACCTGACAAATATGAAGCAGATACCAGAATGTCTGTTCCGAAGCGAAAGTCGAATTGAATATCGAAGCTATTATATTTAACTTGAGATTGTGATATTGTACAGTTATTCAAAAGTTCCGCATAGATCGTGATATAAATTGTTTTATGACTTAATGAGAAACTCTAACAAAAACTAATCGTCAGAATCGTCTAAAATAGCATTTTCTTTCCTTATCCCGGCGGCCTTCACTTAAAGATATTGTTTCCAATTTTTGGCCACTAATATTTAATTCTTATAGGGATTGAATACAATCTAGGTCTACGCGCGATGAATTAAGTCAAATCTATTATTCGGACTAAAACGATCATTACGTTGTTGCATTCATTGGGATAAGAGAGTACTTATAATGGCACGAATTACTTATTGATACCCTTGAGATTTAAATACAGTAAGTGGTTTTCGTTTGTCCTTCCACCTTTCAAATGCAAATTTTCTTCTCGTTGCTTTGGAAAGCAAACACAAGAGTTATTCTTACCAACAACAACCCTTGTTGCAATATATTTGTGCACCGCTCGCGCTGAAACACATTTAAGCGCAAGTTTGGATGATGGCCTTTTACTCCTAAGCTAGTTTAGGAACACAGGATCACTCTTCGCGTCTCATTTTGGTTTCTTTCGTTTCCATTTTATAACAGGACAGTTTGGGAGCGAATGGCTCCAAGAGCACAGCCCGAAGACTTTGCCAATGGCTACGACTTTATTCCACCCAAAACGGCTGCCGAGGTAAGCATTGATGTCTTCATATTTGTCAGATTTGCTATGAAAATGCGCTTTGTTTCTAGCCACTTGTTAGATGTTTTCAATTCAGCGTTTTTCAATCGATGATGTGGGTCGGGTTTTGACTCTTTATTTTCATATTTAGTGGTTTGGTTGTTTAATTTTCAACATATATCAAAGGAAACACACGTAAACGGCATGGGCTAATGTTTAATTATGAAACACGAAAAACCGTTTTTATAAATCAGCTTTTTTTAGTGCACTAAAAAGGAAATTGAAGAATCCAAAGCTAATTTACTTCGTGGCACCCAGTAAGCTTTGAACTAAAATCTTTGTGTTTTAGAATTAATTCAATATAGGTAACAGCAATCGACAAGCAAAAATAATGGACAACAATAACTACAGTTCTTCAACTTTAAGACAAAAATACTGATATCCCGATAGCTACGTGGCATACAGCTATTTCAATTAACGTTGTCGGATCAAAGCTTGAAGCTTAAAGACATCTTCAAAGAGGCTGTGCCACCTCATCCATTTGATATCCTGACATTTCCTTTATCCAAATGGTTCGCCATCGTATATCTTCACTGGACGGACAAGACATGATTTTGATGAACTTATTCTTTTAGCTTTATACTTTGATCCGACAACGTTAATTGAAATGGCTGTATACTTATTCAACAAAGATCGTAATCCTTAATAAATATTCATTCTATTTAACTACAATTAAACTAAATGACCAAGTACCCACTGGAAGGCGATTTTATAGAAAAGTTTGTTGTAGTGTTCACATAGATCTATGGGTGGATCAACTATAAAGCCGACCAGAAAATTGATAAGAAAATCTAAATCTTTTTTGTAAACTTTTGTGTTAAATGATTCCCTGTCAGTTCGTTTTATTGTGGCTATAATTAAACCTGCTTTATTGTTGGCATTACGTCGCATTCCATGTTTAAACACAACTAAAGCGAACTTGGCCAAACGCCACTTTTTAGTTTTACTTGTTTGGTTACGTTTGTCATACTTTTTTTACACATGAAAAGACCGATTACAATTCCGGTTGAGATATAAACGTTCTTAGTTACTGCAATTGAAAAAACAAAAGGTGTTTCATTATACATGTATACACCATCTCAAAAGCTACTACGAAACAGCCTGGCGACCGATTTCCATGAAACCGTATTCATTGTTAAACGATATTAAAATTTGTAACACGGCATTTCTATTATTAGTCATAAGTTCCTTTTCAAGCCAAACGTGGACTATTGCGCTTAATATACTTTTCTTCTTTTTTGTTAGAACACACGAGAAAATTAAATTCTTAAGTACATTTCAGGCTTGCGTACGTTCTAAGGATGTTCTTTAAATCAAGCCTTTCTCAGGCCCAACGTTCTTACAAAAAATCCTTCTTCAAGTCCAAGCCAACCAGACAGACTGATGTTGGTTGCCCAAGTTCTCTCAGACAGATAATACGTATCAAATAAAAATATATATTCATTCCAATACTCATATTTGAGCACTGTCGAGCTAATGGTCATAAAGACTCTATACAGCAGATCATTTTACAGTTTTTAGATGCGTTTATTTTGACTGTTGATCAAAGTCCATTATTGCTGACTAGCTCTATTCTAGTCTTCGTCCCTATCTAAGGTCAAGTCATTTGACGATGGTTCCAACGTTTGAGTCTTGGAATCAAATTCTGTGCTTAGTGACACCAATCAAATAAATTTAGCTAACCAACAGGACATTCTTGTAGTGTTGTTTTTATTCTATTTTATTTTCCTTACTGGAAGTTTTAGAAACTTCAGAGGTAATATCGCTTTTAAGGGCAAGCACTGAATAGCGATCAATGCAGCGACATTAATTTCAACATACTTACACTTTTATAGTACGAGAAAGAGCTTACTGACCTGCGCGAAGAGCTGCTGGAGACAAAGAGAACCTTGGCCTCGACTCACGAACAGTTGATTTTACAAGAGTCCAGCACACACAAACTGGTAGCTTCCTTCAAGGAAAGGCTAGCGGAAAGCGAGAATTCTCTTCAACAACTGCGAGACGAGAAAGACAAGGAAATGAAAGAACTGCTAGATCGGCTGGTGAGCGTGGAATCGGAACTGCGCAAGGAACAGAAAGAGATGCAAGAAGTAATTCAAGCCAAACAGGTGATCATCGAGGCTCAGGAGAGAAGGATTAAGTCAGTTGACTCGAACAATGAAAGGCTAATCGCTACCTTGAACCAGATAAGGGGTTCTCGGAATAACAATAACAAAGTGCTGAATTACCCCAGTAGTGACCTGTAGTGTGTGATGCAGTCTTGCATTGCTGGTAATGTACCTGGTGTTAGCGTGGAGAGGGAATGTACGAAGCTAACTACAAAAAATGAGCAAAGAAGTGTCGGAGAATCAGAGCCAAAATAATTCTCAAGATGAAATTTATGAGAAAAGTACCATTACTATTAATGTACATAAAACCCACCGTCGTTTCCCGAATAAGCGGTCGCAAGTCATGTTTACCTAACGCTGACCAAAAAGTCTCCTGCTGCAAAACCCTGACTATCTGTATAACCAGCTGAATGCTGGGAGTGCTGACCAGGAATTTCAGGAACTCTCTCCAACTGTTGTGATCACTGATAAAATCAGAGCAGATTGCACTGGCCCTGGAGTCCTTCATCTCCCAGCCACATATACGATTATTATATCGGTTTACTTTCGCTGCGAAGAAATTTCTACCCCACTGTACCATTACTGCAACTCACGACGGTCCCCCTTTTAAAATTTGTTGACAGCTTCTGCTTCTTGCCGTAGCTAAACTTTGTGAATACAATAATGAACAATGAACCTTTCCATTCATTCATTGAACAATATGTATGGATAGAATCCCAAAATGTCGGTTCAAATGAAAGCATCTGAACGGCAATTCCTGTTTTTATTAATACTTTTAAGAGTGAAATCCTGTCAGTTTAACGTAACAACCTTTGAGAATGGAAGGCTGTTCGTGTGCTCCGTTGACTCAAATTTTCATATCTTTTAAAAGTACCTGTACTTTGTTTCTATATGCAACTTATTGATTGAGAAAAAAGAAATAAATTAGTAAATTAGGCATTATTCCGGAAAAGAGTGATTCCATAAAACCCGTGTGATAAAGGTAAGTTATTTTTCTCGCGTCTTTTGGAAAACTTCTTCAGTTCTTTCTCTTGTTTACATGGAACTGGCGATCAACTTTATTTCACGGGTTATTTGAAAACACTCTTAGAGTAAAATTTATTTATTAAAAAGTAAAACATTTTATTGATTGTTGTATAATAGCATATATCCTTACGTGTCTTGGCCCTATGCTTAAAATTTAATTGAGAAGGGCTTTATATTAGGGGATGTGTAACATAAATATAAGAAGCAAAAATAATGAAGTGACAAGACAAAAACTGTTAGCTGAAAGTTTTTTCATTGCTGTATACAATGCATTTTGTAAGGGAAAACAGAAATCGAGATTTACCAATTTTAAAAAAATTAGAATCCCAAATAAAAGTTATCATATTATAGACCCATATACCTCTCCTGTTGAAATGTCGTAGTAATATTTAATTTAGCTTTTATTAATTGTAGTTCAGTTGGAAAGTAATTGATACATGAATAGGGTTAATAAAACCAGACTGAACAAATGGGAATAGAGTCAACTGAAGTACATTAATTGTTTAGTAATATGTAACGTACGGATGAAAGGTGCCATCTTATCTCTCCGGTGTAACAAACCCCAATACAACAAAGTCCATCTTATCCCTCCGATGTAACGAACCCCCATTGTAACAAAGTCCCCATTTCAACGAACGATATATTTCAGCTCGGCCAGAGTTACAGTAAAATGCATGGAACACAACCCCGGTATGACGAATCTCGGACGCATTGCAGAAGCCCAAAAGTAAATCTTCCCGGATAATAACGAATGCAATGTCATCACTCGAAGGGAAACAGTTTAGCGGAGATGGAATCCCCTTAATTCTATTTTATTCCCCCGTAAACCGTAACCTATGACAACAGTTATGGTGAGACTCTTTTAATGAGGGAGTCCATTCGTTGCAGGTGACCCAATAGTTGATATAATGCCCCCCTCCCACTCCCCCACAAAAAAGCAAACAAAAGAAATAAGAATGATCATTTAAAGTGATTTATATTCACTTAATTCTTTTTGTCTTTATCAACATTTCAAAATTACCAGATTGCTCATGGGTCAAATCCTGATACTACCGAGGATTTTGTTAGTTCTCCAGTCACACATTCGTTACTGAATCCCAGTTATAACGAAGATATTTTGCCATTCCACTAGCACTTTGTTAAATCGTGGGTTCTCTGTACGGCGTGGTATATAAACCTTCAAAAGTATCTCCATGATCTTGTAGTTCACGCCATGCTTATTCCAGACCAACAGGCACAATGACTTTACATCAAGCATTGGCTGATCGTACGTGTAGGTTAACATTAAGACTAATTCCTTTCATGTTTTGAATCAGTTTCCTAACCCAACTTCCTCTAATAGTAAATCTAAACAATAAAAACGAAAAAGGTTTGCACCACCCAATCCCCTCAAGAAAAGGATGTTTTCAATACGTCCGTGACGCACCTCATACATCCTACATCGAAAATGACTTTGACAACCCACCCCCATCCCCACCCCCCTCCCTAAAGGAGATGTAAAAAAAACTGACGACCTGACATGACCCAAAGAGTTGACCAGTCTTTACACTGTGGTGCAGCGCCAAAAATTAGTATCTACAATCCAGCAAACTACTAGCCAAAATAATACGGAAAAAAAACATGGAGGGGAAAAATGAGAGAAGTAAAAGTGAATCAGGGGGCAACCGGGTTTGAACCGGTGACCTCTCGATCTGCAGTCGAATGCTCTACCACTGAGCTATGCCCCCGTTTACGAAATGAGTCGCCATAGGTTGTTAAGCGTTGTTAACCCGAGTTTTCCTCCAAGAAGGTAATTTCGTTTCCTAATGTGAAGAAACACAACTTAAGTCTGTCTTGACTTTTGAGAAATAAACATCGTTGTTATGCTTCTAAGGGACAGAAAATGAATTAAAATTACTGCACTACTGTACTTGTTTGCAATGCCAGAAATCTAAAATCCCAAATAATGCGGGCAGCATGGTGAGGCCCCCTCCCCCTCCCCCCAACAAACACATATGAATAATAAATAATCGCGAAAAAGGAAACAACGAGAGAAAAAAAGAATCGTAAGGTAAGAGAAAAGAGACAAGAAAAAAAAAACGATCGAAACTAAAAAAGGGGGCAACCGGGTTTGAACCGGTGACCTCTCGATCTGCAGTCGAATGCTCTACCACTGAGCTATGCCCCCAACGAACGGTATATCAGTTAAAATTTATCAAGGATTTCAAAATGGTAAAATGAAAATGAACAAAACCCAGTTTGGTCAGCGTTTTTTTTTTTATTTTGTTTTATTATTACTAAAATCATATTTTGTATTCTCTGAAAATTAAACCATTCGCTGATATGTTAATTTTACCAAGTGAATAATTAACGTGACTTCTAACAATTAACGAGAGTCAACCGTTTTCACTAAACAAATGTTTTCAACCACTGAACATTGTCGACACAATCGCTTTTTAATTTATTGTGTGAAATGTAAAAGTACTCAACGAAAACAAACATTGTAGTTTTCGTATATATGGCGTGCAATTTGAATAATATTTGAAAAAAAAAAAAAAATAGCTGTAGAATCTGTTGCAGCGTTTTAAAATTGAAAAGTCGTTGGTATTATTCTATTTCCTGATCCTTTTTTTGGGAACGACTGCAACTTTACAGATCTGTACCAATAAAATATTGTCAAACGCTGGAGCTTGCAGGTAAATCTTCTGTTTATTCATTGTGGGCGTTTTTAAACGAAAGTCAACAAACGCCTTTTATCGATTCCACTGATTTTGGGCTGTTATGATTAACAGGAGTTGTTTGCATTGGTCTGCACCAGGTGCTCTCTTCTCAAAGTTATCTTTTTCAAATCTCGTTGACCGTCTCACATTAGTGTTTCGGTTTGCTTCAAACACTCGATCACTTCAGTCAGCTCAGTGAAAACTTTGCTATTTGACAGTCGTATTGCTATTAGAGGAAAGCTAAGGGCAATCGGATACCGAAAGCTCCTTGCAAGGTTCAAGGTTCATTTATTTCACACTATTTACACAACATTAACATAAAAAGTAAAGTATTACAACAGATAATTACAAGATAAAAATAAATACAGTACAAATTATAAAATGTGTGTTCCGTTTTACCCATTTGCTAAGATATAATCGTTTGAATAATCGGACAGAGGCATTATAATTCAAAATAAAGATACAATTTGAGTCTGAGATATGAAAATCTGATCGTAAAGAAGAAATAAGGGTTTTGACAACAATTTTACAACCACAACAAGCCTCATTAACTTACAAAAAAAATACTTAATTTATTACTGCATTTGCACAGCTGTTCATCTGACGTAATTGGACCTTTCTAGGTAAATATTTTGGCTTATTAAAGTAATGTATTATTGTTCAAGTTCGGACCTCTTTCTGTGAAATTTCATTGAGGTAACATTGATTGCCACAACTCTGATTATCAGCTGAAGTGATTTGTCCTTCTACCTGAGAATAAAAGGTATGTAAAAACTCCTAGTGGTAAAATTTTGACGGGAACTTCAAATTTTGGATTGTTTTTGGCTTATCAGCTGTTGCTCTGTTGCAAAAATACAGGTCTATCCTTCGTTAGTTGTTAAGATATTGATATGTTAAAGAATAACAGTATTATAACGCGACTTTTACAAAGCCGGGTCATACTACCTAATTCCATTCTGTGATTAAATCGTGAAATATAGCATTTCTTGAGGCATTTCTTGTCATAAGATGTTTGCAATATTGAGGTGAGGGCGTAACCGTTTAGAGGAAGTAACATAATTATCAAAACACTTCGCCTTGTTGTGATCTTTGTTCTTGGGAATCAAAATTTACGCTATGTACCAAATGAATGAAGGGTTTCTTCTTGCCTTGCCCTGTTGCACTTTGAAGATAGTGAAAGAACATGGGATTTATGATTCTACTGTTCATTTTTAAAAGGGCCGCCTCGTTGACCATTTTTTAAAAGAAGCAATTGAATCAGATAACGACTCCTCTAATATTGATAACGTGAAATTGGTTTAATTCCATCCTTCATACCAGTGCTAGTGGTGTTATTTACTAGTTACCAATGGTTTGCAATTTGCTGATCCACAAAACTATACGGACAACGGAATAATTGGAAGAAAATTGGACTATTCTTGATTTTTTTAACCCTCTTTAACCTAAAACAGAAATCTTTTAAAAAAAATCTTCAGGACATGTTGTTTGGCATGGAGACCTATCTAAAACTGACAACGTGCAGCGCGAACGGATGGCAAATCAATGTGATGCAGATTTCTTTGATTTCCTCCTGTTCCCCCAAAATTCTCCAAAGGGTTTGTTGCTATGAGTACCACTACAAAAATTGCCCAGATAGGACGAGAAAATTTCAATTCTGCTGTCCACTGGTTCACAAGGTAGAGTTCCATGCAGAAATAGGGCTTTTTATTAGCAAGATATGAGGGAAACGAATAGGGAAACGTCATCTGTACCAGGAACCTTTTTCCCGGAAATGTTATTTTCCTGCTGTGTTATTTTCATGATCTCGCCTGATTATTCACATCGGTGATGAAGTCCGAGTGATTCGAACAAAATATTCGAATGTTAAAATATTTTACTCTGAGTTTTGGAATTTTTTTAACGTTAAGGAACCTTTTTGTTGCACCACTGACAACCGGTTTCCATACAGATCATCACTAGGTGACGAAGATAAAAAAAATAAGTCACCCAGCTAAACATTGTTCTTTTCGAGATAATTTAACACGTAAATTAAAGTTAAAATTTTCTAGCTCCAAAATAAAAATCATGAGAAGTGGAGAGCATTTATCAGACCATTTCTTCAGCATTATTTTAGTTTACAAAGTTTATATAAATACGGAGCGGTCACATCAGTCTCTGACAAAAACTTCATTAGAGTCATTTTTTTCAGCAAACCTACCGTTTTTCAGTGTTTAAGTCATGTAGTTTGTAGGCTTCATAAAAGTGTAAGATTTGCCATTTTTATTTCCATATATACCCTGCTTGACATTGAAATTTGGGTCGGGAAAACGTCTTCGGGTTGTTTGTCATAATCGACTGTGAAGGAAACCATAAGTACTAAAAATTGCGTCTGTTTTGAATGGAAACCTGGAACTGGAAATGATGATGACACGCACGCCTCAGTTTCCTTTGTGAAAAAGTGAACTTTAAAAAACGCGGGAAGCGGGAAATCGTGATAGGTAGAGAAATATACAGCCAACCATCAAATTATTTCGATGAAATCGACCAAGCGAGTAGGAAAATATTATCCAAATTTTCTATAAGAAGCATGCAGATGAGCGCGCATAAAATTTCTGTTGTACGCCAGTGTTAACAATAAGAATTATTTAACTAATCCATTCTCGGATTTCTTCCAAAAGAATACGCATTTCGGGAAGTCTTGACCTATAAAATCCTTTAGTAAACGAGAAGAAATTCTTGGAAATCCTTTCGGCTTCTCCCCCTCCCCCCTCTCCCTGAATTTGAACGTTAATATATTTTTTTGATGCTCAAGCAAACGTTATCACAAACATTATCGCGACATTTTCACAATTTACCTGGGAACAATTTGATGTGGCAGTTCTGTGTCCGTAGAAACGAACTTTTGACTGAAGGCTTTCCAAAAACTGTATTTTTAAGAAAAATTACATTTGTTACAGTAGCTTCTATGCTTTTATCTCATTTCAATTTGCTAATAGCACAGCATGACAGTGACGAGATGCCTCTAGTGAATGACCACCTTCCCTGCTAGGCTTGTTTCAATTAAGTTTAATATTCTGGTGATCTTTCCCCTGAAGGTGTAACCATTTGCCGAGATGAAGCTCCTGACGTTGTTGTTAATTTATTCACTAACGGTGGATCTGAGCAGTAGTCAGTGCAGAATGGCGAATTGGTGGGGTAGCTTTGACCGCTGGGGTTGGTCGACGTGCGGATCGACCAAAGAATACATGACAGGGATGTACCGCAATACACACGGCGGCAATGACGATAAAATCTATTTACTTGAAGAAGTAAAGTGTTGTCAGGCCATCGCTCCAAATCGCGAACGCCAATCCACTTGTACATATGCAAACTGGTGGAGTACACTAGATTCGTAAGTATTAATCAAATACTTTAATGTCTACAGTATAACAACGGAAAAGGTCGGACCTTTAATTGGGGACTATAAACTTCAGACGAAAACATGTGGAAGGACTTATTGCTCCATGTAGAACGCTTTTCCTTGAAAGTTTGGGCGTGACACTGAGATGATACAGCGTGTAGATAATACTAAATTTATTGAACACAGTTGTATTTAGGCAGGTTACTTTGAAAGCACCGAAAAGCACGATCTAGGAACACAAGAAAGTAAATAATACGTTATTGCTAACGCGCCTCTGCATTGTATCTTAAACTTCCCTGGCGAATGTAGTCACACTGTCGACAGTTTTCAGAAGCCTTGCTTATTATGAAATGCTAGAATTCCAGTAATTTCATTTTTGCGTGTTTGTAACCTAAATATAAATTAAATAACATGTTTGGTGTGCGTTCTTGTTCGGACAGAACAACTTCGCCATTGTTTGATATATATATATGTTTTTTCTTTTCTTTTTCTCTGAAAGTTTATTTGTCCGAAATGTAGTGGTCTCAAATAGGTCTTCCATAAGGGAGTAAGCACTTCAGGGATAGGACATATAGTACTTGTTTAACGCTGTGTTATATGTCATAAAACCAAGCCGGTTCGGTGGAATGACCACATGTGACTTGCCTGATACACGTGACTGCCTTTGTTTTTTGCCACAGAAGTTTATATTTGAACTTAAACCAACCAATGTTTGGTAATTTTGACGATGTCATACGATAAACCTGTGATTTCAAGGTGATTTCTACAATGTCCAGGAACCGAAATAGAATAACTAACGTTTTGCAATCAGTCACGAATTTGTCCCTGTAGTACGAGGCAACGAACAGATTAAAATGCTTTCACTCAGTGCCTGCTTAAATCTCTGTTGTTTTTTCTAAGCTAGGAGCGCTTCTAGGGAACGTTTCAGTTTTGACACATTTTGATGTTTTCAACGTCGCATGTTTCGTGTCGTTTGTTTAAACTATCTTTTGTTTGTTTGTTTTTTGTTGTTGTTTTTTTTTTTACAGGAATTACAAGTGGGCCCTATGCCCAGCAGGTCATTTCCTTCAAGGCTTCTACCGAACTGAAGGTCACTGGCTGTATAACATTGAAGAAGGAAAGTGCTGCAAGCCTGCTGGCTTTCCCAATACATACGCAAAGTGTGTCGACCAAGACATTGGTTATCGTTCGATAAGGAGGGCCTGAGCAGCTGTGACGATGGATATTACATGACTGGCATTTATAGGGGTTCATGTGACAAGCTTTATTGTATAGAGAAGATTAGATGCTGTAAGATGTACGAAAGTAGGTATTTCACTTCGATACTTGCATTTCAGTTTACACTCATTGCAAACACCATCCGCATCTTACCTAGCTGTGATGCACCGTACCAAATGATATACAAACGGCAATATCCCTAATGTTTTTATAATATACATGCCAAGAAAATAGGAGTTATTGCCTCGCAACTCACAGAAGGCTAAAAGGGCATTTTCCAAATAAAAGAAACAGAACAACTTTCAGACTGATAGCATACCACGCCGTTTGATATAGCCCTCCATTAACGGCATGTCGTATTATATATCAATCCTATGGTACACCTTGCGATTTTGCCGTAACTAATTCAAATATGCCAAACAAAATGGACTGGGACGCAGTACCTCTGCCAAAATGCTGCGTTTAACCAAGTGTAGCTTATGAACTGCACGGAGTCAGAAACGGGCCGCCATGGAACAATCTCATACGGACCATATCACTATAGGCCAAATCACTATGGGCCACAGATCATTGTGGACCGAATTATTATGGAACAAAGTACCTCCGTTAGAAATCTCTCGACCCGACAATATAAAATTAAAATCATTCCAAACAAAATCGTTCAAGCATAGTTTATGATTCTGTACTCGAGTGATGATGTTCGTAATTGTGATAGCGATCATGATGATGGGAAGGACATCTACATCCATTGATGAACGCACTCCTATACAATAACAAGTGTGATTAATAAATGAAGTTGCGGGGTATAAAGAAAAGTACTTTAGTAGTATTCTTTAAAGTAAAGAAAAGTTCCTTTATTGTAACTATCTCCTCTATTAAGGTACGCTCGTATTAGCTAATGGCTAACCTTCTTCAGGGGCCTCTGAAGTAGGTTAGTTTTGTCTAAACGAAATATTGGGCAAAAAAATTATTTTAGCTGTCCAGTCAGCCTCCCATTTAATTTTGCGTTTTATTCAACATTGCTGATCCTGATCTGCATAAAGATTCGGCTACACTTTGCTACTGTTTGTACAAATGTTCCTTGCATTATTCGAGAGTTACCTTAATGATTTTATAGTCTAACAAATTTGTGGCAAATACATAGCATTCCATGATGTGTTTATTTTTTTTTAAGGTTCCCCACAACCTGCCAAAGGTAAGGATAAAAACATTTGTTGTCGTTGTAGATATGGAGCCGTGTACATGCCTTTTGCCGATGGCATACGAAGTATTTTCAATGTTTATTGATAACCCGTTAAGATAAAATTCGTTCCTCGTAGAACCATATTCCAGACAACTGAAAAAATTAATTGGAAAACAAACCTGCCAAACATGGTTTTCCCTTCGGTCGAGTTACAAGCTTCGAACTAAATCCATGTGAAAAGTAACAACTATTTCAAATATCTGAATCGAGTCTCTAAAGTTATGAGTTAATTTGAGTGAAAAATTATGCTGAAGTTACATTTAATCGTCAGAGTTCATTTCAAACAGTACAGAAATTTCCATGGTAAGGCATATTATGCTCCTCACCCAAACTACTGGGTACTTTTCGACATTTTCGACGCTTACAATACAATGACCGTAATTTGACTATGACTTATAATTTGCAAAGACTGCTATTTTGGATTAATTTTGTTTCAGAATGCTCATCCTACCAAGTCATTGACGATGCTACGAGGTCACGTGGTTACCAAACTAACAGCGGCCAATGCGACAAATCAATGGCTACCAAATGGTATCGATTCCAAGGCGCGTCCGGAACCCAGATGCCAACCTCTTGTGTAGCGAAAAATCGCTGCGGCACACATGCGCCGGGTTGGCTCTCAGGAACACATCCCACCGTTGCCCAGGGAATTCAGACCGCCAAAGTCTGCTTTCACTGGAATAGCAACTGCTGTCAATGGTCAACAAACATCCGAGTTAGAAACTGTGGCGGCTTCTTTGTTTATGAGTTAAAGGCACCACCAGAATGCGACCTGCGGTATTGTGGAAATGCAGGTCAGAAAAATAGAAACAAAGTCAAACAGATGAATACACAGACAGAGCGAAACCAACCAGAACGATAGACAGAAACGAAGAAATAATGAGTGAATGAATGAATCAATGACTGACTGACTGACTGACTGACTGACTAACTTACTGACCGACTGACTGACTGACTGACTGACTGACTGACTGACTGACTGAATGAATGAATGAATAAATGAATGAATGAATGAATGAATGAATGAATGAATGAATGAATGAATGAATGAATGAATGAATGAATGAATGAATGAATGAATGAATGAATTGATGAATGGACGAATGAATGAACGAACGAACTAAGGAATAAACTAAACTGAAATTGCAGAAATCTTTAAACTACTTTTTCCATATCTTGTGGACAAAAACGTATTTCTTCTTTTATGTTTTATTTGGATCACTAAGCCTTTTCACTGGTTTTGTTTTGTTTCAGGTCCAGGTCCCACTCTTGCACCGGGTAAGGAAACCGGTGATATGATCACTTCCTAGGGCACTATGGGCGAATTATTTGTTAAATTCATGGTAGATGATACTTAGGAACAATAATCATGTCTAAAGAATGACCAGGATGTAAATGATTTCTCACTCTATTTGTCTGGTTTCGTCTAGCGAAGAAAATACCAACGTTTTTAAGGCAACGATTCACCAAAAGATTTTTGTTCGCTTGAAATATAAGACGTTAAGACGATTTATTTTTAAACAACCATTTCGTAAGCCGGAAGTTTCGGTAGATTCATAAGTTTGGGAGAGTGACCTGTTGTCGACATTAATAAATTAATATTGCAATTCACGCTAAACTTGTTCCCAATACATAGGCGTTTTTTATGGCAATATGACTCATCCGGGCATTTTTAGGCCAAGAGGAACTATGTTCAATTATCAATTTTCTTCAATGAAAAATAAAACCACTGATCCTCCATCATTTGTCTATCAGCCAAACTACGCAGACAACGCTTGTCAGCAAAATTATGGTATACCTTATCATTTCAGAATGTCTAAACTACCAATACCTTGAAGATCCTTCGCGAGCACGAGGATACGAGGGTAACAGTACAACATGTGACGGTCCTTTGCCAACCAAATGGTACAGACTCAGTGATTCATCCGGGAGTGAGATGCCTACCTCTTGTGTGACAAAAAACCGCTGCGGTACGCACGCGCCAGGATGGCTTTCAGGAGCTCATCCCACTGTTGCTCAAGGCATCCGGTCTGTCAAAGTGTGCTTTCACTGGAGTGACAACTGCTGCATGTGGTCTACAAACATCCGGGTTCGTAACTGCGATGGTTACTACGTCTACGAGTTCAAGCCGCCACCAGCGTGCCATTTGCGTTACTGTGGAAATTCAGGTTAGACCATATTTCGTCTTTTAAAATATGTATTGGCCTATTGGCCCACAAAAGTCTATGCTGAAGGGATAGTTTTACCACCAACACAAGCACAGCTCAGGCACATCAATGCAAAATAATAATGATAAAAGTAATATATAATTATAACAAGAACCTTCCCAGAAATCTTTGCAACTGAAAATCGCAAAGGCCAAATAACTTTGTCAATTTGAAGCCAAGGAGGATGCCACACCACATGGAAATAACACTTGCCATAAATGTTCGTTATATCAAATTTAGTTTGATGACGTCATCAGTCATGTGACCACACCCAAAAACGCGTTTGACCTCATTGCGTCAAACTGCTTTCATATATAGTCTGTAGTACGCTGTTCGATGTAATGTTTCTTTGACATACGTGATGATGAAAAAGGATAATTAAAGTGCAAATTGGCTATTAGCTGATAATTCAGTTACTAATCTTCACAGCGCAGCAATTAAAATTATAGGGACAAACATATAACACGATGGCGTGCAAAGCGGGGAGACAAGTACAACCTTTCGTTTTAATGAACTTAACTGTGAAAAAGGGTGAACTGAGTTAAAATTTCATGATTGTAAGATTTTGACGTTCAGTTACTGGAGAGCTTTTCCTGTTAAAGCTTGAATTCTTTTATACCTTCTTTTCACAGCTGCTTAGTTGTGTTTATTACTGCGATGGTCTTTCATTCGCGCCAATTGGAGGCTATTGTTTATATATACTGTAGTTTGACCTTATAGGCCGAGTTTCACGGTCAAGCGCATGCGCGAGCAGACCGGCTCAAAAATAAATTGTACGGGTCGACACTAAATTCGAAGCGAGCTTGTGATGGAACAATCTGTTGAAATCGCGCCCGAATTTGGATCATGCGCTCTTCATTCTTCACTTTTTATAATCTTTGTTTCCTGTTGTAAATATAAGTTCGATTTTTGTAAGGTTAAAAGTGTTTTCGCATCCGAAAACGACATTTTTGTCGATGGATCGGCAAGGAGACGTCGCGGCCGACCGGCGACGGGACGTTCTGTGGACTCTCTGGAAGCACAGAAGTTAAAGCGGACAGAGTGGAGTGGATGTAGAAATCCTGTGTGGTTAACAAGATACGTCCACCAAACATGAAAAATTGGTAAAGAGATAAGTCTGTTTAAAATAGACAACGATTTCGGGGCACATCTGCTTTCGCTGGAAATGGCAAAGGTCACCAACTGGCTTTGGATGAACTCGCGAGGATTTTCTAGATTTCAATCGTACTGTTTGTTCATATGGAAGTCAACTGTCAAAAACGGAGAATTTAACGGGCAAACAGCATCAAACATCAGTGTTTTGCTTTGGATGGAAAACATTGTACAACACCGAGACGCGAAGCGAATAAATATGAGATCAAATGTGCAAGTTAATTGTAGTCGTCTATTAGCGGGCTCGAATAGCGGGCAGTAGAAAAAAATCCAAAAGATTTGCGGCAAACTACGAAATCTATTGTAAGGTATTCATTTATCTATAAAATTATGGTTATTGTGAATGGCAAGCGTACTTTTGATTTGCCACCATGGCAGAGTTTTCTCAAATGCATTCCAGCATCTCGGAAGGACGCTCAGTGTTGTTGTTACTAAACGGTCGCATCGCTTCTTGAAGATTGCGGATTTCTCGTTCTTCGCCTTCTCGCTGGTCTAATAAAATCAGGCTATCGAGCGTACACACTATAGTAAGTTTATCACTGAATGCTGATGAAATACTGGATTTAAGTACGTAAGTTTGAGGGAGCTTCTCGGCTTTTCGAACCGCGCGTAATAAAAAAAGGTCGATGGGGCGAGATATCGACATGGTACTAAAATAAAACCGTATACGTTCGCAAAAGTTCTGGCATTTCTTGAATGTCATGGGACATTTACGAAGCGGCGCTGCATAAATCGCCATGTGTTTTACATGGACAGCCTTTTTGTTTCTTTCTGAAACGTGACCGAAACACTGGCCGGTCAGTTTTATTTTTTCGCCAGCAAGTTATGAGACTTGCCCGCCGTATCCCGCCGGTGTTGTGTACTCGCTTCTAATTGGTCCAAAAACACTTGACTTGACAGCGCTTACGTTATCGCTCGCACATGCGCCGAACCGTGAAACTCTCCCTTTATATGGAAAACGATTACCTCAGGTGTCGCTAAGCTAATTTTTTTTTCAGCGGGAAGCGAGAGTTTCTTCTGAAAAATGGAGAAAAAAGAGAAAAGAAAGCAATACAAGACAATGCCATCTCAATATAACAACAATAAAAACCACAAAGTTCGGTTTGACACTATTTAATGGTACGTATCGCTGAAGTTTCCTTTAAAATCAGAAAAATTACACGATTTTACGATTTAGATCACATCAGACGACGACGACAACAAAAACAACCGCTTACCTTCAGAAATTTCAGGAAGGCCTGGAAATCCTGGCGGTAAGAGGTTAAAATCGATCAAAGAAATTTCTCAAGAACAGCTTAAGGCCTGCCTTATGTTTCTACGCATTTACGAGGACTTCAGTTACAAAAGTTCATCTATGAAATCCATTTTCCGTCGCTCGGCACCACTCCATTCGCGCTTGTTGGATATGAGATTGGTTATAGCCAACTCGGCGCAACTATTTACCATCTCATATCCAACGCGCGCTCATGGAATAATTATTAAATATTCTGATAAAAAGAAAAAGAGTGCATCTGATCCGCTTTTAAAAATCATTATATTTACTATTTTGATTTCAGACGAAAACAACTATTACTGAGATTATAAAAAAAAAATGGGGATGACCCAATACCAGGGCCCACCAGTTGTTCAATGCCCGATTAAGTTAACTAACAAATCAATAAAGTTTCTTCCAAAAGACGTTTGTCCCTTAGTTACGACTGAGACCATAATAAGACTACTGTAAGACTACTTAAACGCTCAGAATTAGCTTTTCAAAACATTTTTAACGAGCGAGAAGGAAACCTTGGTTAACTTTCAAACAGGAAACTATTTCTCCTTCTTAACTGAACATTAGAGCACGGTGGTCTGTAGCCTTTCTTCTATCTTTTTAGTTTCCCCTAACACATTGACTTTTCGTTACTTGCAGATCGAAACTTCTGTGCGCATAGCCAATGCAAGAACGGAGCCACCTGTGTTAATCTTCAGGGAAGTTATCGCTGCGCTTGCAAGTCCGGATTTTCTGGTGCTAATTGCCAAGCAGGTAAATTTAGTCTATGCTTTTACATGTACTAAGCCATTGGTGATTTGTCGTGGGGAGGGGAGGCGAAAGGTTGTCTGGCCGGGAAGGCTTGGTCGAAAAGGGTAGCAAAGTTGACTTTCTAAAAGACTCGCAATAAACCGAAACTGGCAGCAATTAGATCCACGCACAGCCATAGTTTGGCCTTTTGTACCACATGTCATAGGCGCGAAGAAGATATGTACGTATTAGAAAGGGTAAAAAGAGCTGAGCCCAAACTTCAGCGCAAAGGTTACGCTTGCCCCAATGACATAGCGGATATTCTTCTCTCTTTAGTCTTTGGTAGCTTATCTTTGAGGTATACGAAAAGGAATACAATGTTTTTTTTTTATGTGGAAAGGGTGCGTTTCCGTAATACTTGGTCTGTGACAGGGTAGGGAGTTAAACTTTCTGTGAAACCCTTCCCTTATGAAAAATTTAAAGTATCCTTCAAGTTATAGAATCTGTGATACTTTAATGCCATCCACTTCTAAGTATAATTTGTATTACCTGTTGTTTCTATGGTTATTGAGATCACGTGACTGACTGATTTACTGTGACTTTTATCAGCCTTTCCTGGGCTATGATTGCATTAATTATATAAATTAATGTTAGGGTTTTCCTCTTATTCAAAGATGTAAACGAGTGTGCCAACAATCCATGCAGGAACGGAGCTACCTGTGTCAATCTTCAAGGAAGCTACCGCTGTGATTGTAAATCTGGATACAATGGCAAAAACTGTGAGACAGGTGAGACCCATTTCCCTGGTTTAGTTGTAGGTATCACCAGGAATCTTATTCCCAAAGCGAAAGGTATCATGCATGGCTCAATTTAACCGTTTTCACACGAGAACTGAAGAAGACAACGTTTTGGAGCAACAAGGCGATCTTAGATGGAAAAGTTATCTTATGTGTTAAGTGGGATATTAATAAAAACATACATATTTTTTTCAACTAACAGGAAAACAAACGCTCGATTTTGAAAGATCATGTTTAGACGTAATAATAACATACTGCACTCGTCTGCTATTACCAAACTCCGGCGCCCTTGAAAAAGACATTGGGTCAGTTATTAAAAGACAGTTTAGACGGTGTTTAACAAAGCCTCGTTCTAAGCCATTTTCAATTTTGCCAACAGTCATATTTAAACATTGTCTGCTGCTGACAGTGACAAGAAGGCTTGCATCCCAGACAAGAAAACTATTTATCAACTTAAAATAAACAACTTATAAACAGATTTGGTGGCCCACTGATTGTCTTAAGCCGCGGCCTAAGTTAGACTGTTTAAATAATTGGCCCATTATCAGTACGGAATTTTGGCAGTAAATGTTCAGACTTCGCTTTCGCTGGAAGAATAAGATAGCTATTAACTCAGGCTAATCGGCTGGTTTCCTAATCGATTTAATTTTTAGACATCAACGAATGCTTACCCAATCCATGCCAGAACGGAGCCACGTGTGTGAATCTTGTTGGAAGTCACCGCTGTGATTGTAAATCTGGATACACTGGCAGCAACTGTGAAACAGGTTGGTACAGTGTTAATAGCAAATTATTAAATTCTCAGCCTCGGATATTGCATTTCTAGCGTTCTGATTGGTTCACTAAATCTCGGTTATCAGCTCATATACCGTAGTTTGACCTTATATAGAAAACGAAAGCCCCATTTGTCGCTAAGCTAAATTTTTTTCGACGGGAAGCAAAAGTTTCTTCAGAAAAATGTAGAAAAAAAAAGGAAAAGAAAGAAATACCAAACAATGCCATCTCAATATAACAACAATAAAAGCCACAAAGTTCGGTATGACACTATTTAATGGTACGTATCTCTGAAGTTTCCCTTAAAATCTTCAAAATTGCAAGATTTTACGATTTTTTAGATCACATAACAACAACAATAACAACCGGTAACCTTCAAAAATTTCAGGATGGCTTGCAAATCCTGGCGGTAAGAAGTTAAAGCCAATCGAAAAAATTTCTCAGGAAGAGCCTCATGCCTGCCTTTATGTTTTTACGAATTTACGAGGACTTCAGATGGTTCATCTATGAAATCCGTACGAGCGGCGGCCGTTTCCGTCGCTCAGCACCACTCAGCAAAACATTTGCACTAATGTGCACAGCTCTTACGCTTCTCAAATAAGCTTGAAGTTTAAAAACTTGCACTGAATGCTTGTCTCAGTGAGGTTGTACCTCGTACACTTGGACTTGCCTGAAGTGTTTTAAATCATCCGCGAGGAATTCAGTAAAGCATGAAAAAAGCCGTCCTTGCCCTGATCTCTTCCTTCGCTTCACAGTAGAACATTTGCTCAAATGTGCACATCTATTACGCTTCTCGATGAGCTGGAACTTCAAAAGCACTTGAATGCTAGTCTCAGAAAGGTTATAATTCGTACATTTATAAAACGTTTCTTGAATTTTAGATGTCCGACTGTGTCCGATTTTCTTCGCTTTCGATTTTTCATTCAACTCCGTTTGCAAAGCGCTGCACGTGTCATGTGATCATTAGGTTTCGCGCGCTTCGGTCGGAGGTTGCCTCAACATCCGGTCGTTTAAATTTGAAAGAAATTTTTTCCTAACATATAAAAATTCAACAAACTTCAACAGCAATGTCCAAACGCGGAGAATTTAATAAAACAATTATTCCATTCGCGCTTGTTGGATATGAGATTAGTTATAGCCAACTCGGCGCTTCGCGCCTCGTTGGCTATTTACCATCTCATATCCAACGCGCGCTCATGGAATAATTGTTAAATATCAAGCAAAGTGAACGGAAGGTAGCAACAAAAAATAAGAATAAGTGACAAGAAGAATACTGAAATCAGGGATTTGAAATTTGTAACTAATTTCCTGCACACAGTGTAACAAAATGTAAAATGTTGATATTAAATTTTGAATTTTCTATCTTCAGACATCAACGAGTGCTCGCCTAATCCATGCCAGAACGGAGCCACGTGTGTGGATCTTGTTGGAAGTCACCGCTGTGATTGTAAATCTGGATATACTGGATCCAACTGTGAGACAGGTTGGTGCAGTGTAAAAAAAGACAGATCAAACTCTTTTGTGCGAAAGGGAAACACGCAACAACCATATGAAGAGCAAGTAACAGATTTTGGATCAGGGATTTGAAATTTGTAATATATTCCATACGCACAGAATAACAGAATAAAAAATAATGCCATTGCTAAATTATAAATTTTCATCTGCAGACATCAAAATAAAAATATTGCTATTAAATTCTGACTTTTGCAGAGATCAACGAATGTTCGCCTAATCCATGCCAGAACGGAGCCACATGTGTGGATCTTGTTGGAAGTCACCGCTGTGATTGTAAATCTGGATATACTGGATCCAACTGTGAGACAGGTTGGTACAGTGTAAAAAAAGACAGATCAGTCTCTTTTTTGGGAAAAGGAAACAAAGCGCCAACCTTATGAAGAGCAAGTAACAGATTTTGGATCAGGGATTTGAAATTTGTAATATATTCCATACGCACAGTATAACAGAATAATAAATAATGCCATTGCTAAATTTTAAATCTTCAATCTGCAGACATCAAAATAAAAACGTTGTTATTAAATTCTGACTTTTGCAGACATAAACGAATGCTCGCCTAATCCATGCCAGAACGGAGCCACGTGTGTGGATCTTGTTGGAAGTCACCGCTGTGATTGTAAATCTGGATTTACTGGATCAAACTGTGAGACAGGTTGGTACAGTGTAAACAAAAAAAACCCAACCATTTATTGTTTGTGGGAAAAGAAAACTACCAAATAACTCATGAAAAACAAGTAACAGATGTTGGATCAGGGACTTTTTCTAAATGAAGCATAATATAGAATAAAATTATTATTACTTACTCTCAATTTTTAATCTGTAGATATCAACGAATGCTCGCCTAATCCATGCCAGAACGGAGCCACGTGTGTGGATCTTGTTGGAAGTCACCGCTGTGATTGTAAATCTGGATATACTGGATCTAGCTGTGAGACAGGTTGGTACAGTATAAAAATGACATCAAACTCTTTTCTGGGAAGAGGAAACAAGCAACGACCTTATGAACAGCAAGTAACAGATTTTGGATCAGGGATTTGAAGTTTGTACACATAGCATAACAGAAAAAAAGTAATGCTATTGTTAAATTCTAAATCTTCAATCTGCAGACATCAACGAATGCTCGCCTGATCCATGTCAGAACGGAGCCACGTGTGTGGATCTTGTTGGAAGTCACCGTTGTGATTGTCAAGCTGGATATACTGGTGGTAACTGTGAGACAGGTTGGTGCAGTGATAGTTTGTTTTTTGGTAAGTGATCCAGGGATACTCGGAGGGAGAAAATTCGAGTTTTCTCAACTTGAGTCGAACGTGTGACTTACCGATTACAGTGGAATACTGATTTTTCGAACCTCCTATGGAAACTGAATTTGGTTTGAAAAATCGAGAGTTTCGAATAATAGAGATTCCACTAAAATAGTTCGGATGCTCTACCACTGATCTGCATGAAACCACCCACCGGCGTTCAAATCTTTGCAGTATGCAGAATGTTTGCCACATGAACCTAGTTTAATGACCTAGCTTCCAAGAGTCTCCAGTAGTTCAGTGGCCAGTAGAGCATCCGGACTTACGTCATTGGAAGGTGATAAGTTCGACTCCTGTTGGGAGAGCTTGGATTCTCTCTTTCCAAGTTTACCTGTGTCACTGACTGAAAGCTTAAAATAGCAATACAGTGTTAATAATAATAATAATAATAATAATAATAATAATAATAATAATAATAATAATAATAATAATAATAATAATACTAATAATAATAATAATAATAATAATAATAAAAAGACATCAACCTCCTTTTTGGGAAAAGTAAAAAAGACAAGATAATAGCTGATAAAGAACATAAATAAAATTAGCCTCAGTTACCTCGAGAAATTTGAAATTTGTAACAATTTTCCTATACACAGTATAACGGAATAAATATGTTTAACATTAAATTCTCAATTTCAATCTGTAGACATCAACGAATGCTCACCTGATCCATGCCAGAACGGAGGGACGTGTGTGGATCTTGTTGGAGGTTACCGCTGCAATTGTAAATCTGGACATACTGGAACAAATTGCGAGACGGGTAAACCGATGATTTTATCACTTTGATTTGTTTTCTGTTCGATGAATTTTCAGTGGCGTCTTTTGGGTATAGAACAATGTAAGGCCCCATTTAGACTAGGTGCCTGGACTCGTTTCTCGGGAACGGGGGCTGGTCTAAGCATAGCTCTTTGTCGGTGCCCGAACAAACATCTGGGCACCATGTCCTGGCACGGGCACTGGTACCTCCAAGGGTGGTACTCAGGCACCGTTCCTTGGTATGGGCACTGGTGTCTGAACAGAATTTTTTCAGTTCTCACGTTTTTTTCTTATGCCTTTCTACGATAAAGTAAACAAAATGGCGGCGCCAAATTGACGAACAAGAATGATCGTTCCTTGAGGACTTATGTAGTCTGAACAACGTCCTTTTCAGTGCGCGGGCACTTAGTCTGAACCGGACCTGAGAACAGAGTATGGCACTATCGAGGCAGTATATGAGAGATTTAATTGCCCGTATTCACTCGAATAAGTGCCGCGGTGCTTATTAAATTTTTCGACTCAAATGCGGCACGTATTCGAGGGCGGCGTTCATTTGGCAATTGGACGCGAAAACTGAATTTTTTCTTTTAATTTAACGGTGTATTTTCTATCTGTACGGAAATTGTTTTTTTTTTTGTGCCGGCAACATCCACGGCTCTCACAACAGAACCACGTATTGCAGGAATTTTGGAGAGAGAGAACTTAATGGGCGTGCGGTGCACTTTGAACTGAAGAACATCGCTCTTGATAAAAAGAGATTTCCAATGCTGTGTTAGACTTGCTTTGTAGTGTCTTTTTAGTTATACTGAATTCCTCGAATAAGCGCCGCATCGGTCCCGCTGCGCTTATTCGGGGGCGGCGCGTATTAACTTTTTTTTTTTCAAATGCGGCGCTTATTGGAGTAAATACGGTACTCTTGCAAGAGTAAAAGGCACGTGTGTGGATCTCGTTGAAAGTTACCTGGCACTGCGATTGTATAGCTGAACACACTTTTTTTGGGGGGGGTGGGGGGAGGGAGGAATGCGAAACGGATAATATGTCCACACAACTTACGTTCCAAAAGCTTCAACAATTATCAACAGGGAAACTAACAGTGTTCGGTCATATTCTACGAATATCGGTGTAATACCAAAGCTTGTGAAGAGGAGCTTACGCCTTCTGTACGTTTTCACGTCTTTTGGGCCTATAGAAATGGACTCTTGATGAGTAAAACATAATTTTTTTTTCTGTTAACAACATGCCATTGTAATTTTCGTATCCAAATACCAGGTTCCATCACGATCTTGCTTACAGCAGACAAATATGTAGTCCTGCATGAGAGATTACAGCTGTTTCGAAAAAAGTTGTCCAAAAAAAGCGTAAAAGTTCTACCCGACAATGCCGAAAGTAGTCTGAATCCATTTTGCCTCGAATCCATAATGCCTCGAGATGGTGGGCAATACGGATTCTGAGCTTTTATTGAAATTTATTGGGTATTTCACAGACTACCTTTTGGCATTGTCGCGTAAGCTTTTACCTTTTTTGACAACCTTTGTCGAAACAGCTGTATATTAGCGGCCAGGTTATCGTGTAGATCTCTTCATTGTCATGCGATTTAACCTCTCATATTCAGCCACATGTGGTGTGGAGTAAACTTACTTCCTTGCAAATTTGAGTGTTCCCTTAAAAAGGTTCGATTCTATGATGAACTTGTATAAAGTATACTTGTAGATGAAGGAAATTAAGGAGAGAAGAAGTAGGATAATTGGTGTTAAGACTGACCTCTGTTTTCTTCATTCATCTCCTACAACTACAGTTCCACTGGTAGGTGCCACACAAAAACCCGAAGCAGAATCAGGTATGTAAGTTTACGTATTTTTAGTTGCACCCAGGGAGACTCCCCCCTTCCTCTCCCCCTGAAAATGATAAGAAAAAAAAATCGGAGGAAATAACACATTCGAACTCACTTGTCCTATGGGAACCCGGAAGTTTTCATTAGCAAGCTTGCAAGAGTACTACAACAAAATTAAACCAAAAGAAAAAAGGAAACTACCAAGAATAAAACAAAAAACAACAAAACAAGGCAAATAAACAAAAGAAAAAAAAAACATGCATAGACCAGCAGCTCCCAAATACTCAATTTTTTTCCATTACCCTTCCGTTTGTTTATTTGTTTCTTTGATGGAACAAACCGACATCGGCAAGGAGCACGTGGAATTGACGAAGTAATAATTACCTCATTCGAATTAACGTTAAGTCAATAATTTGCGAGGTGTTGGACCGTTATGTCTTCGAAAAAAACAATAACCAATTAAAGCGAGTTAGCTAAAGATTTGACCCCTCGATCTGGTTTGCAGTATTGATGTCAACTGATGATCATAATAAACTGGTGATCATGATGATCGAAATGATTATTATGACGATTTAAGCTATTTGAACTTAAGTTTCTTATAAGTAATACTTTTTTTGATGTTTGTTTTTAGGAGCCGATGATGAATGCCTTGACTAACCTAGTTGGTTTTTAAACTGGTATATGTTATTTTATTTTACTTAATAAATACCGAATGCGTGCTTTTCAAGAAACGTATCCTCGTATGCAACCAGCTTCAGGACACATCCAATTCTAAGATGGCTTCAGAAATTTGGCTGCAAGTCATATTCCTGGATCTTGGACAGCCAGCCTTTGTTGTTACATTTCATTATCTGGAGATTTTAAATGTAATGCCACAACCAAAGAGATGGATGGCACAGTGGTGAGAGCACTTGCCTCCCACCAATGTGGCCCGGGTTCGATTCCTGGACTCGACGTCATTTGTGGGTTGAGTTTGGTGTTGGTTCTCGTCCCTGCTCCGAGGGTTTTTCTCCGGGTTCTCCGGTTTTCCTCCCTCCAATTTCAAATTCCAATTAGATCTGGAATCCGAGGCGCACAGGTTTGTCAGTCGTCAGACTGTTAACTGTCACCCTCGTTAAACAAAGTTGATTTATTTATTTATTTACTTATTCTGTATTTGTTTATTTATTTATTTATTTATTTATTTAAAAACATATATTCAATTCCCCCCTTGCTCCTGTCAATCACAGCGGACAAGACTAACCAATCAGAGCTCGAAGTTATTTCTTGTTACCATTGCCAAGCGCGAGAACACGAGCGCGATCAATTTTTGGTCTTGAGAAAGTGCCTCGAGTAATTTTTTTGAAACCAATCTTAAAACTTAAGCTAGAACTTATTTAATCGAAAACTGTTAAGCGTTCTACACATTGACTCCACTTTTAAATAAAACGAGCAAATGCTGTTTGAAATGTAGATCAATAAGAACTCGAGGGAAGTACATGTAATTGGCGACGAACGCGGGAAAAAGCCTGCAAGCAAGGCACGACTACTTTTCATTTTACTCTTAGCTAGTTGAGAAAGAATAATCACGCATACAGCAAAGAAGTACAAAACCAATGCAGATGAGAAATTCATTTTTAAATTCTATCGTTATTTTGTAAGAATACGTTTTCTCCGCAAGAAAAATTAAGAATTTAACTCTATTTATTCTATTATTTATTTATTTATTTTTTGCTTACTGTTTCAGGGACCACCAGCTGCCGATGAATGTTTCTTTTCAATGAAGCATTTCTCAATTAATCAATCAATACATTAATAAAAAGGGAGTTCAAATAAATGAGTCATCTTTGTTTCATATATTCATATTCCTTTGCTGGAACAAAGGGGTATTTCGAAGGCCGTTCTTGGAATTAATTAAGTTAGGAAGAGAAGATGGGACCAAGCGTCTTCAGTATCAAAATAAACCTTCCCGAACATCGCAACTGTTCTCCAAAAATTTCCAAGTTTGGATAGCTCAACAAACAGCACGCTTACATTACGTTAATTGTTACCTTTATGAAATATCCTGTCAGGATTTGCGCACTTTCAACTCACGTAACTTGGTGTCTATTGCTCAACACCCCGAAAAACACAAAAGCAAAACAAAAACAAATGCCTGCTCAATATTCATCACCAGGGCGTGATTTGTAATAAATTGAAAAGCTAAAACATTGAACCGTTACCTCACCAAACAGCCAGGTTCTCTGTTGAGCTAGTGGAAATCTGCTGTCTATGGAGGTAACCGACAAGAAAAATAGTAAATAAAATGGGTTATAAAAGGAGCGGCGCGCCACCATAATTTGGCTATGGCTGGCTCCGCGAGCGGGCAAGATGGTCAAATCCTGCCCTGTGATTGGCTACCCGATCGGGCAAGATGGAGCTATCTTGCCCGCTCAGGATTACACGTTGCCGGTCCGCTTGGCATCGAAAGTTTAATCCTGAGAAATAATGCAATCTTTTCTTCGATTTTCTCTTTGTTCTGGGGGGAAAACGCTCAACAAAATGTTTGGTAGACTGTCAACATTTACCTAAAAGAAAGGAAAGAGAATGGAATTATCCTGTTGTAGCGAAAATTTTGTTTCAGTTACAATGAATGTGAGTTGAATCGGTGAGTTGCTCTCTGTGTAATATCTTAGATAGATTGGTGTTGTAAAACTTATTGTCTCAAGTCGAGTAGTAAATTAATTAGTTCTCTAGGTTCAGAAAAGTGTTTTTCTTAAGTTCGCCGAAGAAGCTCACGTTTTTAATTTAGCCAAGTAAAGAACAAAATCTTACCAAAGTTTCGCCCGGTTTTCTGACTACCCGTTCTATCAGTTTCGGCTTATGCTTGCATATAATTTCAAAATGTATTGTTGCAGGCCGAAAACTGTATAAAAATGTTTATTATTTACGCCACCGCACGATCGGCTGAAAATGGCAAGTTTTCCGGATTCTATTAAAATTTTCCGCACTTGCGAAAATCTAAATTTTTCGTACTAAAAATTGTATATTCCCTTTAAGCCATTATAAAGTTAGAGCCTTAAGATAATTTAGGATTCCTTGTTTTCCACGATTTCATCATGCTAATCCAAAAATCTTATAAGAAACGATTTGGAAATACCTGGGACAAAAAATATAAGTGATAGAAACCGACGTTTTGGTGCATCTTGCGCCATTATCAAGGTTACATAATTAAAGATTAAAAAGGCGGTTTGCAAATTCGCTTTTCAACTTAGCCTATTCATTAATTATGTAATCTTGATAATGACGCAAGATGCACCGAAACGTCGGTTTCTATCACTTATATTTCTTGTCTCATGTACTCTAAAAATCCACTGAAAGTAAATCTTAACACCGACCGGCTCTAAAGAATTTCTTTCTGAGCTGAACAGTTTCATATTCTGTTTGTTTTGTTTTTGTAGTTTTAGCTTGAAGGTAAAGCCATATAATAAACCCTTTATTGACCAAGCTTGTTCGGTCAAGATGCCTGGATATTGGCCTCGTTCTCTTTTCCGCAGAAAAAGAACTTGGTCAATATCCAGCCATCTTGACTTCACGCTTGGTCAATAACGGATATGTATTCAGTATTTTTCCAAAGTAAAACGTTAACGACTAAAAGGCCAAGATTTTGAGAATTGTTCGAGTTATTCTTATTCTCGTTTAAAAATAACAGGACATGCGGAATTGAAACTTTCAAGAAATTAAAATAGAATACTCTTGACGGAGGTGACCTAATACATGCGCAATTAAAAATAAACATGACAGAACCACGACAGGCGAACTTTTCGAAACTGCCCACTAGTTCACATTTGTGTGCTACCAGTTCTCGAATTTTGACTGATACAATCGCCAGGAAGGCAAGGGAAGATGACGGCAGAATTATTTGTCATTCTGAATTCTTCATCGCTTCGCGAAGGGCAAGATGTCGCCAAACTTGCAGAAACTAAGTTCGTCGAGGAAAGCACGAAGGAAATGCGATTGGTATGTGTGGATTTTCCTGTCGCATTGCACGCTGTTTTATCGTTTATTTTTAACCAGGAAAACCATAGTTTTCATCTAATAACATCCTGTTGTCCTTTCATAATAAACGCACGATACTACAAGAGGAGAGCCAGAGATATCATTGTATTCCATTCACAGCTTTATTTAATATTCACATGCGGCAAATCGAGAAAATTGAGGAAAACAGGAATGTTTTTCGGAAATAAAAAATACCAAAATTACTATCGTTTAACACAGGAAGCGGACAATTCTTAACGAGTAATTTCTTGCGCCAACATGTACATGTGCAAGTTATTCATCAGTCTTCAAAACCTTCATTGCGTTGCCACAACAAAACGTTTGTAGTTTGTGTTAGCTGCACGCACGCTGTATTGCCTTACTTGCACGCCGGCTCGAATTCCCAAAAAATGCGTACCATCACACGCAAGAAAGAGCTAGAAATATGTTGTCCTAGTTTAACCCAAAGCGATCTCATGGCTATGGCGTCTAACATTACTTACCTTTTGGCATAGAAATGTTGGTATATTTTAACAGACTGTGCTACACTAGACAGTGAAGAACGGTGTAACACCCAGGCTAACCGTTCCTACCATTGTTGAACGTTAATGGAAATAAACATCCCCCAGTGTCCGTTCGCGTACTTTCCACTAAAAGAATTTGCATATGCCTGCTAATGATGATAGAATACTTCCAATCCTAATTCTTTTTTTTTAATAATTAACGAATTGTATCAAATGTAAATAAGGGAGAAACGAATTCTCGGAAAAAATCCGAGTCCCAGATGGGATTTGAACCCACGACCCTCCGTGATCTAGTCGGATGCTCTAACCACTGAGATACTGGAGACTCTATGGTGGGCAAGTATAACTGAGTTTACCCGACAGGAAGACAGAGGAGAGAGCGCGGCAAAATGTCATGGAGACGAACGTGACGTCTAATTACCAATAATTAATTATTAGTTTAAAAAAAGCATAAGCAGTGATGGGCAACGAGCGCGTTAGAAATTAGACATTGTGCCGTCCTGCCTACTCTGCAGTAATGAGGAAGAAAGAGAGAGTCGGGACATTCCATGCAGATTGAAATTTTTTTTGTGGGTTAGCGAGAAAAATAGTGGGAAAGGAGATTAGCATGTCTAGGAAAGTGTTTCAATGTTCACTGGATCTGTTGTTGGGTGGGTTACTTATTGGGCAGCGACATGTTTCAGAGATTTGTCGTTTTAATTTACGATACCTTTCTGTCATTCCAAGACGGATTGAGCGAATTGAACTTATTTGGCCTCTTTAACAGAGTTAAACAGAGGCAATGGAACTCCCTTCTTTAAGTTAACTTGAACAAAACTGGTCAATTTAACTTTTGGATGACTCGAAGAAACGCTTTGTGAAGAAACGAAAGCGTTTGTTTTTTTTCTGTATATTCATTTGTAAAAAGTAACTAAACTTCGCCCTTTAAAATAAATTACGGGTACCTCCTTGATATATCGCCTCGAATCGTATAATAAAAGAACTATCAAGGCAACCTAATCTAAGAAAACTCTGTTAAATGGAATAAGAGTAATTTTTACTTTTTTGTGTGGCGATGGATTCAGGCTTTGTTTAGCTGTTCACAGAACTGTCTGATTTCCCACTAAACTGTCTAGTTATATCAAAACTAGTAGCTGAACTAATTTAAAGCAAACGTCTAACAGTTGTTTTTAAAAGGTATCGATCAAATTTTAAGGAGATTTCTTAGAGAAACGATCCTTACATCTTGAAAAAGTGCTCTTTTAAAATAAGTTTCTCATCTATACTGCCTTCAGGGCCAAGGTTGTTAATAAATGCATTTCACGTTCAAAATGTACAAATCAGGTACAGTGTCTAGTTAGCTGTTGTTTGTGTAAAGCTGCGTTATTTTATGGAGCATCATTCATTTTTAATCACCTGTAATTTGAACCAAAGTCATTTCAAGGAGATTGTAAGCAGGTCATCCATCAAGTTTATCGGATTGCAAGGTATGTCGCGTTACAGTCTACATTTTTCAACCTTTCAGACAATAATTCGTTGTATGAGAAATGTTATATAGAGTATCCGATAATTCTTAACAGTTTGATTTATTTCTCATTTAAACTAATGATAGTCACCTTTTCTCGGCTTTAATTACGGTGAACTGAAAATGTAGTTTTGTAATCACGTTTCATATTTTGTTACAAATGCTCGTGAGGAAATTCTCTATGAAATCTCATCCTTTGGCTTAATTTAACAGAGGCCGGCAGCCAGCCCAGAAAATCTAATCGCTGGTTGAGTTTTGTTTTACCTTTGCTGAAGAGCTGTTTTTTTTTTCAATAGCCCAGAAACCTGGGATAGTGTGTTTGAAAGTCTGGCCATTGATGCTCGGTAGTATATAATTACCTTATAATGAATGCAACAAGTTTTGTTAATATTTTGAAATGGAATTCTGAAAAACAATGGTGTGACCGAGACTTCTCCTTTAGGTGGTTCGAATCTATTTATTGGTGCGGTTGGTAACATTTTTGAGTCGCTGTCTTTCGTAACAAAGATTTAACCAATTGCTTTGATCATTAGCAACCTAATGGTTATTTCAGTTTTATTTTTAAATAGATAGATCGTATCCCATGGGATCTTAACAAGATCCTCCTTAAGACCTTTCCAATCTGCTGTGTGTAAGTTGTAAACAAACCTTAGAGTCCGTTTAAGTCTACTAGGTTTAATTTTCCAGTTAAATTCGATCGAGGAGTGATCCGAATTTCCAAGGCCTTCGCAAACATTAATGTTCATTAAGAATTCTGGAGTGTTTGTAAGAATGAAATCCAGAATGTTTTCTCCTCTCGTGGGTTCAAATACCATTTGCCGTAGAAAATAATCATCCACAACATAACGGAACACAGCCGATAAGGCATCATAGCATTTTGGTACCTCGCCCCATGTGATATTAGGAAGATTGAAATCTCCAAGCAATAATAATGGTAAGTTTGTAGTACTGCGATCAATTAGCGAAAGCGATTTCTGCAACTCGCATAAATAAACAGCATCGGATGAAGGCGGTCTATAAAAGACACCAACTAGAAATTTTGATCCATGTGAAGGGATAATGATTTCGCACCACAGTATTTCCCATTCCGTCTCGAAATTCAAACGCCTTACACAACCCAGTTCAATATTACATGCGAGCAGAATTCCACCACCGTGCCTTGTGCGATCTCGTCGATGGACCTGAAAGGAGTGAGTAAATATTTCGGAACTCTCAATTGACTGATCAAGCCAGGTTTCAGTTATGGCTACTTAAACTTATTTTTACAAACAAATGCCCATAATTTTGAAATCCGACGACAGAGTTTTTCTTCTCTTCATCAAATTAGCCTTACAGCTCTGAAGTTTCATAGCTGCAAGTTTCAGGAAATTCGTGACCACTCGCTACACAAAATGGCCAAGCCCAGTTCTCTTACCACAGCCTGCCCACTAACGGTCAATTCGGAACGCCTTTCGGCACAAAAAGTTTAACCGCAGTTGTTATAAAAAGACTGCCATAAATTGTAAATGAATTAGAGGTGTTTAAGAAAATTCCATTGAAAATACTACAGCTAGTAACGTTAATTTTTTTCTTCGTAATTATTGGCTCAGGTTACTTTAACTAAATTCAATAAAAAATGGAAATTCGTGAAATCTTCTAATCGCCCATTTATTCTCCGAAGACGGAAAAGGTTTTATTCAAAGGCTTTTACAAAAAAAAATACTACAATAGCATGGAAGTTGTCGATAAATCTCCTGTTTTTTTTTATTGTGGTAATTTTACAAGAAGGTTTATAAAAGCCTTATCGATTCCGTTTCCGCATTTCAGTGGTAGCTGTATTTTTAGCTTAGTTATTTTCACTCAGAACGTTTTTGCAGGGTGTTTCTGAAACTTATTTTGTTCAAATGCAATATTAAATAACCTCCTTTACCGGGGTCCTCGTATTAATATTTCGTGTAATCTGCGCGTTAGAAATTGGACATTGTGTCGTCCTGCCTACTCTGCAGTAGACGGCAAGAGAGAGAGAAATGCGGGACATTACACGCACATTGAAGTTTTTTTGTGGGTTAGCGAGAATAAAGGAAATCACAAGACTTCTTGCTTTTAGTAAGGGACAAGTTACCTTCACTAAAAAAGTTGGAAAGGAGATTAGCATGTCTAGGAAAATGTTTCAACGTTCACTGGATCTGTTGTTGGGTGGGTTACTTACTGGGCAGCGAGATGTTTCAGAGATTTGTCGCTTTTTTTTACGATAATTCTGCTATCTGTCATCGCAAAACAGATCAAAGGGCGAATTGAACTTATTTGGCCTCTTTAACAGAGTTAAACAGAGGCAATGGAGTTCCATTCTTTAAGTTAACTTGAACAAAACCGGTCAATTTAATTTTTGGATGACTTAGAGAACCGTTTGGTGAAGAAACGGAGGCGTTTGTTTCTTTCCTGTATATTCAGTTGTAAAAACTAACTGAGCTTCGCCCTTTATTAAAAATAAATCACAGGTACCTCCGTGACATATCGTCTCGAATTGTGTAATAAAAGAACTACTCAATGGCAACCTAATCTAAGAAAAGTTTGTTAAATGGAATGAGAGTAATTTTTACTTTTTTGTGTGGCGATGGATTCAGGCTTTGTTTAGCTGTTCACAGAACTCTCTGATTTCCCACTGAACTGTCTAGTTATATCAAGTAGTAGCTGAACTAATTTACAGCAAACGTCCAACAGTAGTTGTTTAAAGTTAACGATCAAATTTTAAGGAGATTTCTTAGAGAAACGATCCTTACATCTTGAAAAAGTGCTCTTAATAATTTTCTCATTTATACTGCTTTCAGGCCCAAGGTTGTGAATGAATTCATGTTACGTATAAAATGTACAAATCAGGTACAGTGTTTAGATAGCTGTTGTTTGTGTAAGGCTGCGTTATTTCATGGAGCATCATTCATTTTTAATCACCCGTAATTTGAACCAAAGTCATTTCAAGGAGATTGTAAGCAGGTCATTCCATCAAGTTTATCGGATTGCGAGGTATGTCGCGTTACAGTCTACATTTTGCAACCTTTCAGACAATAATTCTTTGTTATATAGAATATCCGATAGTCCTTAACAGTTTGATTTATTTCTCATTTAAATTAATGATAGTCACCTTTTCTCGGCTTTAATTACGGTGAACTGAAAATGTAGTTTTGTAATCACGTTTCATATTTTGTTACTAATGCTAGTGAGGAAATTCTCTATGAAATCTCATCCTTTGGCTTAATTTAACAGAGGCCGGCAGCCAGCCCAGGAAATCTAATCGCTGGTTGAGTTTTGTTTTACCTTTGCTGAATAGCCGTTGTTTTCAATAGCCCAGAAACCTGGGATAGTGTGTTTGAAAGTCCGGCCATTGATGCTCGGTAGTATATAATTACCTTATAATGAATGCAACAAGTTTTGTTAATATTTTGAAATGGAATTCTGAAAACCAATGGTGTGACCGAGATTTCTCCTTTAGGTGCATGGTCCGAACCTATTTATTAGTGTGTTGGTAACAGTTTTGAGTCGCTGTTTTTCGTAACAAATATCTAGCCAATTTCTTTGATCATTAGCATCCTAATGGTTATTTCAGTTTTATTTTTAAATAGATAGATCGTATCCCATGGGACCTTAACAAGATCCTCCTTAAGACCTTTCCAATCTGCTGTGCGAAAGTTGTAAACAAACCTTGGAGTCTGTTTAAGTCTACCAGGTTTAATTTTCCAGTCAAATTCGATCGAATTTTAGTGGTAGCAGTGTTTTCAGCTTAGTCATTTTCACTCAGAGCGTTTTTGCAGGGTGCTTCTTGAATAAATCTTGTTCAAATGCGATATTATGTATCCTCCTTGACCGGTGTCCTCGCATTAATGCTTCGGTTTGCTTCTAAAACCCGCTGAGTTTAGTACACCCAGTCAATTGGATGCTGAATACTCTGCCAAGAGAAATGTTTCATTGAACTCATTAGGAAGAGAAGTTGCGTCTGAGTAAAGAGTTAAACAACAAGACAGTTATATAATAATTGCAACTAAAGGTACAATTTGAGTCTACGCTGTTGAAAATTTGAAGGTATTCTGATGGTAGGGTACTGATGGTAGATTTACTGCTCTGCGTAAAGCATAAATCAGAGTTTAAAAATCAATTTTACAACTGCCATGGGCCTTATTAACTTACACCAGAAAAATGATTTTTTTCTACATTTGCTCAGCTGTTTATCTTATGTGATAAATGGGTTTCTATACGGTGATGTAAGAAATGGAATTAATATATCTTAGTACAATTAGAGAGATTCTATTGATCTCACTACACGAGGATTGCTTTATACACTGCTTGAATTTCACTGACACGAGGGATTACAGCGGACAGACTAATTTTATAGCCGCTTCCCAATTTGTTGATATTTTTGAGGAAGAAATAAATGCGATGAAAGAAAATGCAATTCCGAAAGGCACTAAAGATGAAGCTAAGTCCGGGGTGACACTTTTCGAAGTTTTTCAAGTTTTGTTAATTGTGCTAGAAAATGTTGAAAATTGCGATGGGAATGTTGTTGATGTCGATAGGAAATAAAAATAAATCGCGCAAGATTTTTTTGCTATTTAACAGAATGGTTTCAAGAACAAAACTGATTTAATACGTACGTCGTGGTCGCTTTATATATTCAAATCAGCACTGAACCAAAAAGCATTTGAAAAATAAACAAAGCTGTTATTTTTAAGTTAATAACCAAGTTTTGGTTGGAGTCAAAAATGCGAGTGAAAGAAGAAGAAATTATCCATAGTTCTACCGCACAGACTAGGCTTTTTTTTCACGATTCGTTAGAAGTTGTTAAGAATAAAGTAAACAGTAAAGACTGGCGTGACGCGCGAATAGAGCGGGGGCGCGCTTAGAGACATTTTGAATTTCCGTAAGCATTTTAACCAATTGCAAGTAGTATTAAGTTTTTGCCAGTGTTATGGCGTTGAAATCACCTTTTTCGGCAGATTTCAATCAAGCCCTAAAAATCTTAAGGTACGACAGAGCTTGCCGCGTAATTCAAGCCAGGAGCGAAAATATATCATGCACAGCGTATAAACCTGCCTAAAGTGTCTAGCAAAAAAAATAGGAATAATCTACCCGTCTTCCATTAATAGTTCTCTACGCTGCACCTCGTTCAATGATACGCCGGAGAAAAAACTTGCCCTCGTAGACATACATCTTCCTGTCACGAATAAACAATTTTTAGACTGAGAAATAGCTACTTGTACTACCCGAGCAATCAAGAGTTATAGAAATCTCTAGGAACGTGCTAAGCCCCCGGCGGCTACTACAGCCACTACCTTCGTTGTTCTTTGAGACTCCCGCGTGCATATAATTATAACTCACAAATGCGCTCGGTTGTATTTGTTATCGTCTTTTAAAATAATTTCTTATTAGGTTAATATTCTCGTGATATCTTTTTATTTTATTTTTTTTTTTAGACACCGAGGGTCCCATGTGATCTGTTAACCTTCTTTTTATTTTAGTACAAGCCTTGGAATTTGTAATATATAAATATTCATTCTAGACTTGTGCAATTTACCAGTTTCAACATTTGCATAGCAAATATGACGGTAATATTAGTTTGCATTCAGTATATACTTAGCTGTTCAGTGAGCTGTTGCATTTCCCAGCGATTTGCGCAATTCTGCAAGAAGTATTATTCCTTGTACAAACTTTTGTAGCCGAAATTAAACTTGACACATCTAATAGATTTTTCTTCGTTCTTCTTAAACAGAAACGAAGAGAACCAAAGTTAAATAAGTAAGCTATCCAGTATCTGCCTAGTTATTCAATGACCCGTTTGGCTTCCCAGTGAACTGCAAAATGCAACAATTTTATCAAGTGGTAATAATTACAGCAAACTCGAGTTATAAACTCTTGTTACTGTCTTCCAAAACTTGACTTATAGAGGTTTATAGTGAAATTAAAAATAAAATATTCTTTATTCTTCAAAAACTGTTGTCTTATTTCCCCATTCACTTTTAAGCCCAAGAAAAAATCCATTAAAAAACTGTGCAGAACAAAATATAGTGTTTGGTTAGCTGCGGTCTGCATATAGCCGAGCAATATATTCAAGAAATTTTACCTTTTACTCGTACCAATTATACACCCAAGTCATTTGGAAGGTGTTTTCGTCTAGTTCACTACATCTCTTGGAAAACCAAAAGGTGGGTTACGACGCAATTCAATATTTTTTGATAGTTACGGAGTTTGTGATTTTATACGAATTAACGTTTATTTAATGTTAGTTTCATGAACCATGCATGGGTAGTTTTATGACTGCAATTTGTTTTAGCCACACGGAAAGGTTTAGTTTAACTACTAACTTTGCGTGAAATGAACTAGTCCCTCTATACTCATGATACTAACTTCTTCAGTTGTTTCGTTTCTTTTACTGGACATGAGTTGAAGCCCGCTCATTATGACTCTTTTTTGTGACCAAAACAAAAGGCAATTTGGATTTAAAAATGAATGAAAATACCTCTATCACGCAACCGTCAACCCTAAAGGATATATTCTTAATAAATTCACTCCATTAAGAGTCGACCAATTGAAGTGCCTGTTGAATTTATTAAACGAATAAAGGAAATGAAAAAATATGCCACCGGAAAAATCGAAACCCTTCTCGTTGATTCATCTTCTTTTAGCAAATTTTATTTCAGGAAGATACAACTATTGGAAGGGTATCTTGTTTAAGCTATCCCTTATACAGAGTCTACGTTTCTCTCTTCCTTTGACGTTTTGTAACTTCCTATCCCCTCCCTAGGCTGTACTAATTTTACATAATATTGTTTTCCCAGAATTAAGGTTTGCTTATATCCTTTACACTTGCCTTCTTTTCTTCTGTCTGAGGCTTGAACAATCCAGAACGTCCAACAATGGCTGGTGGTCACTTGAATGAATTTTTTGGTTATCAAATCAGATGTGTAAAATTTACTACACTGAATACTTCGACGCATCAATGTAAAGACATGAAAATATGTTTTTTTCGTCAGTTTTGATACCTTAAAACCTTTAGTAGTTACATTTTGGGGCAATATTCATGCAAAATTATTAATATCTTGATACATGCCATTTCCTCACCCAAAATCAACTATACTAATGCATTTTTCTATTAAAACAATTCAAGACTATTTCGTGTGTGAGTATTTCCGCTTACGACAAAATTAAACAAATTTAGAGCATTTCAAATGAATTCCAGCATTTTATATTTGAAAAGAAGATGACATTAACCTTTTACAAGGTATGTAGAAGGAACAAGAAGCAAAATCTAGTGAAGAGGGTGAGAATTGGACCTTTCTTCAAATCAAGACTTGAACTTGTTAAATCAGACTTACAAAGAAAGAAAAAACAGTAGTGTTAGACCTCGGAGTACATTTTACAGCTCCAGGTGTGATTAATTTAAAAGGGCTAAGATGGAGCAAAAGGACAAGAAATTAATTACGACAGCTGCCTCTAAGTTAACGCAATTGCACATTATCTGTGTAATTTCGTTATGCGAGAAACAAGATTGCTCGCTGCCTTAAAAGCAGGTTTATCCTGAACAGTTCTGTTTATATGGCTTCGTGGTTAACTTAGTGCTCCTCGAAAGTTCAGATCTCATTAACAAAAGCCAAACTTCCTTCCATCATTACTCTTTCTAATTTGTAATTTTATTGTTGCATGATATAATACTGGATAAAACACTGACGTAAAAAAATTAAGAGGAGTGTTACCAGTGTTTCATAAATGTATTTATGCGTTCCCCATAATGTAGTGACCGAAAATATATTTCTTGTAAGTACCTCTGTTTAAAAAATACCAAACCTTAGCTGAGTAGCAATTGACTCATCTAAGTCACTGTTAACAATACACAGGTCGACGACGCTAAAGGTCTGTAGAGATGAAGATTCTCGTTTTCCTTTTGCTCATTCTACAGATGGCAGATCTGTGCAACTCTGTTTCAGGTAAGCAAGGTATTATTACAAATTCGTCAAACAAATTTAATGATATTTCGGATAAATCCTTAGTGTTTAATTCAAGTTCACCCATAAGGAAATTTTCTGCACCAGATGCATGTGGTTCGTTAAATAGCTAATGTTCCTGTCGAGGTTGTCTGTCAAGAAAATTCAAATACTATGGACTGAAACTTCTGTGGGATCCTTTCGTTTATCTTTAGATACAATCCATGCCAACATTTAAAATGGAGCTTCAAAAACTCATAAATAGTTCGTAAGCCCATTTACCTATCAAATGATCGACAAAATATCACGTGCAGGGGTTTTAAAACCCGATAAAACCTCCTTCTTATTAGTATGCGGTGTTAAATGTTTTTCCCGTATGCTAATTTCCAACGTTCACAAAAACATCATTGTCGTGAACTCTCTTGATATACTCTTTTCCAGGAATGTTTTTGAAGCCGTTAAAAAACTCTCAGCACATGTTTTATCAGGTCTAAAGCCACTCGTCTGCGCCTCGTGGTTTTAAATCGCGATAAAACACTGCTGCTCTTGTGTTTAACATTACATAATAAGTGGCTAAATAAGTGTTATGAGTCTAAAGTGTAAAATGAGTAATATTTTGCCCTTGTTTTCTGATTTGTGCTTGTACGGGTATGCTAATAGTGTTCAAACTTTAACCTTTATGCGCCACTTCATACGATTACTCCATAAAATGCACACGAGTATGGTATTGTTAATCTTCAGTTTCATACGATTACAATTAATATTCATGGCAATCCTGACCTAGCGTGGCAATGCCCAGTTCCTTAAAAATGAAATACATGCGACATGAACAGATTAAAATTACCAACTTCTTGTTATTACCATCATGAACATTATTATCTCTTTTTTGTTGTTTTTGTTTTTGTTTTTGCAGTTACGTTCTTGAATATGTACGTTAAAAGTGAAGGTTGCGAGGATAGATTTAAAACAGCAGGCACATGTGGTATTGCTTATATCAAGGTGCAAAATGTAGAACGCTCACTTAAAAACCGGGGACATAATGTTGTTGTTGCGGACGGTACAACAGGTATGCTTCGAATGCAGTCTTTCTTTGTAATAACCCTGATAAAATGACCACACCAGACCTTCGCGAACGCAACGGGTTCCAACGTGGCTGCTTGACTATCTCGATTCCGGAAAAATACTGAAAGAGTTATCACATAGCAGACTGCACGACGACATTCCACTATTGCTTATGCCGATGTCTGGCTAATTTTGAAATTTTTCTGAAGTAGAGGAAAACTTGATTCAAACGTTGCACGATTTTGTTTTAAAACATCTCAGTGTTCCAATATTCCAGGTCCTTAAATTTTATTCATTTGATAAAAACGTTTTGCAAAGAACCTGCACGTTCATTGGCTACAGTTTAATTGCAAACGCCCTCGTCATCGAATCAATATAAAGTGCCAGGAAACCCATTTATACCTAAACGGGGTTGAGTGGAAGTGTTGTTAGGTTCATAGGCATAGTAACCTCTTTTTCGTGTGAGGGTGAAGTTAAATAGGGATTCTCATATATTACTTTACCGACTAAATAGCCCACTTTGAAAATGAGTGATGGCCTGGGTCGAGAGTAACTGCCCAAGTGATTGTGGGATTGTTTGGGGGGACGCAAAAATGCGAAGACAATAGCCAACGTCCCCCCAAACCTTCCCACAATCGCTTGGGCAGCTACTCTCGACCCAGGCCATCACTCTTTTTCAAAGTGGGCTATAAAGTGTATCGAATTGTTTTCTTTAATTCGTGCGTTATACAAATTATTGGATTCAAAACAGCAATGTTAAAGAAAAACGAAAAATGAAAAAAAAGTCTAAATTCATTTCAAATATTTTTTCCAAATACTGAACTGTCACTTCACCAATACCTTTTTTCATTTCCTATGCAGGTGCCTTTATCGACAGCAAGTCATTTGATACTGAGAATGATACTACTGCTGGTGAAATGATGAGAGATTATCTCAACTCCATCACTGGGGAGTAAGTCTCAACCCTTTTGTCTTTTGTCCACTAGTTGTACATTTTATGGAGGCAGATTGGGATTCATTTTCGGGCCTTTAATTTCAAAAGATTGCGATGGATTCAGTTTACACACTTTCAGGTTATTCTTTCTCAATTGCCATACTTTTCGAACGGTATTCTTTTATCATTGATTGGTTTTAAATTACAGTCCTAAGTCTTTCTGGTCCATGCTCTCGAATATCCAAAAAAGGTTTTCCGAGATATCAATGGCTCTTCTCTTTCTCTGTTGTACTTTGAGCAAAAAGTGAAACACATAAAACAATTTCTGTTTAACAAACCCATTAGATGTTCAAAAATGGCTAAGGTTTATTTCAGGTGTACAAATCCCGTAAAATGAACTTGAATAAAAAACGACATTACTTTTGTTCAAAGTTGTTACTGTGGACTTTTTCAAAGACCCCAACATGGCCAAGCCGTGAAAATCGGTCGTTTAAGAGGTAGCTAATTTGTAAATTAACTAATTAATTATCAATCGATTATCCATTGGTTAAACTATTTCATGAGGGTGGAATAAGGCAGTTGATTTTGCTGACTTAAACTTGACCACCATTTTATTAACAACATCTTAACAAATTTCGTTTTCTCATTACAGCAAAATCGTTTTGATTGCAACTCAAGAAAGTGCTTCAAATTATTGGCATGCAGCGGCTGACGCTCTCAAGAGACTGGGTGCTACTGATCCCATATTGAGCGAATACCGAAGTTCGTTTGCTTTTATTGGATACGCCGGGGAACAGAAACCATTCTGGATTACACAAGAACAGCAAAAGAGAGCCGAGGGACAAAGCATAATCAACTTGAGGGTTTCACTAGAGCAGGGACCGCCCGGTAGGTCTATTCATTGACATATAAATAGAAGGAACACAATGTTTCTTCCCTGTGTAGCGTTTATTATTTCGTTTTGTTTTTTATTCACTCTTTTGCTTATCGCCGCAGTCTTAAATAGATTCTTAGCGTTGCCTTGTCTTGCACTGCGACGAAATAATCGTGTGCTAAGATTCTCTTCTCGCCTTGTTTTCCGGAAAAGCCAACATAATGAACGTTTCTCTTCGGAGTGAAGGCTGTGATGATCCTGGTAGATTTGGATGTGGTAGAGGTTACATCGAAGTCAACGATCAAGAGTACTCTGTCTACTCAAGAGGGTTTAATGTGGCCACCTTCTCAGAGGAAGGTAAGTTGTTCATGCCGATTTTTTGTTTAAATAGACGACCAAAAAAACAAAGCAACTAAGAAAGGCAAGGCAACAAGATAAAACTTTTAAAAAATCATTCATTGATTCATTCATTCATTGATTCATTCATTCATGCATTCATTCATTGATTCATTCATTCATTCATTCATTCATTCATTCATTCATTCATTCATTCATTCATTCCCTCATTCATCCGTTCATTCATTCGTGTTGTATGCAATCAGTAAATCAATTAGTCAGTGAGTCATTCAATCAATCAATGAAATAATCCCTCACCATATCTACTCTATCAACCAAACAATGAAAACAATCAATTAATCAATCTATCAATTAAGGTGTACCGAATATGAAACAATTTCATCTACTTCTTATATTTAAGGTGTATTCTTGGAAAGCAGAGGATTTGACACCCACAAAGTCCCAAAAGCTGGAACAAGTGCAGCAAACTACCTGAATAGCCTGTCCGGCGAGTAAGAACTTTACACCTTGTTTATTTCTTAAGGCCAAGTGAAATAATAATTTGTTGATAATTTCAACTACTTGGTGCGATCAGGGATTATCACTATGCCATTTGGTGCAATTTAGGATTAGCTGCCAGTTGTTTTGTTGAAATTGGTACAACTTTAAGAGCCTGGTTAAGCCACAATTATGGAACCTAAATGGAGTAGGCACAGTCAAAAAGCAAATGACGATAAACGTACCTCTAGTGCTTCTGAGTTCTTTTTGCCAAATTTGTGCTATGAACTACTGCTTCTACGACTGCCACGACTACTGTAGGAAAGAAACTCATGTCTGTACAAAGAGGAAAGATGGCGGCCATTTTATACAACGGTTGTTCCTACTACTTTATCGGTGACGTCACGGAGCTAGTTTCCAGTTTTGCTTGGATGTAATTCATGTAACATCACAACATTCATCGCAACATGACTCTTCCGCTGTTGCTGCTGTTGCTACTACAACTACTACTACAACTACTACAACTACTACTACTACTACTACTACCGCCACCACTACCACCACCACCACCACCACTACTACTACTACTACTACTACTACTACTACTACTACTACTACTACTACTACTACTACTACTACTACTACTACTACTACTACTACTACTACTACTACTACTACTACTACTACTACTACTACTACTACTACTACTGCTACTACTACTACTACTTTTAACTCTCGTTCTAGCCTTAGCTCATGATAAGGGAGGGGTCATCGCTGGATTACATAGTTACAGTTAGAAAAGCATTATTGAAGGTAGGTTTAGACACAATTTGCCTTTTGCAGGAAAATTGTACTTGTTGCAGTTCAAGACGAGGCCTCAGTGTACGGTGGACCGGTTCTTGATGAGCTACCGAGACTTGGCGCTTACGAACCAATCGTGCTAGAATACAGGGGTTCATTTGCCCTCGCAGGTTATGCGGGTTCATCTGCGCCTTCGTGGATTCTCCAGGCACAAGCTTTGAGAGGGCAAGGCCCGAGTATAGTGACGACAACGATTGAGCCAGGTAACTTTTCATTGATAACTTAGTTAACAATCTTGCGATATCCTTGTAAATGTAAATGCTAGTTACTGATATGGGTCAGAAAAAGACCGAATTATTTGCATTATCGTGTTTGGATCAAGTGTTCAATTGAATTGTCAACGTTTGGAGTTTTTCTGGCAAAGCGTTTTGTATGTTGGTGTGTTCACCAGCATAAACGTCGGCTTGATTTTGCCTAAATACACAATCTTGCGTACGGCATGTACGGGACGGAAATGAAATTATAGTGGGAGAAATGAATCGGTGTACGTAAAAGCGCAACGAAGCCCACTTCATTCATTTTAAGTTGAATTGAGGCAGTTTATGTGCCCACGTGAGATCTAACAGTTGATACTAAATGGATCGTTGTGTTTTGAATGGAGTGTAAGTGGTTACAACCCATTCGACTGAGCTTGTGTAAAACGGCACCAAACAAATCAACTCAGAAAGAAAAATCCACGTGATTTGATGAATAAATAATCACCGGCTGTAATTATGCTTTTATTCATAGTTGTCGATGAATGTGCGGACTGAGCCAGAAAACAGGTAAATAAACTTATACTTAGCAACAGCTGTATATGTGGATAAGTTTATACTTACCTCAGCCGTTATAAAACAAGTTATGGATCGTAATGAGATATTAAAGGAGCCGACTGAGCACACTATAAGAAATTAAAAATGTGGTATGGGTGGTGTATGAAATGAGGAATGGACCATACGAACCGAAGAAATTTGAGTAAAAAAAGTATTGTTATGGGCCCATTTGACCTTCTTCGGATAAAACGAGCCACTTCATCTTTTCACGAGTTCTTAACGTGGCCCTTAAAGGCTGGTTTCCATATGATCGCGGATCGCAGATCGCAATAAGGTCTGCGATCGTCTGCGATCATACGGAAACTACTTCTGCGATCGTCTGCGATCCAGCGATCGTGATCGCAGACGATCGCAGAAGTAGTTTCCATATGATCGCAGACCTTATTGCGATCTGCGATCTGCGATCTGCGATCCGCGATCATATGGAAACCAGCCTTTAGATAGAACATGGTTCTATCTTCTGCGATCGTCTGCGATCACGATCGCAGGATCGCAGATGATTGCAGACCTTATTGCGATCTGCGATCTGCGATCCGCGATCATATGGAAACCAGCCTTAAGGATGGTGCTTATTACTATGCACCGAAGGCAGATCTCAGTAGCAAGGACTACGCATATTTTAGAGATAATTAAGCAAAATTAATTCTAAAGACATGCAAAAATTACAAAAATTAGATTAATTCTAAAGAGCTTTAAAACGCATGACAATGTACGGCATTTTTTCCTCAAATTGAAGCCTAAGTTTAAAAAATGCGTGGTTGCGTGGTTGCTTATCCTGCATAGTCATACACCGCACAAAAATAAACCAAAAAACCTGAGTTTCTCAGAGCATCCCGAGATACGTAGAACGCATGCGCAGGGTCAAAGGAAGGCCTCGTCCTTAAAGGACTACTCTGTCTCTTGCCAGAGGCACTAATCGACAGTTTTATTATTGCACTGGGGTGATAATTTATAGCAAAACTAAACAGTTACTTTTGTGTTTCTTTGACAGAGCAACATTTCTGGGTTTTGAAATGACATCAAATTTGCGTGATACTTCCCCTTTAATAGCCTGCGAACAGCAGACGTATTTCTGGTCGTACCTCCGAAAAATAACGTCTGCGATCTCGAGCTCCGAAACGATTTCCGTGACGTCAATAGTTCTTCACCAATCAGAATTCGGCTCTTCTGTTTGTGGAGCTAACACGCCTGGGCTTTACGTGGGGATCTCGATGTCCGCGAGAAAATCAAAATGGCGGAAGATGGGGAGAGTGGTTTAACTCACTAAAATGTGCAGTAGATAAATAAATATTGTTGGCTTCCAAAATTAACTGCATATTAAATTGTAAAGATTAAACAAATGTTTTCTGACGTAAAATAACGGTCACCGAAAAACACACTTGAACGCAAAAATTGCTAAAATTCACGGCATGTTAATTTCAACCCGCTTATGCAAATTGTCCTTGATTACGCATCTGTCGCTTCTCAAACGCATATATGAATTCACAAAGACACAAAAATCAACAGAAAGCTTTTCCAACAAAACATTTTATTGAAATAAACAATACATTTGCTATTCGAAGCAAAAACCTTTCAGTTTTTTTTTGCGTGCGTGCAAACACGCATGTAAAATTTGAAAACACTCCGTGTTTGTTCAAAGCGATCACTCGCAGTAAATTCGGGCACGTTTGCGATGAAAATTACAGAAGTTACAGAATTCTGGTTCAAATCATCACTTAAACTATTTGTTAAAAGCAAATCAACATCGGAAAACATAATTTACCGTGTTGTCGCCATTGTCCTGGTCTTATAAAGTCTGTTTGAGGCCCGAGGTTCGGTTTTAATTTTTGAGTCGGTTTTGTTGAATTTTTCGATAATCTTTTGATACGGAGAGGTGTGTTATTTTCAAATTTCTGCTTGATACCATCGACGATCTGGTTAATTTTTTTAAGGCCTTGCTGTAGGCATTCAACATGTTATAACTCAAGCGACATATCGCAAGGTTCTCGCTACCGACATAAACAGACAAATGAGCGATGAATTAACGCACCAATCTTCAGTTCACTCTCGCCAAAGATCTTCACTTTCTCCTTCAGACTGGGAATTTTATCCTTACACAAAAAACAATCTCCTTCGGCCGAGGTAACTTTTTCGGCGTTTCCGCACTCATGGCTACTTATTCCGCTTCTGAGGCAGTTGTCGGTCCTCGCGATTTCGCGCGTGTTATCAATAACATCTTTCTATCACTCAATTTCATTGGTCGAGTTAAGGAGAAAAGAAATGACGTCACGGAAATCGTTTCGGAGCTCGAGATCGCAGACGTTATTTTTCGGAGGTACGACCAGAAATACGTCTGCTGTTCGCAGGCTATTAAAGGGGAAGTATCACGCAAATTTGATGTCATTTCAAAACCCAGAAATGTTGCTCTGTCAAAGAAACAAAAAAGTAACTGTCTAGTTTTGCTATAAATTATCACCCCAGTGCAATAATAAAACTGTCGATTAGTGCCTCTGGCAAGAGACAGAGTAGCTCGGAGTGGATTGAAGCTTGAATGTTAGGCTAACGTTTTTCAAGTTCTCGTGTTTTTGCTTCCAAACTGCGCCAGAACAGATCACGAGTTGTTCCTTTTAAGAACTGGGTTGATTTCTTTCCCTTCGTTGTTCCTGAATGATTTTGTAGCCAAGTAAAGGTCTTATTTCACCATTTTTAACAAAGTGGTCAATACCCCATGATACTTACCCTTTAAAGGGGTTACGTCATCGTCAAGAATAGAGTTAGTAGGTTCGTTTACGCGATTTTTGTTGCAACTTCAGTGCTTCAGTGATATCTATGTGATCAATTGCACTGAAATCGCTAGTTTACAGACGGGATTTAAAACTATAACTTAGCAGGACAAACAATTGCGATAAAATCGCATGTGCACCAAAAATGGGTGGAGAGCCCTTTCGTTATCGTTTCCTTTACTCGTCAGGGTAAACAAGTTTAAAATTATCTACTTTTGAATAATGTCAATGACATGAATTCTTTCCTGAGCTATGAAATGTTTGTAGCCATAAGACCTGTAACTTTCAGAATTTGAGCCAATTGATAGAATTAAGCACTCTATGTACTTTCTTATTTTTTATTGGCATTAATTTTCATTTATTGTTTTTTTAGAATCATCCTTATGAAAAAATTGCTGGTGGAAACGGCAGCGTTAGGAAAGAACACGCCACGGTGTTCAGTAGGCATTATGAAAGAAGAGGCTTAAAAAGATTAAGAAATAAAAATACGATCCTTAATTATACTTGTAATGGGTGCAAAATTAACGAGAACAATAAAATCTAACCTCGTTTATTGTTGGTCGTTTTATTTTTGAATCCGTGCCAGCGACCCATTAGGGAAACAAAACAAAGAGAGGCTGGCGGGTACGTAACCTTTACTATATCCGGACTAGCATTTCTTCCCTGGGGGAGTAATGATGATCGAAGTCACTGTAGTGTGCAACAAAAAGCCCTAAGCACTTACCCTGATGAGTCATTGCGATGAGTCATTGCGATGTCTTGTGTGGTTTCTTTCCTGGTTTTTTGCAAACGATTTCACACTCTATTCTCTTTGATTTTAAAGTTTGGTGATTCCTTTTTGTACTTTCCAGTCTTTTGGTTTGGTCCTTATTTTCCAGTACTCTAGGACTCATAACTTATCATCTTCGAACAGGCTTATAATTAGTGAAGAAAGGTGTGACATAAACCCTATTTAGCCTGGATTTAAGTTCCTGGTCTGAAGTACATGTACATCCCCGTCCTAAACCTTCGTAACTTCAAGACCATTAAGGAGCTCGAGGTGACAATCCACAAAATGGGATGAGATAAAGCCCTCAGCTCGACGGACGATGAATTATTCCTTCTCTTAAAAGTTATTATAGATTACAAAACCTACAAGGCTTCAAACGGTAAAGATTGGGAAACTGTTAAAAGGAAGTATGAAGACAGCATTGAAAGATTTCTCGAAAGATATCCTTCCGAGATTTCCGATGGACAATTGTATTAACAACAGTCAGCTGCCTTAAGGCAGTTAAACCAGGAAGTATGCGGACCAAAACAACGACTATTTGCCTCCTCCGAGTGTTCTTCTAGACCGAAGGACGATAAATTCAACTAGTACCCAAGCTTAATTGCACTGCCAGTACCAAAGGGAACCGGTCCAGGTGTTTACATGGTGACAGATCCATTTGGGACCGAAACGGTTCCAAAACTGGACCTGCTTTTTTGGAGGGGGCCCGTTTCTCGAAAGTTCCGGTAACTTATCGGGCACGGTAAGTGACCCGTTAAGTCCCCGATAATTTTGCGGGTGTTTCTCGAAGCTCCCGTTATTTACGATCCCGATAATTTTCCCGGTAAGTTGTCCGGTAATTTACGGGAGGTCATGACTTCCCGGCTCACTTGCCGCACATTATTACTTCGAAATGGCTTCCTTTTTAGCATAAAATGAATTCCTGTCATGCAAAACTAATCCTACAGCAAGCGATATTGTTTTCTTTGTTGTAATTTGCGGAATTTTCATAAGAAGGAGGAAGTTAGAAATCTGACATGCTACACTAAGATAAATGTAAACATAACCATTGATATAAACAGAGCGATCGCGATGACAGTCGAATTATGTACCGTCCTCGAAATACACAAATGCAGTGTTTGCTGCCTTAGCTAGAGGGAAAAAGAATTCGAAGCTTACGGACGATAGATAAACGAGAATAAAGAACTAAAAAATCGTTCCACTTTTCGCAAAATAGTTGCAGTCGCATTTCAATTGATCGAGCCTTGTTGTGTGGTACAAAAGCCGATTTCGGATCGGTAAAAATAGTGCTTGATGTCTGCCGGAGAAGACGATCAAATCACGCCAGTTGAACTATAGCTATTCATTTTGAAAACTTGTATGAGATCCTTCCTTATTCCCAATTTTCTCTATACTTGCTTAGTCTGCTAACAGTAAATTTGTATCAGTACGAACTGTTGAAATAGGCGTTGAAATAGGACACCACGCAGACACTGTTTCCCCGGCGGTCGCCATAGCTTGCTTAGCTTCATCTCTTCTACAACTTTGACGGAATTATATACTGATCCTGACTATTAGTTTGATACTCACAACAAGAATTCATGTTGATAACATTCATAATCCTTTTCATGTTCTATTTCGCATCCAGGGAGTTTCCTGAAAGTAATTACCGATACCATGCATGATGCAAAATAGTGATCTCTCTTGGTTGCTCCCCTTTGATAAAACGAAAAAGTTAAACTTAGAACGTATTGTGTTGTCCTTCAAAAAGCATGAAGACAGTCCTGTCGCATCCATAACCGTGCTTTTCTCGAATGAATCGAATGGAATAGCCTGGCAATGGTTCCCTATTTTACCGGGCCAGGAAATTGCCGGGAAAGTTTACGGGTGTTTCGAGAAACGCAACATTGGGCCGGATGAAATTTCCCGATAACGGCCCCTATAAGTTAACGGGCCCGGAAATTACCGGGACTTTTGAGAAACGGGCCCCTGATCGGGAACGGATTGACGGATTGAACAGGTCCCGTGTGAACCATTTGGAACCGGTCCCGTGTGAACATAGCCTAAAGGTAAAACTGTTTATAAAGAAAATTGCTGCGACGAAATGGAGCTGCAACGTTGTTGACGGAGTCGTTCAAGGAATAGTCGATTTTGTCACCACGGTTGATAAATAGCGCACTTACATACTCAAGTGTAAGACCATGCAAAAAGATTGAGCTTTTTGTATTTGTCGTTGAGTTCTTAATTTTTCCCGCTCAAGTTTAATAAATAAATCTCTAACGTTAGCATATTTCATATATAGCTGAAGAAGTTACAATTCGCGCATTGTGTATTTTTAAATACGCTTTAAAAAGCGTTGTAAAAAGTTGCGTTAAGTGTTTAGAGCGGTTCAGAAAAGTGTTTCTCAAGTTCGCCGAAAAAGCTCACGTTTTTAATTTAGCCAAGTCTTGCTTCTTGTAACCAACAAAATGTTATCGACGTTTCGCCCAGTTTTCTGACTACCCGCTCTATTTTTTCGGCTGATATATCCATATAATTTCCAAATGTATTGTTGCAGGCCGAAAACTGTATAAAAATGTTTATTATTTACGCCATCGCGCGATTGGCTGAAAATGACAAGTTTTCCGGATTCTATTAAAATTTCTTGCACTTGTGAAAATCTAAATTTTTCGTACTCATAATTTTATACCCCCTTTAAGCCATTATAAAGTTAGAGCTTTAAGATAATTTAGGATTCCATGTTTTCCACGATTACATGCTAATCCAAACATGCACTGAAAATAAATCTTAACACCGACCGGCTATGAGGAATTTCTTTCCGAGCAGAGCAGTTTCATATTCTGTTTTGTTTTGTTTTTGTAGTTTTAACTTGCAGGTAAAACCATGTAATAAACCCTTTATTGACTAAGCTTGTTTGGTCAAGATGGCTGGATATTGGCCTCGTTCTCTTTTGCGCAAAAAAAAGAACTTGGTCAATATTAAGCCACCTTGACTTCACGCTTGGTCAATAACGGATATCAGTATTCAGTATTTTTTGAAAACAAAAGATTAACGACTAACAAGCCAAGATTTTGAGACTTGTTCGAGTTATTCTTATTCTTGTTTAGGAATAACAGAACATGAGGAATTGAAACTTTCAATAAATTAAAATAGAATACTCTTGACGGAGGTGATCTAATAACCAATGCATATACACATTTGCGATTAAAAATAAACATGACGGAACCACGACAGGCGAACTTTTCGAAATTGCCCATTAGTTCACATTTGTGTGCTCTTAGTTCTCGAATTTCGACTGATGCAATTGCGCATGCCAGCAAGGCAAGGGAAGATTATGGCACAATTATTTGTGATTCTGAATTCTTCATCGCTTTGCGAGGCGCAAGATGTCGCCAAAACCGGCAGAAAGCAAGCTCGTCGAGAAAAGGACGAAGGAAATGCGATTTGTATGTGTGGATTTTCCTGTCGTATTGCACGCTGTTTTACCGTTTTATTTTTAACCAGGTAAACCATCCTGTTTTCATCTAATGACATCCTGTTGTCCTTTCATAATAAACGCACGAAACTACTAGAGGAGAGCCAGACATATCATTGTATTCCATTCACAGCTTTATTTAATATTCACATTCGGCAAATCGAGAAAATTGAGGAAAACAGGAATGTTTTTCGGAAATAAAAAATACCAAAATTACTATCGTTTAATACAGGAAGCGGACAATTCTTAACGAGTAATTTCTTCCGCCAACATGTACATGTGCAAGTTATTCATCAATCTTCAAAACCTTCAACGCATTGCCACAACAAAACGTTTGTAGTTTGTGTTAGCTGCACGCACGCTGTATTGCCTTACTTGCACGCCGGCTCGAATTCCCAAAAAATGCGTACCATCACACGCAAGCAAGAGGTAGAAATATGTTGTCCTAGCTCTAACCCAAAGCGATCTCATGGCTATGGCGTCTAACATTACTAACCTTTTGGCATAGGAATGTTTGTATATTTTAACAGACTGTACTACACACTGAAGAATGGTGTAACACCCAGGCAAGCCGTTCCTACAATTGTTGAACTTTAATGGAAATGAACATCCCCCAGTGTCCGTTCGCGTACTTTTCACTAAACGAATTTGCATATGCCTGCTAATGATGATAGAATACTTCCAATCCTAACTCATTTTATTTTAGGTAAGTATATCTGAGCTTACGCGACAGGAAGACAGAGGAAAGAGCGCGGCAAAATGTCATAGAGACCAACGTGACGTCTAATTACCAATAATTAATTATTGGTTGAAAAAAAGCATAAGCAGTGATAGGCAACGTGCGCGTTAGAAATTAGACATTGTGCCGTCCTGCCTACTCTGCAGTAAAGGGGAAGAGAGAGAGAGTCGGGACACTTCATACAGATTGAAATTTTTTTGTGGGTTAGAGAGAAAAATAGTTGGAAAGGAGATTAGCATGTCTAGGAAAGTGTTTCAATGTTTACTGGATCTGTCGTTGGGTGGGTTACTTATTGGGCAGCGAGATGTTTCAGAGATTTGTCGTTTTAATCTACGATACCTTTCTGTCATTCCAAGACAGATTGAGGGAATTGAACTTATTTGGCCTCTTTAACAGAGTTAATAAAAGGCAATGGAACTCCTTTCTTTAAGATAACTTGAACAAAACCGGTCAATTTAATTTTTTAAAAAGTAACTAAACTTCGCCCTTTATTAAAAATAAATCACAGGTACCTCCGTGATATATCGCCTCGAATTGTGTAATAAAAGAACTACTCAATGGCAACCTAATCTAAGAAAACTCTGTTAAATGGATTGAGAGTAATTTTTAGTTTTTTGTGTGGCGATGGATTCAGGCTTTGTTTAGCTGTTCTCAGAACTGTCTGATTTCCCACTAAACTGTCTAGTTATATCAACTAGTAGCTGAACTAATTTAAAGCAAACGTCTAACAGTTGTTTTTAAAAGGTATCGATCAAATTTTAAGGAGATTTCTTAGAGAAACGATCCTTACATCTTGAAAAAGTGCTCTTAATAAGTTTCCCATTTATACTGCCTTCATGCCCAAGGTTGCTAATAAATGCATTTTACGTACAAAATGTACAAATCAGGTACAGTGTTTAGTTAGCTGTTGTTTGTGTTAGGCTGCGTTTTTTTATGGAGCATCATTCATTTTATTTTTAATCACTTGTAATTTGAACCAGTCATTTCAAGGAGATTGTAAGCAGGTCATTCCATCAAGTTTATCGGATTGCAAGGTATGTCGCGTTACAGTCTACATTTTCAACCTTTCAGACAATAATTCGTTGTATGAGAACTGTTATATACAGTATCCGATAGTTTTGCTAAAGACAATGTTAACAGTTTGATTTATTTTTCATTTAAACTAATGATACTCACCTTTTCTCGGCTTAAATTACGGTGAACCGTGAAAATGTAGTTTTGTAATCACGTTTCATATTTTGTTACTAATGTTCGTGGGGAAATTCTCATGGAATCTCAACCTTTGGCTTAAATTAACAGAGGCCGGCAGCCAGCCCAGGAAATTTAATCGCTGGTTGAGTTTTGTTTTACCTTTGCAGAAGAGCTGTTGTTTTCAATAGCCCAGATCCAAGGGTTAGTGTGCTTAAAAATCTGGCCATTGACGCTCTGTAGTATATACTTGCCTTTCAATGAAGATAAAAGGTTTGTTGATATTTTGAAATGGAATTCTGAACAACAACGGTGTGACCGAGATTTCTCCTTTAGGTGGTCCCGATCTATTTATTTGTGTGTTGGTAACATTTTTGAGTCGCTATTTTTTGTAACAAAGATCTAACCAATTGTTTTGATCATTATTATCCTTATGGTTATTTCAGGTTATTTTTAACGCCTTATTTTTACAAACCGAAATGCCCATAATTTTGAAATCCGACGACAGAGTTTTTCTTCTCTTCATCAAATTAGCCTTAGAGCTCTGAAGTTTCATAGCTGCAAGTTTCAGGACAATTGTGACCATACAACTCGCTACCGAAAATGCTGGTTACATTTACTCAGAAAATGCGATGCTAATTATTTAGGTTAGGTGACGTACAACTATCGGAAGACTGATACTGTCAAAGCTTAATGCCACTCAAAGATTGCTTGAAAGAAACTTGGTAATTGGGAAACTACTGCAAACACAGTCAGCGTTTAACAACAAGGACACGTATATGCTACAAACGACTAAAAAATTAATGTCTTATATTCACCTGGCTTATCGCATATCCTTGCCTTTTATTTTCCAAAACAACCTTACCATTACTAAACTTACGTCCATGGAAATGCCTTACCAGTTTTCAATTTTCTTTTCGAGTAACTGCGGTAGCCATTGCTTTTCAAATGCAAATGAAAACCCTTGCGCTTGATAATACATTCAAGATGTCTCGATTTTTGGTGACATTCCTCACTGACAGTTTGTCACTTGGAAATTTATGAGTCGATATATGAAAATCTCATTAATATTAAAATGATGATATTTTGTTTAATTCCCTTTGAGAAACGAGAACATTAGCTGGAACGCCTTGAACGGTACTAGTTCTAAAATCGTAATTTCCAAGTGGGTGCTAAAAATCAAAGAAATTGGTCAAATGTTTCTTAAGAAAACCAGAGAATCAAAAATGTTACCAATTACACGTCAATAAATAAGTTCTGAAATATTTTATTGATCATCAGCCAAGCCCAGCCAGAGCTCGATATTCTCTAACCACAGTCTGCCCACAAACGGTCCAGTTTGAACGCCTTTTGGCACAAAAACGAGTTTAACCGCACCAGTTGTTAAGAAAAGACTGTCATAAATTGTAAATAAATTAGCCGCGTTAAAGGAAATTCCATTGAAAGTACTACAGTAACGTTAATTTCTTTCTTCGCAATCATCGACTCAGATTACTTTAACTAAATTCAATAAAAAATGGAAATTCCTGAAATCTTCTTACTCGCCCATTTATTCTGCAAAGAAGGAAAAGGTTTTATTTAAAGGCTTTTACAGAAAAAGTACTATAACAGATGGAAGTTGTCGATAAATCTCCTCTTTTTTATTGTGGAAATTTTACAAGAAGGTGGATAAGAGCCTTACGGCATTTTAGTGGTAGCAGTGTTTTCAGCTTAGTTATTTTCACTCAGAGCGTTTTTCCAGGGTGCCTCTGAAATTTACCTTGTTCAAATGCGATATGAAATATCTTCCTTGGACGATGTCCTCGCATTAATATTTCGTGTAATCTGCGCGTTAGAAGTTAGACATTGTGCCGTCCTACCTAATTTGCAGTAGACGGGAAGAGAGAGAGGCGGGACATTCCATACACATTAAAATTTTTTTGTGGGTTAGCGAGAAAAAAAACTGAGAAATCACAAGGCTTGTTACTTTTAATAAGGGAGAAGTTACCTTCACTAAAAAGTTTGGAAAGGAGATTAGCATGTCTAGGAACTGTGTGTCAGTGTTCACTGGATCTGTTGTTGGGTGGGTTACTTATTGGGCAGCGAGATGTTTCAGAGATTTGTCGTTTTAATTTACGATAATTCTACTATCTGTCATTCCAAGACAGATTGAACGAATTGAACTTATTTGGCCTCTTTACAGAGTTAAAAAGAGGCAATGGAGTTCCGTTCTTTAAGTTAACTTGAACAAAACCGGTCAATTTTTGGATGACTTAGAGAACCGTATGGTGAAGAAACGGAGGCGTTTGTTTCTTTCCTGTATATTCATTTGTAATAAGTAACTAAACTTCGCCCTTTATTAAAAATAAATCGCAGGTACCTCCGTAATCTATCGTCTCGAATCCTGTAATAAAAGAACTACTCAATGGCAACCCAATCTAAGAAAAGTTTGTTAAATGGAATGAGAGTAATTTTTAGTTTTTTGTGTGGCGATGGAGTTTGGCAAATGCGATTCAGGCTTTGTTTAGCTGTTCACAGAACTGTCTGTTTTCCCACTAAACTGTCTAGTTATATCAACTTGTAGCTGAACTAATTTACAGCAAACGTCTGACAGTGTTTTTAAAAGGTAAGGATCAAATTTTAAGGAGATTTATTAGAGAAACGATCCTTACATCTTGAAAAAGTGCTCTTAATAAGTTTCTCATTTACTGCCTTCATGCCCAAGGTTGTTAATGAATTCATTTCACGTACAAAATGTACAAATCAGGTACAGTGTTTAGTTAGCTGTCGTTTGTGTAAGGCTGCGTTACTTTATGGAGCATCATTCATTTTATTTTTAATCACTTGTAATTTGAACCAAAGTCATTTCAAGGAGATTGTAAGCAGGTCATTCCATCAAGTTTATCGGATTGCAAGGTATGTCGCGTTCAGGCCCGTAGCAAGGCTAAAACAACTGAGGGGGGCTTAGCAAAATGGTGAAACAAAACTTCCCCCCCCCCCCCCCCCCAGTCACTCAAAAACAGACTGATTTGGGAGTTTAAGATGCAACGAGAACAAAAAAAAATACAGTAGATTTAGTAAGTAAAACAATAACTTTGCACCCGGATCACACTCTTATCCGCCTTCTTTTACAAGAAGGTGGATAAAAGCCTTATCGATTCCGTTTTGACATTTTAGTGGTAGCAGTGTTTTCAGCTTAGTTATTTTCACTCAGAACGTTTTTAAAGGGTGCTTCTGAAATTTATCTTTTTCAAATGCGATATTACATATCCTCCTTGATAGGTGTCCTCGCATTAATGTTTCGGTTTCGTTAAAAAACCCGATGAGCTCAGTGCATCCAGTCAATTGGATGCTGGATACTCTGCCAAGAGAAATTGTTTTATTGAACTCATTAGGAAGAGAAGTTGCGTCTGAGTAAAGAGTTAAACAACCAGACAGTTATATAATAATAAAAATTAAAGGTAAAATTTGCGTCAACGCTATTGAAAATTTGAACGTATTCTGATGGTAGGGTACTGATGGTAGATTTGCTACTCTGCGTAAAGCATAAATCAGAGTTTGAAAATCAATTTTACAACTGCCATGGGCCTTATTACCTTACACCAGAAAATATTTTTTTCTGCATTTGCTCAGCTGTTTATCTTGAAAATTGCGATCGGAATGTTGTCGATGTCGATAGGAAATAAAAATTAATCCCGCAAGATTTTTTTGCTATTTAACATTATGGTTTTAACAACAAAACTGATTTAAGACGTACGAAAAATAAACAAAGCTATTATTTTTAAGTTGATTACCAAGTTTTGGTTGGAGTGGAAAATGCGAGTGAAAGAAGAAGAAATTATCCAGAGTTCTACTGCACAGACTAGGCTTTTATTTCACGATTCGTTTGAATTTGTAACGAAGAAAGTAAACAGTAAACGCGCGAATAGAGCGGGGGCGCGCTTAGAGACATTTTGAATTTTCGTAAGCATTTTAAGTTTTGTGAGCAAGTTACTCGTACTATTGTCGTGTGTGCGAAGAGTTTTTGCGAGGCGAGTTTTGGGGGATTTTCGTGAAAGTTTGGTCGGTGTGAGCAGTGTTACCGTTTTGGAGGTGATTTTTGGCCGATTACAGTACTTGTCTTAGAAGAGTTTTCTGCAACCGCTTGCGAAGAGAAATCCTCACCAGTTATTGTCAGCCGTGTATTGGCATACTAATCGTTTTATCCCAGAGGTTTCAAAGAGACCGTTAATATCTCGGCTCAAGAAGGAAGTAAAATTTTGCATGTGAATCATCTTGTGATACTCCATTTTACTCCTGACTCTCAATTTCAAGAAAACTGAAATGAGGACATATACAAGGAGTTAATATATATATTTAGCATACCTCAGTGACCGACTATCACGTAAACGCGCAATCTGATTGGCTACACAGGTGCCGTCTATCGATCGATAGACGGCACCTGGAGCTGTTGAAAAATGGCTTCCCCTTCGTGTTTTCTTAAAGTTTGTGAAGAAGACGTACAAAACGTTTTGCAAAGTGCCATGCCAGAAAAAAACAAAGAAAGCTACAAAGTATGGAATAACGATTTTTAAAGGTAAGTGCAGAACAATTTCCGAAATAAAATGCTTTATTTAAAACCAACAGCAAACCGCGCTAACTAAGTTCGTAAGTAAACAAACAAACTTGTCAAAGAATAGTAACACATGATTGCGGTTCTTGTTTTGTTTTAAATTGGTTTTCAACCCAAAAAGAAATTACAACACCCATAGCCCACTTTGAAAAAGAGTGATGGCCTGGGTCGAGAGTAGCTGCCCAAGCGATTGTGGGAAGGTTTGGGGGGACGTTGGCTATTATCTTCGCATTTTTGCGTCCCCCCAAACAATCCCACAATCACTTGGGCAGTTACTCTCGACCCAGGCCATCACTCATTTTCAAAGTGGGCTATTGAATAACAAACCAAAGTCGAATTAAACACGTGTTTGCAGAGGTTTTATGTGTCAGTGAGACAAACAAATGGCGAACCGTTTAAAGTTTCTTCACTTAAAGCCATCCGAGCGGCCATTGATAGATATTTGAAGCAAGCACCTATTAACAAGCCGGGGTCTATCGTCGGTGATTATGAATTTAAGAAGGGAAATGATACGCTAAATGCAGTCTGTAAAAATCTGATGAAAGAGGGAAAAGTTCGTCCAGTTGTTCATAAAACTATCATCACAAGCGAGCAATTGCAAAAGCAAAAGCTTTTTGAAAGTGGTCAACTAGGAAATGCAGATACAAAAGATCCTAAACAATTACAGCAAACCGCGTGGTTTTACACATACCTGTATTTCGGGAGGAGAGGAAGAGAAAACCAACGCGGTCTCACTCCAAAGATGTTTATCCTCCGCCGAACACCCCAGGGTAGACGATATTTTGAGCTGCGAAGAGACATTCCGGGGGCGGTTTTGTCGATAAAAAACCGGCCACCAAGGCGGCGTAAACGACAACAACGACTAAGCAGTCGGCAAAATGTTTGTCAACTCTTTTCCAGAATTTGAAAATGACAAGGGTTTTGAAATTAAACTTAGTTTGAGCTTAACATCATTTTTTCTTCTACGGTTTGCAAGTTTCTGAGACTGCGCAATGTATGGCGAGATCACTGTGTAGCTTTGTTTTAATTGATGAATGAACTTTGATGAATGAACTTTGCAAATGCGCCAGTTTGACAGCGCGCGCGATTTAGCATGCATCATTGCACAAATGTATCAAAATTTTTAAAATAAAAAGATTTTTTTGCTTGATAGATCGATCACTGAGGTATGCTAAAACAATTAGACGGCTCGCTCTCGGTTTCTATCGCCTTTGATAGTTCGCCCCTCGCCAACTATCAGCCGATAGAAACCTCTAATTGTTAAATATACTTCAAAAAATTGTGCCTAGACAATTTCTTTTTTTGTTTTACTTCTAAATTTACTTTGCTGCTGAATATGTGTATTGGCAAATGAATATTATTGTAGAGTATGCAATCTAAAATCGTTATAACAGACGACTTCGCAACTGGAACTGTTTTCGCTGAAAATTACGTTGAGAGGGGTTGCAATAATTGAATAAATAAAAGCTACAACTATTAGCCTTAGCAAGTTTGAAAAATTGATAAAGGTAGACACATTTTTAAAAAAAACCTTAAATTTAAAACTATCTCGTTAAGAATAGTATTTTAAACAAATCTGTATAATATCGATGAATAAATAAAGAAGAATTCCAAAGTAGTTCCATGCCAGTACAAATCTCTTGCAACCCTCTGTTAAATCCATACACTCTTAAAATTGACCTATGCTTTTGAAGGTGTTGCTATGGTTTCCTTTCCGAAGAATAAAGCAAACCCTCTTAAAACAAATTAAAGATTGTCCATGTCATGACGTAGTTCAGTAAATTAACACCCACTTGCTGAGGACTCATTTAAATTACGTAGGCCGATATGAGTGACAATGTACGAAAACTTAGCTCTTTAAGGGCTTTTCTCCTGATGTAAAGAAAACGCACTGATTCTGTGGCTTAAAGTTAATATAAAATATCAAGTATATGTCAAGAAATATGCGTGGACTATGTTTCCTTAGGTTTTATGTATTTTACAAACATAAAAAACACGCTGTATTCACACGCTTGCTGTGGCATTTCGCTCTGGTCTGTAGTGAATTCAAAACCCTGATTGGCTAAATCGACGTTCAATATTTGATGTTATGCAACGATTGCACGCTCCTTTATTTGAAGTTTTCTTTTTTCAAAAATGAAAGAGCAAACTTAATAATTTTATCTTTCCTTTGCTGTAACGATCATGTGCCGAACCAATTGCAAGTAGTATTAAGCTTTTGCCAGTGTTATGGCGTTTAAATCACCTTTTTCGGCAGATTTCAATCAAGCCCGGAAAAATCTTAAGGTACGACAGAGCTTGCCGCGTAATTCAACCTAGGAGCGAAAATATATCATGCACAGCGTATAAACCTGCCGAAAGCGTCTGGCAAAAACAAAATAGGAATAATCTACCCGTCTTCCATTAATAGTTCTCTACGCTGCACCTCGTTCAATGATACGCCGGAGAAATAATTTGCCCTCGTAGACATACATCTTCCTGTCACGAATAAGCAATTTATAGACTGAGAAATAGCTACTTGTACTACCCGAGCAAGCAAGAGTTATAGAAATCTCTAGGAACGTGCTAAGCCCCCGGCGGTTACTACAGCCACTACCTTCGTTGTTCTTTGAGGCTCCCGCGTGCATATAATTATAACTCACAAATGCGCTCGGTTGTATTTGCTATCGTCTTTTAAAATAATTTCTTATTAGGTTAATATTCTCGTGATATCTTTTTATTTTATTTTTTTTTAGCACACCGAGGGTCCTATGTGATCTGTTAACCTTCTTTCTATTTTAGTACAAGCCTTGGAATTTGTAATATATAAATATTCATTCTAGACTTGTGCAATTTACCAGTTTTAACATTTGCATAGCAAATATGAAGGTAATATTAGTTTGCATTCAGTATATACTTAGCTGTTCATTGAGCTGTTGCATTTCCCAGCGATTTGCGCAATTCTGCAAGAAGTATTATTCCTTGTCCAAACTTTTGTAGCCGAAATTAAACTTGACACATCTAATAGATTTTTCTTCGTTCTTCTTAAACAGAAACGAAGAGAACCAAAGTTAAATAAGTAAGCTATCCAGTATATGCCTAGTCATTCAATGACCCGTTTGACTTCCCAGTGAACTGCAAAATGCAACAATTTTATCAAGCGGTAATAATTACAACAAACTCGAGTTACAAACTCTTGTTACTGTCTTCTAAAACTTGACTTATAGAGGTTTATAGTGAAATTAAAAATAAAATATTCTTTATTCTTCAAAAACTGTTGTCTTATTTCCCCATTCACTTTTAAGCCCAAGAAAAAATCCATTAAAAAACTGTGCAGAACAAAATATAGTGTTTGGTCAGCTGCGGTCTGCATATGGCTGGGCAATATATTCAAGAATTTTTACTCATACCAATTATACACCCAAGTCATTTGGAAGGTGTTTTCGTCTAGTTCACTTCATCTCTTGGAAAACCGAAAGGTGGGTTACGACGCAATTCAATAATTTTTGATAGTTACGGAGTTTGTGATTTTATACGAATTAACGTTTATTTAATGTTAGTTTCATCAACCATGCATGGGTAGTTTTTTGACTGCAATTTGTTTTAGCCACACGGAAATGTTTAGTTTAACTACTAACTTTGCGTGAAATGAACCAGTCCCTCTATACTCGTGATACTAAATTGTTTCGTTTCTTTTACTGGACATGAGTTGAAGCCCGCTCATTATGACTCTTTTTTTGTGACCAAAACAATTGTGACCAAGGCAATTTGGATTTAAAAATGAATGAAAATACCTCTATCACGCAACCTTCAATCCTTAAGGATATATTCTTAATAAATTCACTCCGTTAAGAGACGACCAATTGCCTGTTGAGTTTATTAAACGACTAAAGGAAATGAAAAAAATAATATGGCACCGGAAAAATCGAAACCCTTCTCGATGATTCATCCTCTTTAAGCAAATTTTATTTTAGGTAGATACCACTACCGGAAGAGTATCTTGTTTAAGCTATTCCTTATACTGAGCTTCAGTCTACGTTTCTCTCTTCCTTTGACGTTTTGAAACTGGCTTCCTACCCCCTCCCTATAGGCCGTACTAAGTTTACATAATATTGTTTTCCCAGAATTAAGGTTTGTTTTTATCCTTTACTCTTGCCTACTTTCTTCTGTCTGAGGCTTGAACAATCCAGAACGTCCGACAATGGTTGGTGGTCACTTGAATGAATTTTTCGGTTATCAAATCGGATGTGTAAAATTTACTAGACTGAGTACTTCGACGCATCAATGTAAAGACATTAACCCCTTTAGTAGTTAAATTTTGGGGCAATATTCATGGAACATTATTAATATACTGATGCATTTTTGTATTAAAACAATTCAAGACTATTTCGCGTGAGTATTTGCGCTTACAACAAAATTAAGCGGATTTAGAGCATTTCAAATGAATTCCACATTTTCTTTTAAAAAGAAGATGACACTAATCTTTTACAAGGTATGTAGAAAGAACAAGAAGCAAAATCTAGTGAAACTGGTGAGAACTGAACCTTTCTTCAAATCAAACTTGAACATGTTAATTCAGGATTATGTTCGATTCAGACTTACAAAGAAAGAAAAAACAGGAGTGCTACACTTCGGGGTACCTTTTACAGCTTCAGGTGTGATCAATTTAAAAGGGCTAAGATGGAGCAAAAGGACAAGAAATTAATTACGACAGCTGCCTCTAAGTTAACGCAATTGAACATTATCTGTGTAATTTCTTTATGCAAGAAACAAGATCGCTCGCTGCCTTAAAAGCAGGTTTATTCTGAACAGTTCCGTTTTTACGGCTTCGTAGTTAACTGAGTGCTCTTCGAAAGTTCAGATCTCATTTAACAAAAGCAAAACTTCCTTCCATCATTACTCTTTCTAAATGGTAATTTTATTGTTGCATGATATAATACTGGATAAAATACTGACGTAAAAAAATCAAGGGAAGTGTAAAAACCAGTGTTTCATAAATGAATTTATGCGTTCCCTCATAATGTAGTGGCCGAAAATATACCTCCCTTTAAAAAATATCAAACCTTAGCTGAATAACAATTGCCTCATGTAAGTCACTTTTAACAATACACAGGTCGACGAGGCTAAAGGTCTGTAAAGATGAAGACTCTCGTTTTCCTTTTGCTCATTCTACAGATGGCAGATCTGTGCGACTCTCTTTCAGGTAAGCGAGGTATTTTTACAAATTGGCTTTTTTTATTGTCAAAACAAATATAATGATATTTTCGGATAAATTCTTAGTGTTTGATTTCAAGTTCAACCCATAAGGAAATTTTGCTGCACCGGATGCATATGGTTCGTTAAATAGCTAAAATTCCTGTCGAGGTTGTCTGTTAAAATTCAAATACTATGGACTGAATCCTTTCGTTTATCTTTGAATACAATCCATGCCAACATTTAAAATGGAGCTTCGAAAACTCATAAATAGTTTATAAGCCCATTGAACTATCAAATGGTCGATAAAACATCACGTGCAGTGGTTTTAAAACCCGATAAAACCTCCATGCGGTGTTTAATGTTTTTCCTATACGCTAATTTCCAACGTTCACAAATGCATCATTGTTATGAACTCTTGACACACGCTTTTCCAAGAATGTTTTTGAAGCCGTTCAAAATTCTCGCAGCACTCGTTTTATCGGGTGTAAAACCACTCGTCTGCGCCTAGTGGTTTTAAATCCCGATAAAACACTGCTGCTCGTGTTTTAAACATTACATAATAAGTGTCTAAATAAGTGTTATGAGTGTAAAGTGTAAAATGGGTTAAACTGATTTCTCCCTTGTTTCCTGTGTTGTGCATGTAAGGATATGCTAATAGTGTTCACCCTTTAACCTATATACGTTTATTATGACCACTTCATACGATTACAGTAATAGCCTGCGTATAAGAGCCTGGGTTTTAAGAACCTGTTAGGCTAAAATTTTCATTTTAAGCCCCCTCCACATAAGAACCCATTTAGGCTGAAATTTTAAGTTAGGTTCTTATCAGTGGGGTTGCTGTGAAAGTGAATCATCAATTTAAAAGTAACTTGACATAACTTTTTTTTTCTTTCAAGCTCAAGTACCATGTTGTATGTCTATTGTAATTGCCATTATACTGTATTATGAGATGATATTTATGGTATATATAGTATATTCAGATGAAATTTATATGAAAATATAAGAACCTATTTAGGCTAAATTGGAATTTTCAGGTTCTTATACGAGGGCTATTACTGTACTCCATGAAATGCACACGAGTATAATATTGTTAATCTTCAGTTTCATACGATCACGACTAATATTCATGGCAACCCTGAACTAGCGTGGCAATGCCCAATTTCGTTAAAAAATTAAATACACGCGAGATCACGACTAATATTTATGGCAACTCTGACCTAGCGTGGCAATGCCCAATTTCCTTAAAAAATGAAATACATGCGAGACGAACAGATTAAAATTACCAAGTTCTTGTTATCACCATCATGAGCATTATTATCTCTTTTTTGTTGTTTTTGTTTTGTTTTTGTTTTTGCAGTTACGTTCTTGGATATGTACGTTAAAAGTGAAGGTTGCGAGGATAGATTTAAAACAGCAGGCACATGTGGTATTGCTTATATCAAGGTGCAAAGGGTAGAACGATCACTTAAAAACAGGGGACATAATGTTGTTGTTGTGGACGGTACAACAGGTATGCCAAAATGCAGTCTTTCTTTGCAACTGGTTCCAACGCGGCTGCTTGACTATCTCGTGATTCCGAAAACAAAATAAAAGACGTAACACATAGCCGATTGCATGACGACATTCCACGATAGCCCATTTTACAGTTGTGTGCTAAGTGACCTGGCCTTGGATTGTAAGTGAGGCTGGGGGTGACCTTGTTTTGATACAAACCTCAGTGCTTTTCATATGTAGATCATGCTGCTGTTGTGCGAACTAGTTTGCATTTACATATGATATGAATAGCAGTGAGGTTTGTATCAAAACAAGGTCACCCCCAGCCTCGCTTCCAATACAAGGCCAGGTCGCTAAGCACACAACTGTAAAATGGCCTATTGCTTATGCCGATTTCTGGCTAATTTTTGAATTTTTCTGAAAGAGGAAAAATTGAGTTGCACGATTTGTTTTTTTAAACATCTCAGTGGTCGAATATTCCAAGTCCTTAAATTTAAATCAGTTGATAAAAACGCTTTCAAAAGACACAATTACACTATGTGAATCTAAAATTATTATAATTCTAACATTGTTACGTTTCATGTTCATTTTGTTGTCACCGTTTATCATAATTAGTATTTTTGTCTACTTATTATCAATTCAATTTCAAACGCTTTGTACATTAAGTAACTGACGATGACAGAAGTCCCTGCAACCTTGAAAGTTTTGTCGTTTTCTTTAAACGTTTTCCAAAGACCCATTTTGTAACCTATTCGTGGCACGTTCACAGACTACAGTTTAATTTCAAACGCCCTCGTCATCGAATCAATATATAGTGCCAGGAAAACCATTTACACCTAAAAGGGGGTTGAGTGGAAGTGTTGCATAGTAACCTCTTATTCGTGACTACAACGTTTTGGTGTGAGGGTTAAGTTTTGTATCCTTGTTGTTAAATAGGGATTTTCGTATCTCACTTTACCGACTAAATAAAGTGTATCGTATTGTTTTCTTAATTTCATGCGTTATACAAATTATTGGCTTCAAAGAAGCAAAGTTAAAGAAAAACGAATAATGAAAAAGAAAGTCTTAATTCATTTCAAATATTTTTTCCCCAAATACTGAACTATAACTTCATCGACACCTTCTTATTTCCTACGCAGGTGCCTTTATCGACAGCAAGTCATTTGATACTGAGAATGATACTACTGCTGGTGAAATGATGAGAGATTATCTCAACTCCATCACTGGGGAGTAAGTCTCAACCCTTTTGTCTTTTGTCCACTAGTTGTACATTTTATGGAGGCTGATTGGGATTCATTTTCGGGCCTTTAATTTCAAAAGATTGCGATGGATTCAGCTTATACACTTTCAGGTTATTCTTTCTTAAATGGCATACTTTTCAAAGGGTATTCTTTAATCATTAATTGGTTTTAAAGTACAGTCCCAAGTCTTTCTGGTCCTTGCTCTCCAATGTCCAAGAAAAGGTCTTAACTCTGTCTCTGTTGTATTTTGAGCAAAAAAGTGAAACACATAAAACAATTTTTGCTTAACAAACCCATTAGATGTTCAAAAATGGCTAAGGTTCATTTCAGGTGTACAAACCCCATAAATTTATCATTTAGAACGACAGACTTTGCGGACTTTTTCAAAGACCCCAACAAGGCCAAGCCGTAAAAATCGGTCATTCTAGTGGTAACTAATTTATAAATTAACTAATTAATTACCAATCGATTATCCATTGGTTAAACTATTTCATGAGGGTGGAATAAGGCAGTTGATTTTGCTGACTTAAACTTGACCATCATTTTATTAACAACATCTTAACTAATTTCTCTTTCTCATTACAGGAAGATCGTTTTGATTGCAACTCAAGAAAGTGCTTCAAATTATTGGCATGCAGCGGCTGACGCTCTCAAGAGACTGGGTGCTACTGATCCCATATTGAGCGAATACCGAAGTTCGTTTGCTTTTATTGGATACGCAGGGGAGCAGAAACCATTCTGGATTACACAAGAACAGGAAAAGAGAGCCGAGGGACAAAGCATAATCAACTTGAGGGTTTCACTAGAGCAGGGACCACCCGGTAGGTCTATTCATTGACGTATAAATCTGAGCTGATTTTCCAAAAGGTGGCCACAAACTCAAAGGGCCACTTCTAGCAGTTACCCCTCCCCTAACACCCACCGCTGGCTGGACTTCTGCTTGAGCTACCCCAGAATACACTGGACAGTGAAAGGCTGCCTGACATTGATCTTTCACCCTAAAAGAAACCGACATGTTCTTTAGAGACCACAAAAAGAAGTCTCCTTGACTGGAGAATGGCAAATCAAAAAAATTCAGTAAAGTCAACACAACAAGCCAATTCATACCCACCCCTCCCCCCCTCCAGCTTTGCACTCCTGACCCCTCTAATGCCATTGGTTTTCAAGGCCAGACCCTGGCCTGTTTGATGGCATAGCAGGTGACGCGGCCCCCCCTCAAATTTATTCCAGCGCAAGACGTCGAAGTTTCTTGGCTGTTTTCAGCTCACAGGCAGACTTCGTCTGCCTGTGAGCTGAAAACTATAGCCACCTTTTGGAAAATCAGCTCAGAAATAGAAGGAACACAATGTTCCTTCCCTGTGTAGCGTTTATTATTTCGCTTTGTTTTTTATTCACTCTTTTGCTTATCACCGCAGTCTTAAATAGATTCATATGTTAGCGTTGCCTTGTCTTGCACTGAGAGGAAATAATCGTGTGCTAAGAATCTCTTCTCTCCTTGTTTCTTGGAAAAGACAACATAATGAACGTTTCTCTTCGGAGTGAAGGCTGTGAGGATTCTGGTAGATTTGGATGTGGTAGAGGTTACATCATAGTCAACGATCAAGAGTACTCTGTCTACTCAAGAGGGTTTAATGTGGCCACCTTCTCAGAGGAAGGTAAGTTGTTCGTTCGTGCCGATTTTTCGGTTAAATAGACGTCCAAACAAACAAACAAACAACTAAGAAAGGCAAGGCAACAAGAAAAACCTTTTGAAAAACCATTTATGGATTCATTCACTGATTCATTCATTCATTCATTCATTCATTCATTCATTCATTCATTCATTCATTCATTTTTTCAATCGTTCGTTGGTTAATTGGTTCGTTCATTCCTTCGTTCATTGGTTCGTTGGCACGTTCGTTATCCTTTCGTTCATGCATTCATTCGTTCGCTAGTTCATCTATCTATCTATCTATCATCCGTTCACCCGTCTGTCCGTTCGTTCATTAATTCATTTATTCATTCGTGTTGTAAACAATCAGTAAATCAATCAGTCAGTGGGTCAGTCAATCAGTCAATGAAATAATCCTTCAGGACGTCTGCTCTTCTAGCCAATCAAGCAAAACAATCAATTAATCAATCTATCAATTTAAGTTGTACCGAATATGAAACAATTTCATCTACTTCTTATTCTGAAGGTGTATTCTTGGAAAGCAGAGGATTTGACACCCACAAAGTCCCAAAAGCTGGAATAAGTGCAGCAAACTTCCTGAATAGCCTGTCCGGCGAGTAAGAACTTTACACCTTGCTTAATTTCTAAAGTCCAAATGTAATAATAATTTGATGATCCTTTCAATGATGATACGTTGTTATATTCTATGATATACTGACAAGATAAAACCATGAAATATTAGATTATTCCAGCCACCCCTTCAAAATCACCATTCAGGTTTTCAAGATCTCTTGGTTGACAGTTATGACAAAAAGATCAAAGCATTCCAACATAAGGTGCTGATGGATGACTGGAAATTTGATGTTTTGCCACTTATAACATTATCAGCATAAGAAAATGTAAATCATTTGTCTCCAAGAAGTTAAGAAGAAGAAGAAGAAGAAGAATATTTATTGAACAATTTTGATAAAATTTGTTTTTGAGGTGATTAGAATTTTTGAGTTAGTAAATCTTGCCTTGTTCAAAGTATGACAACGTTTTTACTCTGTGGCTATCATTTTAACTTATCTTCCACCCCACAACCTCCCACCCCCACCCCCCGTCTTGGCCTTCTGAAACTGACTGCAAACCCCTCATTAGAAGCACTTGGTGCGATCAGGGTCTATCATTATGCCATTTGGCACAATTTAAGATTACCTGCCAGCTGCTTTATTAAAATTGGCACAACTTTTAAAAGTCTGGTTAAGCCACAATTATGAAACCTAAATGGAATAAGCACAGTCAAAAAGCAATGACGTGCTCCTGAGTTCTTTTAGCCACAATTTACGCTATGAACTACAGCTACTACTACTACTACTGTAGGAAAGTCTGTACAAAGAGGAAAGATGTCGGCTGTATTATACAGCAGTTGTTCCTACTACTTTGTCGGTGACGTCACGAAGAAAGTTTCCAGTTTTGCTTAAATGTAATCCATGTAACATCACAACATTCATCGCACAAGACCCTTCCGCTGTTGCTGCTGTTGTTACTACTACAAGTACTACTACTACAAGTACTACTACTACTACTACTACTACTACTACTACTACTACTACTACTACTATTACTACTACTACTACGTTTAGACACAATTTTTAGTTTCAACACAATTTGCTTTTTACAGGAAAATTGTACTTGTCGCGGTCGGAGACGAGGCCCAAGCGCGCGGTAGAGCGGTTCTTGATGAGCTACCGAGACTTGGCGCTTACGAACCAATCGTGCTAGATTACAGGGGTTCATTTGCCCTCGCAGGTTATGCGGGTTCATTCACGCCTCCGTGGATTCGCCAGGCACAAGCTTTGAGAGGGCAAGGCCCGAGTATAGTGACGACAACGATTGAGCCAGGTAACTTTTCATTGATAACTTAGTTAACAAACTTGCGATATGTAAATGAATGTAAATGCTAGTTACCGATATGGGTCAGAAAAAGACCGAATTCTTTGCATTATCGTGTTTGGACCAAGTGTTCCATTGGATTATTAACGTTTGGAATTTTTCTGGCAAAGCTTTTTGGATGGTGGTGTTATCGCCAGCACAAACGTCGTCAATCTTGCCTACGGCATGTACTGGACGGAAATGAAGTTATAGTAGGGGAAGTGAATCGATGTACATAAAAGCGCAACGAAGCCCACTTCATTCATTTTAAGTTGAGTTTGAGGCAATTCATGTGCCCACGTGAGATCTAACAGTTGATACTAGAGGGATCGTTATGTTTTGAATGGATTGTAAGTGGTTACAACCCAGTTCACTGGGCGTGTGTAAAACGGCACCAAACAAATAAACTCAGAAAGAAAAATGCACGTGGTTTGATGAATACATAATCACCGGCTGTAATTATGCTTTTATTCATAGTTGTCGATGAATGTGAAGATTACTGAACCAGAAAACAGGTAAATAAACTTATACTTAGTAATGCACGGAAAGAAGATCTTAGCAAGGACTATTGGGATCCAAAAAAGGAAATTGGTTGTTACTACGCATATTTCAGAGATAATTAAGAAACAATGATTCTAAAGACATGTAAAAATTACAAAAATTAGATTAATTCTAAAGAGTATAAAATGCATGACAACGTACGGCATTATTTTCTCAAATTGAAGCCTAAGCCTAAAAAATGCGAGGTTCAGTCGAATACGGCCCATGACATAATAAGATCTGCTTATCCTGCATAGTCATAAACCGCACAAAAATAAACCAAGAAACCCGAGTTTCCGGGATACCTAGAATGCATGCGCAGGGTGAAAGGGAGGCCCCGTCCTTAAAGGGGGAAGTATCACGCAAATTTGATGTCATTTCAAAACCCAGAAATGCTGCTCTGTCAAAGAAGCAAAAAACTAACTGTCTAGTTTTGCTATAAATTATCACCCCAGTGTAATAATAAAACTGCCTCTGGCAAGAGACTGGGTACCTCGGAGTGGATTGAAACTTGAAAAATGTTAGGCTCACTTTTTAAAAGTTCTCGTGTTTTTTCTTCCAGACTGCGCCAGAACAGGTAACGAGTTGTTCCTTTTAAGAACTGGGTTTATTTCTTTCCTCTCGTTGTTCTTGAATTATTTTGTAGCCAAGTTAAGGTATTTTTTCATCATTTTTAACAAAGTGATCAAAACGCATGATACTTACCCTTTGAAGGGGCTACGTCATGGTCGAGAAAACAGTTGGTAGGTTCGTTTACCCGATATTTGTTGCAACCTCGCGCAAGGCTGCGGCTTCAAAGTGCACGAGTCAACAAGTTGCGGCGTCACTGTTGTTATTTCAGCTCGACGTAAGTGGGCATTTTCTGAAAAATCCTGTATTGATTTATTGATATGTTTGCTCGAAACCTCTGCGATATCTAAGCGATCAATTGCACTGAAATTGCTAGTTTACTGACGGGATTAAAAGCTATTACTCCATCAGGACAAACAATTACGATAAAATCGCATGTGCGGTGTAAACAAGTTTAAAATCGTCTATTTTTGAATAATGTCAATGACATAAATTATTTCCAAAGCTATGAAATTTTTGTAGCCATAAGACCCGTAACTTTCAGAATTTGAGCCAATTGATAGAAAAAAGTACTCAATAAACTTCCTTATTCTTATTGGCATTAATTTTAATTTATTGTTTTTTTTAGAATCATCCTTATGAAAAAAATTCAGGTGGGAACAGCAGCATTAGGAAAGAACACGCCAAGGTGTTCAGTAGGCATTATGAAAGAAGAGGCTTAAAAAGATTCAAAAGTAAAAATACAATCCTTAATTATACTTATAATGGGTGCAAAATTAACGAGAACAATAAAATATCTAGCCTGGTTTATTGCTGGTCTTTTTATTTTTGAATCCGTGCCAGCGACCCATTAGGGAAACACAAAGAGAGGCCGGCGGGTACGTAGCTTTGATTTTATCGACAAGCATTTCTTCCATGGGGGAGTAATGATGATTAAAGTCACTGTAGTGTGCAATAAAAAGCCCTAAGCTCTAACCCTGACGAGTCATTGCGATCGTCCAATATGCCGCACTGAACGTTGGTCTTGTGTGGTTTCTATCCTGGTAATTAGCGAACGATTTCACACTGTATTCTCTTTGATTTTAAAGTTTGGTGATCCTTTTTGTACTTTCCAGTCTTTTGGCTTGGTCCTTATTTTCCAGTACTCTAGGAATAGGTTTATAATTAGTGAAGAAAGGTGCGACAAAACCATATTCCGCCTGGATTTAAGTTCCTGGTCTAAATTACGTGTACATCCCCGGCCTTAACCGTCGTAACTTCAAGAGCATTAAGGAGCTCGAGATGACAATCCACAAAATGGGATGATGACGTTATCTATACTGCACGGTCGCCTTCTTAGATTACTCGATTTATCAAAAACCGCAGGAAACTGTCCAAATTGACTTAAACGCAATCAAAGACTGTAACAGAAGAATGCAAATATTAACCTGAAAACTTAAAATTTTCATTAAAAAAATCCATGAAATTTTTGAGAATGTGGCTCTCAAAATCTTGTAGAAGAAGAGAAGCAGTAAAGTTTGGTAGTACTTACTATAGCCAACTCAGGTACTCTATACTCTTTACCCCTCGGTTATTTGGATATTTGTATTGGATTGGATCATTTCGTTTCTGATTTCTCCCATGTCATTTTTTAGTTTTTCCGCTTCTTTTGTCAGAGATTCAGCTTGTTCCAGTTCTTTTTCTTTTTCGTTACGTTGTTTTAAACTTCATCCTTATTTTTTTTTTTCAAAAATGGACTCTCCCAGTGCATTTTAAATTTCTTTTGTAAGTTCTGGATTTAGCTGTTGTTCACCTGTAGTCTTTTTTGTTGTATTCAGGCCATATGCCTTTTTGCCCGCGCCAAACATTTTGATTGGCCGGGTATTCTTTCGTATTTGGGGTTGTTAAAAAACCTCAATCGCGCGCATGTTTGGAAATTCATTTTGTGTTACAACCCACGGTTGTTACTCTTTTCTTGCGCGCTTAGCAAATGTGATTCCTTGATGTATGAAGTCTCCAATAACCCGCCCTTTTCGTGCTGCATTGTTTGCATTGGAATATCTTCACCACCAGAAGGTCCTGGTGCGGACGCGGAGCCTAGCACAAAAAGATTTGTTTCGTTGGGGTCTTGGTAAACATCGTCATTGTCTTCATTCAAAGTCGGATCGTCCTTGTCAAAAACAAGGTTGTCATACCTGCTATCCGCCATTGCGAATCATATTTTTCGGTAACATTTATTTTCAATTTAACATTTGATTAGTGCAGTATAAACATGTCAATCCAAGAAACTTTCGTCCAACGCACAATGAAAAAAATCTTGGCGCCAGGAAGGCCGAGCGAACAAAAAAGCGCTGAACCATTGGAAAAAGCGAAGCCGACCCCGGCGATATTCTGTTCGTTTCGGTTCCCAAGCCCAACGAAAATGATGTCCTCGTGCCCGGCTCGCTCGCACTTATCTTTGACATTGACTTCACTGGCGGGACGCCAACAACTGCCTCTTGCAAAACGTCATAGGCTCTCTGGTCGAAAAGCTGGTGGTAAATTACAGGGGCACCGTACTGCAGGACACGGTGAGGTACGGCATCTTCAAGATCTGGGAGGACCTCTTTCTCTGCTTTGCTCTCTGCTCTCTGCTCTGCTCGAGGGCATCCAGAGCGAAACCCTCAGCAAAATACGCAAAATACGCTTAGACGCGGGGAACAAGCCAACCTCGGGCGTTGCCGCGAAAAACAAGCTGGAAACGACCAGACCACCCCAGACCCCCAGATCTTCGCCGACCACGAAGTCATTTACCCCCAAGCCCTTTTCAACGACCTCGTGTTCGAGCTGACCCTTGCACCGGCCTCGCAAGTAGTCACTGCGGGCACCAGGGACACAGAAAAGTATACAGCCCTGACCTGACGAAAGTCATCGTCACGGTGAATAGCTCACCCAACATGATTTACAACGAAGCTATGGTAGGGGGAGACATTTGGGAGGAGGTCAGCCGATTCTTTTTGTAGGAAAAAAGCAAAATACAGCACATGATTTTGACGAAGTTCTACACCAATGACAAGTTCGGCTTTTGATTGTGAAACAGCCGGGGTCCAGCTCGAGCTTGAGCGGAAAGCCAGCGGCTCGGGAAGTGTGAACTGCCACATTTTTGTCATCAGCGACTAGCAGATGAGCATAATGGGGCAACGCTCAACGCTCTCATTGTTGGTCCGACTAATTCAGGCAAATCAAGGTTCGTGGTACACCAGATCTACGGCCCCTTCTGCGGCAAGTTTGAATACAAAGTGTATCTGCCTGACATTCGCTCACAACAAGACCTTCCAACGAATTGGTGAAAATGATCCACGAATGTTCGTCTTGATATGTAAGCAGTATAATAATATATAATATATAATAATAATAATAATAATAATAATAATAATAATAATAATAATAATAATAATAATAACAATAATAATTTACCAATTTATATAGCGCCAAATTTCATTGAAATTCGACTACTAGTAGTTTCCTACCTTGTCATTAACATAATACAGTGACGCACGTGGACCAGCTGCTGAGAGATAAACCGCTCAAAACAGCGTTTGGAAGCAATGAGAAGCCTTGAAAACACAGCAAAACACACCGGGTAAGCTTTTTTAGACTTGAGTATATTCTTTGTGGGTTTTTTAGGGAATATTGTTGTCTAAATTTCGATTTAATTTTAACTCCATACAAACCCTTAAATCACGCCTGCGTGGTAACCTGTGTCACATACGCTTTGGTATCCTGTGGTACAAAAGTCTGATTTCAAAGCTGAAAGAGCAAAAGTTCTCTTATCTCGTGTTCTCTTTTCGTTACCCATATGGTTATGAATTATTCTGGATTTAAAAAATTGGAATTTGTATATATTGTCATTGTAACACACTGTTATGCAGATACACAATGGCTGAAGAGGTTGCGATTGCAGAAGTTATGAATTTGTTGGAAGCCGACCCGTCGGGTGAAGCTGGATTGGATGTTGTGCCAGCCACCCAATTTGTGGCGCCTAACATTCCAGTTCTACGTGAGCAGCGAGCTTTGCTGGTGTCGACAGGCAACGCCAAAGAAGCCATCGGAAGGCAGTTAACACACGAGTAGGTCAAACGCCTGAGCGACAAAGATGTTGAGAAATTCTAAATCAAGGCAAGAGACTTACGTGGGTTCAAAGACAACTGACAGCTTGATCGACAGCTTCATTTTTCTTCTAACCAAAGCGGCCGGAATGGCCGTCGATATCTAGGACATCAACGCTTATCAAAAAGAACTCAGAAACGACTACATCATCACCGAAGAGCTCTCCAACCTGGCCGGCAACCTTGTTTTGAAATAGGGGAGGTTTCTTTTTCTTTCTTCTTTTTTTAATGTTTTTTTTTTCTTTTGTATAAGTACAACACATTACTTACAACACTAACACTGCTCACAATACTAAAATTATTTACAAGACTAAATTTCTACCAATGCGTAACACTATTTATAATGTAGTAACATTAGTTACAATACTAACTTTAAACGTAACACTTATGTTAGTTATGCTAGTTATTTTTACAATACATCTAATTTCTATTCACCTAGTTTTCTACAGTTTGTCACTGAGGGAGAGCACTGCACCGTTATTAAATATCTGAAGCGTACAATCTATATTTTTTTCCATTTAAGATTGTGGCTGGTCTCGTTTTTATTTTACTTCGTTGTTTTCCATTTTAATCGATAATTAAACGTAGTTGATCTTATTGGTGAATATTCTGAAGGAAGGATGGGTACATTTTTGGCGACAATCATAATTATATTGCTTAACTAATATTACAAGATAATTTAATAAAAGAAAATCTTCCTTTATTTGCCAGATTCCCAAAAGAATATCAGTATAAGAAAGTTCCTCTTAGTCTATATTTATTTTTTTACACCAACAAATAAAGTCCAGCCAGAAACTCGTAGTGTAGGAGCACGTAATAAATAAATGTTCGAGGGATTCGTTCTCTTGTCTACAGAATGTGCATAATGGTGAAGTTATAAGACCTATTTTTCTCAGGAATGAATTCGTTACTAAGTATCATCTAAAATTTTATATTGGAATTCCCGCGATTTTGAATCCACGAGGACTTTAAATGGCAATTTGTTTATTTCGTGCCAATCTAAACATATACCTGAGTACAGATCTTTTAACTTGTTTTGCGCAGTTGGAGTGCTTTCATACTTTTCATACTCATAGGTTTCTTGCTGTGGCCATCGCAGCGTTGATCACCACAAAACATATTGATTTGAAAAGAAGGGATGTTGTAAAATTGGAAGAAGTTCCTGAGCAATCCTCACAGAGTGTAGAATAATTACTGACAATTTTTCTTTTCCTCACATACACATTGCAAAATATCGACCAAACAAGCTGAGAGCACACAAACACAGGGCGAGAGCCAAGATGCACCTTTGCCCCCTGTGATTACACAGCAAGCGACAACTCCAACTCCGACCACAAAGCCAGCAAAAGATCTCAAACGAGTGGCTGTTGGCAAATTGGTTGCTGAAAGAACGCGGCTTGCCTGCGAAACACAGAAAAAAGCTGCAGCTGAGGCTACTATCACAATCGCAAACAACAAGGCGATAACCACCACCGTGCCCCCTGCCAATGCCCCAGAAAGCCCTTCCATAAGCAGTCTCAGCACCACCCAATGACTTACTGTTGGAAGCTTGGTTATGGGATTGATCGGGCTTTATTAGAAACGTGAAGAGTTAAAGGCGTTCTTTAGCAATAAAACGCCTGCGCATGCTCCACAACCTGAGCCTGAACTACAACCTATGAGCGCGAAAATGAATCAAAAAGGCATCCGCCACATAGATTAAACATTTGCGTCGGCAACGTATGAACCAGCATTATGGAAGTTGACTTTCTCTGGGTTTTTATCTCCACTGCGGCCATTCTAGGCAGCGGATTGATATGGATCAACTCCATTGAAAAGGATTTATGAACAGTCGGCGATCTTAAAAAGGCCCCCCTTCACTGAAGCCGACTCAGATGAAAAGGAGTCCGATTATGAGGAAGATTCTGATTAATTTTGTATGTTCGAACTTTTGCGTAATAAATGATATCTGCTATATACCATGTCTGACAACAAGCTTCAGTTAGAACTGTTATGGATGCCGCGACTATCACTTGCCCCACCGATACCTGGCATGTCAGATTTCGTCGATTAAATTCGCCGGCAGTTTCCAAGTGTGCCCGTTCCCGCGATTTTCTACGGTCATTGTTGCGAATCGCCAGTAAAGTCAACCCATCAGGTTACGCGATTTCATCACTTGACTTTTCAAACCTTCCACAACGCCGCATTCCGCGAAAAAAATCGCCAAGTGTGTCCGCATCAATCGGTAGCGAAAATCCCTTGTGATCAAATTCGCCGCGATCAGCGTATAAAATCGCCAGGTGTATGGCTGGCTTTAGGCCTTAAGAAAACTGGAGCGCTTTAATTTTACCCTAACATTTGGGATACAATCCAGGTGTTATTTGGTGAGTGTCTCAATTGATAAAAATTGAGCGTGCGATATAAAATGTTTCATTTTTCTATCAATTTGTTCTGAAATTAAGACATCGCTATGAATTAATTATAAACTTGTACTTCTTGGAGTTCTAGAACTAATTCTCAGTTAACTTTATTATCCTACTGCCTTCGAAGCCCTTGTTTAACTTGACTTTCTAAAAATTTTCTATTAGCAATGTGTGCTCTAATTCTTTTACGTTCGAAGAGCAGGGAGTCGTTTTACTAATCTTATGTACGGTATGGAAGACTTGACTGAGGGAAACCTTTGTCAACTCACTTGAAAGGCCTCTTGTCAATCGAATCAGTGGTAATTACATATCTGTCCCATTTTGTCACAAGAGATTATCTGAGAACCGTTCTTAGATTACTTGTAAAGACACAGCTCTTAATTCTTACGTGGGGATTTTTACTATAGCATGAATGCGTTAGTAAACTGTGGGTGTAGTATTATTGTAGTTTAATTTGACTATGAAAAATACTAGGTCGTTTCGGTCTATGAATATCAAATACAATTTAGCTGAGATTTTAAAATAGCGCGTTTAAAGGCTTTTTCCTCTAAAAAAATTTCTTTTTCATATTAGCAAAACAGAACTTTAAAATATTTGTCAATAAAAGCATCCAGAGAGGTAACATGCTATAAGAAGGTAAATTTTAAGAAATATTTAATCTTCCTTATGAGCTAATGGACTTATAATTATAAACACTATAAAACTGATTGGTTAATCTTTAACACTCGGAAAAAGTTTTTAAGTATGCGTTCATATCTTTAACCGAGTAAAATACGTAAAAATCGACCTAACATTTCAAAGACGTTATACGTTTTGTGAGTAAAAACCGAATTTAATGTTCGTTATTTATTTGTGGTAGAAAATTACTTTTTAGAACTGTTTGCAGTATGATGCAAATAATTCCGCCCCAACTTCAAAGTGAGATGGAGTGAGAAGTGTTAATTGAAGCTGTCTTTTAGCAGAATCTGTGAACACATAAACTAAAAACCCCTCTCACTCCATTTAATAAACTCTTCTCAGATTGGGTTACATTGATAGTTCTTTCACTGGACGCCTCGAGTCTATCTATAGGGATATATGTTATTATTTTAATAAAACACAAATCTGAGAGCGCGTCAAAAATATTTATCTAGAAGTTTAATTACTCTTTGCGTCGGTAAACTTTATAATAATTACTTCCCACATACAAATGAATATACATATACCATGACATTCATGATTTGTTTAACTCTTCAAATAACTATCTCGTTTCCCACTAACTGCTTAATTATACCAAGTAACATAATGCAAACACGAACAAGAGTTTCTTACAGCTACTTTAAAATAAACTTAAAATAATGGTCAAAGATTAGATTGATTTGACGGAGTAATGATTGCTAAATCTTGAAATAGTGCTCTTAGCTTTTTATTTACTTCAGGCCCAAGACTTTTAATGAATGCATTCAAAGCACAATATTTTCAAATCAGATACAGTGTTTAGTTAGCTGTTGTCTGTGTAAGGCTACGTGATTTTAAAGAGTATCATTAATTTTTACTCGCCTGTAATTTGAACCAAAGTCATTTGGAGGTGATTTAGGGCAGTTCACTCCATCCAATGAATAATAGCTGAAAGGTATGTTACCACCTAGCACTATAATTGCTTAATCTTCCAAACTATAGTTGTATGAGACATGAAATTATTTTTACAATAAGTGCGAAAATTTCCCGCGTACTTATTTTTATTGTCAATAAGAATGCAGAGGGATGAAAAGTCACAGAGTTGACGCCATAAGCGAAAGTTTAGCCAATTTTTAGCGCTGTGTTCTTGGTGAGGCCCGATTTCAACGTCAAAACTAGAATTCCTGAATGAGAAAATCTGTAATTACGTAAGGTAGATAACAGAAAAAAAAAGCTAAAATGCTGCTATGAAGGATGAAAGGTGATACTTGTTGAGATTTTGACCTGCAAATCGACAGTGAACTGGAATTACTTCTCCGAATGGCGGAAATCTGCGGAGCTAAAATGACTCGTGTTCCCGCGGATTATTTTCAAAAACGTATCCACCGGAAAAACGGTCACTTTAGAAAATTAAATTTTGAAGCAGTGTATTTCCGAGTTCCTCTATTAGTCAAAAGTTCTCCAAATTATAAAGGAATAGAAATCTCGCACTTGCTCTCTTCCTTACTCGCATTCTACATTCTATGTACTCCCGTTTAAACCAAATTTTCTCGCTTTTTTGTTATTTGCCTTTTTTTGTCACTTGAAGTCCGTTTTTTTATGACAACTTGCGTCAAAACTTTTTTGTAAAGCTGTTGTGAATCATCTCGCCTAAAACGTGAGTGTATGTACAACTTTCACGATGTCATGACGCATTTATCAACAATAAGAGGACAGACGCACAAAAACGAACGCAAATTTGTTAAATAAATTAGTTGACTGAAACTGCTGATGCTCTTGACCGTTCAATTTTTTTTTTAATTTTCAAATACTGCTTTGAACCGCATTACGCTGAATTAAAAGGTTTTTTAATTCAAGTTTCTCATTTGTGATCCTCACCGACAAATCCCCAGTGAAATCCCATCATTTGGTTTCATTTAAGCGAGGCCGCACCATCTATGGGCAATTAAAAGTTCCTTTTACATATTTATCCTTCAATTACTTGAGGTTACTTTAACTAAACGCAATTCAAAACAGAAATTTCTCAAATAGTCGTCCATTAATTCCCGAAAAAGGATTTTTCTGGAAAAATTGGAGTAAAATTCAAGGGTATGTGTTTTCTGATGTAAACAACAAAAGAAGTTTCGCTGAAAATTTGTTCAGAGAATCTGAATCGCCTCAGAAGTTTGGATTTGGTTGAAAAAAAAAAACCCTAAAGTTTTCTTTAAAAAAAATGCAAGCTCAAAATATTCAAGCACTGTAGAATTTAACTTCCGTTCGTTTTTAAGGGGCAAGCATTTCGTTAAAAATGCGAAATGAGGTCAGCTAGCATTTTCGTCAAACAAACAGCTGGTAAATTCGGGGAATGAGACTCCGTCCCCTAAAACGTTCTGGCACTCAAATTTTCAGCTGAAGCATCCAAACAGATCCTACTGTATTAGCTTTCGCAAATATGTCTGGGAAAGGACACCGACAAAATTATCTGTGAACTCAGGAGACAGTATTTTTCGTATTTTGCTTGAATGTTTTCGTTGTGTGCCCCCCGAAAATCGAAAGTATAACAGAAATATGACTTATACTCTTTTAGACTTTTATGGTGCTTGGTCTTATGGCCACAATTTCATTAAATGGCCTTCAACGTGGTCAAGATTTTATTTAACGACAACACGAACGGATAGAACTGACGGTAATAGATTATATAGTGATAACGTTTAAAGCCTCAGAATAAATTTTGAAGGGCTAGGGATGCGTACAGTGCGAGGTATAGGGAGCTTAAGCAACGAATACGGCGACGACAACGACAACGCCACAAAACAATAGTTTTAATGAGCAAAAACAAACGCAATGCTTGGCGTTTTAAATTTTGGTACATTTCTTCGCTGTGCTCTGCAAAACAACAACGTAAAATGACCAAACTCTAGGTTTTTTGGAGAACGTGAACACACGACGGTGAATTTTTCACTTTCTTTCTTAATTTGAACGCCACTCCTACTAATTTGGTTCATGGATAGTTCGCCGTTTCTGTAGAAGTTGATCAAGTTGAAATAATCGCGAAGTAGCACAAATGAAATAAAGTTATATTTTGAGGTGACGTTTTCGTTGCCGTTGCCGTCGTCGCTGGTTAAGCTCCCTATTATGACAATCTCACCGAGAGAGATAATCATTGTCCTATTTTCTGCTTGAGCAATACCGATGACAATTATTTATCTTGAAGTTTAATTACTCTCTGCGTAAGCAAATTTTACAATAATGACTTACAACGTATAAACGAATATACATATAATTAGTTCTCAATCTAAGAGAGCAATTTCAGAATTTTTTCCTCTGCAGGCGTATTAAATGGATATATCGAAAACAAAAATGTTCGACAAATGAAATCTAGGCTTTGTTTGCGTGTTCAAAGAAGTGTTTAATTTCCCACCAAACTGCTTCATTAATTATACCAAGTAACATAATTTAATGCAAACACATAACAAAGTTTTTTACAGCTTCTTAAAATGAACTTAAAACAATAATCGAAGTTTAAATTGATTTGACAGGGTAATGATTGTTACATCTTGAAATAGTGCTCTTATTTTCTAATTTACTTCAGGCCCAAGGCTTTTAATAAATGCGTTCTAAGCACAAAATTTTTAAATCAGTCACAGTGTTTAGTTAGCTGTTGTTTGTGTAAGGCTACGTGATTATAACGAATGCCATTAATTTTTACTTGCCTGTAATTTGAACCAAAGCCGTTTGGAGGTGATTTAGGGCAGCTCACTCCATCCAATGAATAATAACTGAAAGGTGCGTTATAGCCTAGCGCTATACTTGTTCAATCTTTCAAACAATAGTTTTAATGGGACATACAATATTTTCTTTCAATAACTGTCAAATTTCCCTTACACTCATTTTTATTACGAACTGGGAACACAGCAGACAACATTTTTTTTATTTTACTTAAATTTTCTCGTTGAGCGCCCCTAAAAGTCGAAAGTATAACAAAAAATTTGACTTATACTCCTTTTCACTTTTATGTTGCTCGTTCTTAGGGCCAAATTTCGTTAAATGACCTTCAACGTGGTCTAGATTATGTTTAACGACAACACGAACGGATAGAAATGGTAATAGATTATGTAGGTGTAACGTTTAAAGCCTCAGAATAAATTTTGAAGGGCTAGGGATGCATACACTGTGAGGTATTATGATAACGCCAGCGGGTCTGCCTTCACAATCTCACCGAGAGAGATAATCATTTGTCCTATTTTCTGCTTAAGCAATACCAATGACAATTATTTATCTTGAAGTTTAATAACTCTTTGCGTAGGTAAATTTACAATAATGACTTACAACATAAAACGGATACAAATTGTCGTAAGTGATGTATAGTGATAACAATTTAAGCCTCAGAATAAATTTTGAACTGTTAGGGATGCGTACATTGGGAGATATTAATTAAAAATGATTACGCCAACTGGTCTAACTTTACAATCTCAACGAGCGAGATAATCAAGGTGTCCTATTTTCTGCCTAAGCAATGCTAATCAGTAAAAATAACATGAATATGGTTTCATGAGTTACTAGGTTGCAATGTTAGAAGTATCGCAATCATATTTTGAATACCGAGCGACATATGTCTAGTTCTGATTAAATCCGTTCTTCTGAAGTTTCCTCTCATGTTTACAAATTTAAATCTCGTTACCTACATTTCTTCACATTTCTTCGAAAAAAGCATTTGATTTAAACCTTACTGGCCAAATTAAAGCTATTCTTTGTAAAACGCAAATAATATTGGCACTTCGCGAAAAGTTTTTAATTTTTTTATGTACTTTCAGAGCTTGAATAAATGATACTATGGCAAACCAAACATTGCAGAAGTAGTTGAGTTTAAAACTCACTTACTGAGAAAGTGACATCGCATAGTAAGAAATAGTAATTAATATTTTAGATTAGGAAATCACAATACTAGAATAAGACATCAACAAATGGAAATTGTAATCAATGTCTGAGAGTGTAACACGCTGTACCAGAGACAAATCACCCGATTCGAAATAAGGAAGCATCACAACAGAAAATATTGATGCACAGGGATACCAAGACATCAGATCTCCTATAGACCTTATGCAAAAATGGTTGCCATTATAATATTCTTGTGTTTGCATTCAAATTAACTTCACTAGCCTAATTCAAGGTAAGAACGAGATAAGTAGGGCTAATTTGAATGCAAACAAAAGAATATACATTACAATTATAATTTTTCATCTATTGATGTCTTATTCTGGTATAATGATTTCATAATCTCAAATATCAATTATTATTTCTTACTATGTGGATATCTATCGCCAATGTCTATATAACTGACTTTCAAAACCCAATTTTGTCATGTTTGGCTTGCCATCCGCCATACGAAACATCGTTTAGTCTTTGGATAAGTCTGAGAAAAAAAAACCGTTCACGTTGAATAACAACTAACGTCAGTTAATTAAACGATTGTTACCAATACGCAGGTTGAAGTATTTTCAGCTCTGCAAAGATGAAACTTCACATTTTGTTATTGACCTTCTTGCTGACAGCAGATCTGTGCAGATCTATTCCTGGTAAGTATTGTTACCTTTATAGCGTAATTACCGTGACATCCAGATTCTTGGTTAAGCAGTGTTTGTGTATGTTGTGAAAGCATGTTCTTTTTTAATTCCTAGATGATCCATTCATGACTTTCCGGTTACCTTTTCAATTAAATACATTACTGATAAAATGGTAATTGAATAAAAAATACATTTTCAAGGAACATCCTTAATTTACAAAGAAGATTTTTGCATATTATTGTAAGTTTTTACACAAAGAAGAGGCAGGATACAAATAAAACCGCTAAAACTGTTTAAAGCGCCACCAATGTCTTGATACCCTTCCAAGGTTTTTGCGTAGAAACTTATTTGACAGTAATTTCCAGATCAATGATCCCTTTATTCAGCATCTATAAATTTCGAATCCTGTTATAAATTGTAGGCTTACTGTTCAATTATTTTGACTTCAAACGAGGGTTGTTGCAGGTAAATATTATTAATGTAGGTACACTAGTACTGTTGTATATTATGCTGTTTTTTTTTTTAAATTTATTTCAGAATTTATTAAACGAAAACGAAGAGCGGCACCAGGTTAGAGCATTTGTTTATTAAATAGTCTCGAAGAAAAAGGTGTGATGAAATAACCGACGATATAGCTGAGGGTTGCCGTAAACAGTTTATGTTCACGTTTTCTAAGGTTTGACTGAATATCTGGCGACCAGCTCTTCCGCCAAATCAAAAACTGTAGAAAAAATAGATTGGACTATTAATTAATAAACATTCAAACATTACGCCACAATTCTAGTCAGTCTACAAAGTCCCAAATGTCCAAAACCAGTTACTGAGTTTTTCTATTAAATACACGATTTTTGTACCACGATTGACTGTAAATTTCAAATTCCTTTAACCAAAAAAATCAAAAGGTGGGGGTGTTTTTGTGAAGTTATGGATCCCCAAAGAGTATACATGTATTACATGTATTATTCCGTTTGAAAAGGTAGCCAAATGGGGCCTTTGCGACCACCTTATGCATCGGAGATCACAACGGCAGTACAAAACGCTTGTTTTAAATGGTTTACCTATTAATCATTAAATATACCAAAGGTGACGAAAACATTTGCAAATCGGTGTGAGCTGAGAATAACTCATGTAGAGCTATGTTTGGACCCATAATAATGGGAAAACAAATCTTTCGCACAAAATTTGCCAACAGTTGCCATTGTTGTTATTTTCGTACAGTAACGTTTATGGACATGCGCGTTAGGAGCGAAGGCTGCGACGATCCAGGCAAAGCTCCAAACACCTGTGGTATTGCTTACATTTTTGTGCACGGAGTGGATCACTCGCTTCACCGGAGGGGACATAATATTGTTGTTGTGAACGGCCAAACAGGTAATATATGTTTCTCTTTGTTTTCTCTTATAAATAATCAATACACATAAAGAAATGTATATTTATTTTAAAACGTTATAAATAAGTGGTAAGAATTACCAGCACTGGCTTCTTTAAAGCGAAATATCATAAAATACGCAAGTAACAATGCCGACCGACGTTATTTTTCAAAGTGCAAAATATTTATTCTTAATTGATCTCCAACTTTTCGCCATACAGGTCAATTTATTGAGAAAAAGGCGTATGATACTCATGGTGATAGCAACGCTGGTAACCTTATGAGAGATTATCTAAGGACCATTACCGGAGAGTAAGTACAATTTTGCTTAAGGCGCTCATTAACATATACAAATGCAACTATAATTTTTCACTCCTTGCGGTTTATTTCTTTATCGTATTTAAACAATGCACCTTCAAAACTCGAAGGCAGCCCTATGTAGTCAAGATGTTCCTATAAAATCCTTCTTGGGTCTGGCTGACTAACTTTCCCATGCCTCAAAGCTTATGAGGGTGTTATAGTGGTTATCAAGTCGTGGCAAACGCTCGCAATACTTTCCCAACCTACGGGATGCTGAGTAGCTGAGAAGTTTCCGTTTGTCTTTGACACTGAAGAATATCTTTTATGATAATAGATTGTTGGTAGATTATCCAAACACCAACCTGAGGATTTTGTTTTAAACATAGCCATCTACTGTACAGTACTGTAGGATCGTGAAGAAGAGATGCAAAAGGCACTTACTGGCACTTCCATTGGACAGTTGGTCCTTTGTAAAACAGACGACACGTTGCGCAGACCCACTAGTCCCTCTAGTCCTCCAAAACATGAAAACAGTTCTTTATGACACTTCTTTTCTAACTGCAGTAAAGTCGTTTTGATTGCCACTCAAGATGATGGTTCAACTCACTGGCAACCAGCAAAAGGCGAACTCATGAGACTGGGTGCGACCGAACCCATCTCGAAACCATTCCGAGGATCGTTTGCTTTTATTGGTTACGCAGGAGCAATAAAACCATCATGGATTGCACAAGAACAAGAGGATAGGTCCCAGGGCCCTAGCATTATTCACTTGAGAATTGCACTCCAACAAGACCCACCAGGTAAAGATCTATTTAGAATACATTCCATATTCCGGTAATTTAGCGCAAAAAAATAAGATTAAGGGATAACATGGCCACTTAATTTCTAAACGGTGTTAAGTAAATTTAGCTTAAATAATAAGCCAGAATGAGTCCTGGGAAGTTATAAGGCTGCGTTGCTGCCTTAGGAGAGGACACAGTAATTCATAAAACATCATGAAAACGAGAGTAGGAAGGCTCAGATAACATCCGTGCTTTAAGTTCTCCTAAGTCTCAATGACACAATTAGCTTCGCATTTCTCAAAGTGCCAAGCAACCAAGTGCAAACAATATGTGCTAAAGTTCCAGAAGAAGAAGAAGAAGAAGAAGAAGAAGAAGAAGAAGGAGAAGGTCACTCCCGAAGTCATGTATTGTTTTAATTCATCAATGAAAAGCAAACACTTAGTTGACTTACTCACCGTTATTTGAGATTCTGAAGTATCCTGTTCACTCGAAATTCCTCTCCAAAATCCAAATTGAGTACCACTATTTTGAAGGGTACTTGGTAGCTTGGCCACTACTTCGTGCCGTCATTCCTTCCAACACAATTGACACGAATCTCAAAAGCAGCCAGTGGCATTCATGTATTTCTTTTTCCAGAGGTTCTCATTTTGAATTCGGGCCACTTTTAAAAGAAACGAACTTCGTATGGATAGGAAAAGTAGCTCAACCAACTGTTAATTTTTTTATTGGTGGTTAAAAGACACATGATTGCTGTTGTGACCTCCTTTAAATTCCGTTACATATCAAAATTTAAGCTAAGAAATTTCTATTTTGTTCACCATAAAAAAGGAAAAACCATTGATTGCTTGAGTGATGTGACAAGGAATCATTCGCTTGCGTGAGTGGTTACAAATTTTCCACATGCTAAACGTGCTTGGCTCGGAGGACATGCAATATTTTGCATGTTACGAGAGATCTGCATTTGTTTTCATTGTCTCATCTTGTGGGACGTTAAGTAAATTGTACCTCATTTGCTTCAAATTGACCTTCTGGCTATCTTACAATTGTGTGGGAAAAATTCTTCGAAAAAGCAGTGTAATTGACACGAGACTTGTGCATAGACTATCCACCTTTAGTCGCTTGATCTCGCATCGCACGGTGTGTCCTATTACATAACTGTCCTTCTTTTGATGGATCAAAAGATAGATCTCTTGGTCATGGCCAGGACACAAAACCTCGAAATTGTCGGAGTAACGAATTCTCGATCTGGGTTCCCCAACGACTTTTCATGATCTCAAAATAAAAATTATCGAATTCAGCGAAGGGATCGTCATCTCCTCTCACGAACCTATTTACGCTTGGCGACAAACATGTGTTATCAGAAGGCAGTAGGTCAGGTATTTTACGTTCTTATAATCCTGAACATATAAATATTTATCAAATGTTTAAATTAATGTAAGGAACTTAGCTAGTGTAAGATGCCCCAAAGAAAGGAGTGTACAACAAAAAGCATCCTTATTTTTGCATGCAATGATAACATATTTATACCTTTAGTTTTCCATGTCTTGGCGCATTATTAATGCAAGTTGGCAGACCTTTGTTGTCTTGGCATATTGTTTTAAGGCGACCTATGATCACTTGGAAGAGATTTTTGAGAGAATAAGCTAATAGCTCTTACGCCCATTGTCCATGCCAAAAGAATCCATAACTACGCAAGTATAAAAGCTATGTCAATGAGACTTGGAGGATAGATAGAACGTCCAGAGTTATTTCCTCTGAGGTCCGCCACGAAAAATGATGACGTCGTACGGCGTAGTAATGAAATCATGATTGACAAATTGTGGCGATCTTGGATCCGCAATCTAGGATTTTTGGATTTCCCCCTAAACTTCAGGAAAGTGCCGAAATTGAAACAATAAAGAAAAAATAATATGGGCTAAAAATATATAAGGTGCAGAAAGAGAAGTAATTTTTCATTTCAAAAAGGGATTTTCTATTTTCTGAAAAAAATGGCCTGTCAAGAATTGCCTGCCATGCAACATCAAAGTCAATGAACAATAACCGATGACATCAAATTGTTTCCAGATACATTTCCGAAAATTTCAAGACAGCTTATGCCATTTGCTCAAATATTAAAGAACGTTATACAGGTTCAAAGTCGCCGCGGACAAAATCCCCCTCCCCCCGGTCTAGATAGGGTTAACAGTATTAACCACACTAGCATGAAGAAAAACATTTGTTGATCAACGGCATGATGATATGAATGGTAACTTTTGGTTCTGAATGAAATGATCGACAGCAATAACTCGTGTATCTTCTATCATTCTCTTTACAATTTGTTATAAAAGGGTCATTAGAAGATGTTCGTGAAACAAAAAAATCCCCCCCCCCCCACCCTCTCGTGCCTGTTTATGGCACAGTCAGCCCCATTCTCTCTCAAACCGCACAACGATTTGCTTTGAATTCGGCGCGCTCTCAGCTCAGAACAAATTCATTAGACCTAGCGTTTTGTTTGGCTTCCTGCAGCAAAGTTTTCTTGAGGACATCATTAAGTCTAGTGAGGGAAGAAGTCTTACGAGTGCAGTTCCTACCTCATCTAATATGCTTCCCATTACTAGTTCTCTTTTGAGCTAAACTGGTATTTTCACTGAGTTACTCGGGCGGGGACTAAGGATTGGATATTGTGAGCTTTGCTTGAAGAGGTGACAGTCTTTGACCGTAGAAAGGCGGTCTTAGGGGTGATTTCTAGTCGGGCAAGGTAAAATTATCGGGAATTGATCACTCGGCCAAGGACTTGACTTGTTGAAAACCGCTGTAGGTTGTTCCCCTCTCAAATTTTTTTGTTAACATCTGGGACTAAAGTAATATGACAAAACACGAACAAGAAATGGCAAGGATTTTCTCCTCAAAAAGCGTGAGTTTGAAAACGCTATTCGATTATTTTTCGCCGTTATAACTGTAGCGTTGTTAGGCTAGTGTTCGATTAGTCAAGAAGTGCGACTTTGGGTCGGATTTCCGGACTCAATGTCATAAATAATTTCCAGATGTTCGTTCGGAGTGATTTGGATTGCGTCATAAATTTTGAATGAAGACGGAAAATCAATTTAAAACGCTGCCTTGCTCCGATGAAGCCGATTCAGTTGTAGAAAGCTGGACTTGAACGCTTAAAGACCGGGTTTTAAGTGAGATTTAAGATGCGTTGGCGCCGTTAATAATTGCCAAATGTCACACTTGTTTAGTCGGATCACAGGTCATATTTCATTTCACTCAGATTTCAATGTCACGCCTAATTCCAAAGAAAAGCCCCTCTTTAAAACGCCAATAACCCGATTTTATTTATTCTCTTTACAGCCCCAAGAATGAGTGTTTTTCTCCGTAGTGAAGGATGTGAAGATCCCGGAAAAACTGGATGTGGTAGAGCCTTCATAAAAGTTAACAATCAAGGCTACTCTCTCCACGCAAGAGGAATTAATATTGTCGTTTTCTCCGCGGAAGGTACGTGTATAGTAGGTTAACAAATATTTTTTTGTTTACGTAAAAGAAAATATACGTTCATTCATTTACTAAATACATTAATTTCAAAAGTTCCTTGCCGTCTGTTTTATTCATTCGTTTATTCATTCATTTGTTCGTTTCTTTATTCATTCGTTCGTTCTTTCATTCATTCATTCCTTCATTCATTTGTTCATCTATTCATTTATTTTTTTTTTTCGTATTTTCGTCCGTTCATTCATTCGTTCGTCTGTTCCTTCGGTCAATCACTCATTCGTTCATTCATTCATTCATTCATTCATTCATTCATTCATTCATTCATTCATTCATTCATTCATTCGTTCGTTCGTTCGTTCGTTCGTTCGTTCGTTCGTTCGTTCGTTCATTCATTCATTCAGTCATTCACTCATTCATCAATATGAAGATTACTTAAAAGCCAGCCAATAAATTTGCAAACGTGGACAATCAATCCGGAAGCAGTTTTTTCTATGAAGGGAATCACTAGACGATTTCATGTTTACTGTTTCCTGTGTTTCAGGTGTATTCCTGGAAACCAGAGCATTTGATCTCCATGGCTTTTACAAGTCGGGCCAAAGTGCAGTAAGATATCTGGATAGGCTGTCCGGCGAGTAAGTGTTTTTAGTTCTGAGCAAAGGGGGGCAGGGAGGGGCACGCGAGGGAATACAGTGAATATTTCCTAAAGAAAGGTAATGCATCATTATGACAATACATGTATTGTGTCACTGACTGAATCATACATCAATTTCCAAAAATCGTTTTACTTTTAAGACTTGTTTGAAGTTTCATTGAAGGGTAACAGGTAGCCGCCCTAAGACAGATTAGAGGCCTTGCTTTTAGTTGGTGGTGACAATATCACCTCAACTTTTGGCCTTAATTAAGCATGATCAAGGAAACCTATCTTAAAAGAAAACAACAACAACCGCAACAAGAAGGAGTACATAATGATTTGCTTATACTCGTTAGCAATGGAACATATACATCACAAAAATAATCTTGCCAACCGACATTTTACCAGATTATTTCATGGATTATAAACGCGTAATTAATTGATTGATATATTTCTTTCTTAGGAAAATTGTGCTTGCCGCAACTCAAGACGATGCACATACATATGGTTTGCCAGTTCTTTCTGCCTTAAAGAGGCTGGGTGCTAGTTCTCCGTTTACGTTGGAATTCCGCAGTTCATTTGCTCTGGCAGGTTATGCGGGTTCATACATGCCGTCATGGATCAGCCAGGCGCAAGCAAAACAGGCGAAGGGTCCAAGCATAGTCACTGCATCAATTGAGCCAGGTGACCATTTTTAACCTTATTGCCATTATTTATTTTGTCAGTTTGTGCCAGTTTTATTGTTTGACCTGACTGTGAGTCTCTTATACTCACACCAAGCCTTGCAATCAACCCTTTTCCAAGTACATTCGCTTTAAGAACGAACCTTAGAAGCACCTGGGAATGCCCACAGTAGCCATGCCCAATCAAAGAACGGCAATGGCACCTAAAAGCAGTTATACCTGCCGTCAAGCGATTTCAAGGTCTTTCAAATATCACTATTCAGGCTGCTCATGCCGGACGTCTAGCTCGCAAAAAGTCGCTCAAACTGGCAAACCAGTTTCCATGTTCCCAGTTATACGATGGTCTATTCCACTTTATTTGCGTCTAAACTCACATCACAACTAACTTTCGTCTGGAAGTACTTCCGGTTTCAAAATATTTTATGATAACGTGTTTCACCAAAAGAACCTCTAGAACACTATTGTTAATGTTAAAAAAAAAACACAAAAGTTATTATTAACTTTAACACATGGAAGAACTTTCTTGATAAGCGTATACCGTCAAAGCCAAACCCCCATGGAGACCCTCAGATAGAGGCTCTTAGTCATGGGCCACTAAATAAAACGTGTAAGGAGGGTGCGCTGGGTATATGGCATTTACAAGCACCTGAAAAATGTGTGCGAAAGGACCTGTAAAGAATATTCGAGTTCTTCTTGATTGCTTTGATCCTTCTACTTCTCAAGGAATACGAGCACATACGCATCGATAATCTGCGGTGGCATTAGAGACTGAACACTATCCTCGGATCGAGAAGCCAGCTGTCTGTGGTTCATGATATATACCTTGCGCTGTAATATATCATTTACCATTCTGATCAATATAATTGTTCTAGTTCTAATCGCCTCATGCACACAGATGAAATTATCAGAACAGATCCTCCCACGAAAGAATAAACAGACTTTTCTTTCTTCGTCTTTCTTTGTCTGTCTGTCTCTCTGCCTGTCTGTCTGTCTGTCTGGCTGCTGCCCGTCTCTTACTATATTCCTGTCTATGTCTCTCCCAACACAGGATACTTGAAAAAGAGTTTTCTTTATCGCCATGCAAAGTTTTCTCTCTTTCTACCTTAACAAAACGCAATCTATCAATTATTTTAAGGTACACTCAGTCTCCAAACGTTGTAACAGTTACATAGATAAATAACTTAAACGTTTCCACTGTCACATATATAAACATAACTTCTTTACTCGTCATTCTTGTGTTATATATGGAAAACAACTGGTTTTAAATTGATGAAATCCCGTCTCTTTGTCTGTTTATCCGTCTGTCTCCCTTTCTCTTTGCCTTTTTACTATAAAAAACAAATTCGTAAAGCTACAGATTGGAACCCCGGAGATAAATAAACTGTCAATCAATGAATCAATCAATCTTACCCTTTCTTTATTTTTTTTTTCTTCTTTTTTGTGACTTGCAGTCAAGGTGTTGGATATTGACATTCGAAGCGAAGGATGCAATGATCCAGGCAAAACCCCAAACACGTGTGGAATTGCTTCCATCAAAGTGGATGGAGTGGAAAGATCACGTCGCCATCGTGGACACAATGTTGTTGTTTTGGATGCCAGAACAGGTATACACTTCTCACTTACTTAAAACTTCTGCTTTGTTTCCAATTGAAACAATGAAGACTTACAGGTGTTTTAGTAAATGGTGTTGCAACGGCCGTTTTGCGTTTTTGCAAATTAGCAAACTTGAAGTACATATCTCAGCAGTTGTGAGCTTTTTTTTTTTTTTTTTACAAAGAATGATGATAAAATGGATACGTTATTTGTTTACTCTGCGGCCGGTTGCTCACCCCTTCCTCCATAACTGAGAAAGCAATAAAAACCATAACGATGGATTTTAGTACGTCAAAGGATGATTCTTTCATGATGACACGGCCATCTGAGGTGGCAATAACGTCACGTTTTCCAAACGGAAGCCATCTTGTATCCGCCAGTTTGAATGTCAGATCATCCCCATAAGCTACCCAAACGGACATGAAAGTAATCTAAAGAAATAAAAGAACAATGAAATAACAAAAAAAAAAGGATGAAAGCTAATGTAACAAAGATTTTCAAAAATTGTAGCACAACACCAAATTGTTTCCAGATTTATTACTTAAAAGTCACAGAGTTTAGTAACACTTGCCTACATATTATAAAGAAAGTTATAATCGTTCTAAGCCTTCGCGGGCCGAACCAAACCCCTTCCCCCACTGGTCTAGTTAGGGTTAACTTGCATTTTAACCTGTTTTTCATCTTAACCTTAACTTGAACATGTACAACATCTCTTATGTTGAGTTACAGTAATAGAATACAGAATAGAGAACAATTTGTAACTTTAGATTTCGAAACAATTACAGTATGAGTTTTCGTTGCATTTGATTGATTGATTGCCTGATTGATCGATTGATTGATTGATTGTTGATTGATTGATTGATTGATTGATTGGTTGATTGATTGATTGATTGATTGATTGATTGATTGGTTGGTTGATTGATTGATTGATTGATTGATCGATCGATCAATCGATTGATTGATTGATTGATTGATCGATCGATCGATTGATTGATTGATTGATTGATTGATTAATTGATTGATTGATTGATTGATTGATTGATTGATTGATTGATTGATTGATTGATTGATTGATTGATTGATTGATTGATTGATTGATTGATTGATTGATTGATTGATTGACTTTCATTTAGGTACTTTAGTTGAGACAACTTTTTTTGATACTCATGCGGATAGCTCCGCCGGGACCAATCTGGCAAACTATCTTAACAACTACGTTGGAGAGTAAGTAAAGGTGTCTTTTATAATTTATATTATTGTCTAATTGATTTTTTTTCAGCTTACGAAGCTGCAAGTTTCTTTTTTCTTACAATTTTACAACAACTGACTTCGGTTTTTGTTTTTTTGGGGGGGGTCAACGTTTTCAAAACTCGTTTTAATCACCGAAAATCGTAGGCTTGCCTGGGTTAGAACAGAGAGTTGGATGAGCACGGTGGCGATAATAACTCCACATGCTTAGTCTCCCGCCAATTAAGCTTCTTAAACCAAACGTTTTATATTATTCTTTAAAAGTATTACACCCTGTCCCAGACACAATATCATAGTTTCTATAGAATTGTTGCCCGACACCATTTGTCACATTTAACTTTACACTAAATGCCTTAAAAAAGCGATAATTCAGGAATATTCTAAATACATGTGAAGAAAAACAGTTTTGGAATTTTTACCTTCTAATAGTTGAGCAAAAGCCAAGCCATTCTTCAATTTGCATGGTGTAATTTTTGAAACACAAGGTTGAAAACTTATCAACTGCCTGTCATTCAAGAACGGAAGTTTATCATTAAACATTCTGCTTAATTATTTTTTTTTTTTTTCACATAACAGTTATATCATCTTGGTTGCCATTCAAGATGAAGGTTCGAGATATATAACACCAGCGTTGGACGCTCTGAGAAAAAAAGGTGCTATGGATCCCATCTTACTTGGTTTTCGAGGCTCATTTGCCTTAGCTGGATACGCACAGGTCTACAAACCATCTTGGGTCACACAAGCACAGCAAGACCCCGCTAAAGGACCCAGTGAAATCCATATAAAAATTCCACTCAAACTGCCACGTAAGAATGTATTGAATGAATCATTATTAATTTTCCGTAATTACGTTGATGGTTATCTGCCATTTGGAACATGGCCACGCTCACATTTCGCTATCTCTATATCTAACTTCCTAAACCGCTAAGTTATATTTAAAAAGTTTCCTGTTAAAAAGGCTGGAAACGTTCTGTATGGTCCGTGGTAGTCGACAAGTTCGTGACCTTAACCTCTTTAATTCCTCGTTAAGTTTGGGTAAGAGCACACTATCGAGCATATAGAGCCTACCAATGAATTTTATAAAGTTACTGACAGTACAGGCTGCTAATTGAAACAAAAAACTACTCGCAATATTAACAGGACAATATTCTTCGAAGCTTTTTTCTTTCCATTAATGAAGCAAGTGATTAAACAGAAAAATAATAAAAGTAAGTTGTTAACCATCTTTAAGAAAAACTAAACTAGAGAGTGGTCTCAATGCGTCAAGTTTCTTTGTAATTACAAAGAACGTGAAACATTTCCATTCATAGAATTCTATCAACATTAAGGTTAACTTGCACCTTCAGGGGTGGCTCCAGTTAAACGGATGTAGCGCCACTCGGTTACATCACAGATACCCAAAACCCTGTATCGAGTTAAAGCTAGGATGGGGTATTCAAATATTTTATAGTATTTTGCAAAACAATGAATTTCCAAGTTTTCCGCACAGTCGAAACTTGAAGGTCCAGATCGTCTTGCGAGAGTTCCAACTCAATGCAATTTTTATATTTTGTAAGATTCATTTTTTCCTCGAGATCAGGATCCCAAAGGCTAAAAAAGCGTGTTGGGGTTTTCCTTAATTCGATTGCGTTCAAAAGAAACAGAACGTTTTTAAAACTGCGCGAAAAACATGCCGAGTGGACGCACAGAAATGGCTTTCAAGGAAAGATTTTTAGAATTATCGAATTCCCCGGAAAGTTTATGTTGATTTTAATATTTCTAGCATCTGACAAACGTTGACTGAAAGGGGCCAAATCGTTGTTGCACTGTAACTCTTGAAACTGTCCCGTACAAGCAAACATTTTGAGAAAAACGTTTGAGAAGACAGCGCTTAAAATTTTTCTGTGAAAATTTCCCGCAATTTTGCACGTAATCCTTCGCCATTTCGTTGGATATCTAAGGTGTTTGTTGTATGTCGATTTTGTAATCTGTAATCATTATGGGAAAAACTAAACGGGGAAAGCCGACCTTATCAAGCAAAGCTGTTGGGCCAAAACAGAAGTGGCAAAGGCAGGAAAAATCACCATTTCAACTTTGTCGAATTTTCGAAACGTGTAAAGGCTCAGTCGAAACGAAAATTCGCGCTACTCCAGTTGAAAAGCCACGCCAATACATGTAAAAGAGCGAAATAAGTTTGAGAATAGCGGAGTTTCGAGACTACTTATTTAAAGTTCGGGTGAAAATTCGCTCTTGAATGAACGTTCGAAAACGTTAATACTGCAAATAGGAAACAAGTGTCCGTTTAGCGCTTGAAAGAAAGCGTTTAAACGGATGCGTTTAAAAGAGTAAACATCCACTTAACGCTTTGGAAATTACACAAATACCGTAAGCTGTTGTAACAACACTACTAGCAAAAGCAGCGACTGCCATTTTACTTTTTACGCTATAAGCGACGGCCCACGTGAGAAAATATTAAGACATTGGGATACTTTTCCTCATTGATTCTTAGTGTTATTTTCATATTGGTTTTCTGTTTTGTTTCCTTTGCCGAGACTTGTAAGATTTACGCACCCGAACACAAGATTCAGTGATCTGATAACGTTCAGCAGGCAGCTCGTGAAGTGTTCTAAATTACATCCAATTCAAGGACGCGCGAATCGAAACAAGCAAGTCTCCAAAGATTCGCTTGGTCGGAAAATTTTGGACCTTTACCTACTTTAAAACGTAGCTTAAAGCCATTGTCTTCTTTTGTCTCAGTTTCGTTCTCGAGCAAACGCAAGTAGTTAAACTAAATACAGGATATATTTGAAGAGGGGCGACGCAAGGAGCTCAAGGCTACAGCTGCAGAAAGCCAGCGCTAGTGGCGCCTACACCGCAATCAACCATTTGCGCGATAATCGGTACGGGTAGTTACATCGGCAGCAATATGCTGTCAATGAAAGTAAAGTTTAACTTCCGGTTAAAATTGCTTACGCCCTAATTTCTCGGCAAATCTTCACTCCTTTTCTCTCTTTTTTTTATCTTTCTTTTTTTATTGTAAGATCTTACTGGAAAGTTTATTTCTATCTAAAAAATTTTGAACGTACACGCTAGCTTTAGGGCTACATCTAAAAAAATAACAATAAGATTGATGCCATATGCATAACATTTGGAGTTCTCGTGGATGGAAGCATGTAAAAGCAAAGAAAAGCAGAAACAGAAACAGAAATTAATGAATGGGAGATGATCGCAGTTGCTTACGAAACTTGAGCAACTTCCAACCAAAAGAACTTGAAGTATTCTGAACGTTCCACAAGGACGCTCGTCCTCCTTGTTTTGGCCCGTCTCTATTACGCATACAATCGTGTCGCAGTGTCGCGTTGATGTTGCCCGCGATAACTCTTTT